>NW_015165241.1:542788-549880 GCF_001447785.1 Gekko japonicus | reverse complement strand
CCGCCACACCACCCCGATCCAGATGCCTACGGAGATCATCAGTCAAGGCGACCAGCACAGTATCCGTCCCATGACCAGGGCGAAAGCCGGACTGGTAGGGATCGAGGATGGAAGCATCCTCCAGAAAACTCTGAAGCTGTAACGCCACCGCCCTCTCAATGAGCTTGCCCAAATAGGGCAAGTTAGACACAGGCCGGTAATTAGCCAGTTCGGCCGGGTCTAAAGATGGCTTTTTCAAGAGAGGGCGGACCATCGCTTCCTTAAGTGCCTTGGGGAATTGTCCCTGCGTCTCTTCCCCCCAACAAAGAGGCATTCCTAGGTTTCCTTCACTTCACTAGAGCGAAAGGTACTTTGGAAGAGCCCAGGGGACATCTTTGTGTTGTGTAACACCAAAATATTTTTTACATTCCCATGAATGGAAATGGTTATGGCCACCATATTCCTGCCACTGAGATTATCATGATCCAGAAAAGCCCATGGTGCTGCCCAGCCCAAGTGAGCTCTGAGCATTGCTTGAGTGAAAGACCACCTTGGAACCACCATCCTGAAACTGCTTTGAGGAGAATTAGATAAACACGTTATCAAATTAATATCAGTGGGGCACACCACTTCTCAATTCTCACAGATTGCCCTACAACCACCGTCTCACACCAGAATGGGATGTGGTTTTCCCCCAAGCTGGTGTACTCAGTACACATTTGCAGCATGGGCCCTTGGAATAAATGGCTGTTACCCTCAAGTAGCTGCCATCTGTCTCCACAACATACTAGACGAGAGGAATATGGCCGTTATCACCTGGCAGACTCCAGGATACCATTTCTGAATACAGGCAGACTTGCAACTTCCTCAAGATAAATGCAGCCATTTGCATATTAATAATACTTAGCATTTTATGTAGCACTTCAAAGCACTCCACTACACATTAATTTTCTCTGCAAAAGGTAGGTCAGTATGGTTATACTCACAGCGGGGAGGGCAGCTGAGGAACCCCTGGCTAGCCTAGAGTCATCTAGTGAGTTCATGGCTGAGATCAGAACTAAACCCAGGATTTCCTGGTATACAACTGAATTTCTTGGCCTCTATGCCAGACCAGCTAGAACAAGCATAGCGCAATAATAATGTACAGGCAAGCTCTTAGAAAAGGGCTCCTGCTATACTAGCTTCACAGCTGAGCCTCTGCTGGTCTATACTCAGAGAACCATTGGCATGACCCAGGCAGGATTCACACTTTCTGTTTCTTAAGCAATTCCTTACTGGGTGTTAAGGAGCTGTTTCGATCAGCTCTACTGATTACATTGTTGAGAAGTGCAAGCACAGCAGAAAAGCCTGCTGGCCACCTACCGGCACAGGAAGGCGCACTGGCACTGCATAGCACAGCATGGTTCCTGGGTCTTTCTCTCCGACTTACCTGAAAGCCAGAGCATGTAGGATACTAGAACTACAGTGTTTTTACACAGAGAGATGGGCTTGCTTGGCTTCTCTGTTGCTGCGATGGCAGCTGATCAAGTGCAGCCACAATAGAGCTTTCATGTACGTTTCCTCACATTTTCTCTGCCACAGGGCTTTCATGTGGTACGTTTCCTCACATTTTCTCTGCCACAATCCTTTGCAATGGGCCACCACCCCTTTTATTTCCCCCCCAGTTTTTTAAAATTAGCAGTTGACATAGCATTATAACGTTGTAACAGCCTATCAGGCTCTCCGAATCCCCTGCTTTTATTTTGTAAAAAGTAAGCCTCTAGCCCTTTTTGGTGCAGAAATATATCTTTACAGTATAGCCTATAGTGGCACAAACCTTGCACTGACTTTCTTTCAGGCAGAATTACACATTGGAGGAAACATGGGGCTGCCACTGAAAACGGCAGCCCTGTGTCAAGTCACACCTCACCCCCCTCCCCGTTATATGTCCTGATATGCTGTGCATACGGCCATTCTTGGCCCCATGTAATGCACAGTGGGAAAATGTACAGCATAATGAAATAAGACAGGGGTACGTGCTTTTCTTTGTATTATGTGTAGTTGTGAATTCCGTTAGTGCATTTACTTTGGAGGAACAAGATCTAAGATCATGCCTAACACAACTTTCTCACAGGGACCTAAAGTCCAGTTCTACAACAAAACTTACTTCGACCACAGTGAGCAAGTCTAGACTTAACTTGGATGTTTTTTTCTGGACTCTAATCTGGGAGGACCGGGTTTGATTCCCCACTCCTCCACTTGCAGCTGCTGGATGACCTTGGGCTAGCCATAGTTCTGACAAGAGCTCTCCTTGAAAGGGCAGTTCTGGAAAGAGCTCTCTCAGCCTCACCTACCTCACAGGGTGTCTTTTGTGGGGAGGGGAAGGGAAAGGAGTTTGTAAGACACTCTAAGACTCCGAGTGAAGGGCAGGGTATAAATCCAATTCCTTCTTCTTCTTCCTCTTCTTCTAATGAAACAACATTTTCTTTCCTCCAAAGTGGTTCATCTTGAGCACTGGTAAAAACTCAAATTCAGTGGCAACAACATGGAATTTGAAATATTTAACCAGGTTCAACCCCCCCCCCTCGCCACCATGGACACTCACCATGTAACCCTGGGCCAATCACAACCTACCTCACAAGGTTGTTGTTGTGCTGACCGAACAGAAGGGTAAAATGATGTGATAAGCTCTTTGAGTCCCAATTATGGGACCAAATTAAGTACAATGGGATATAAATACATAAACGTAACAAAAACAAATAAAACAAAATAAATCTTTTCTGTATAGACAATGAAGATCACTTTCAACTCAGCACCATAGGAAGTTCACAATGCATGCTAGCTAGCTAACTAAGAAGTACACTGGATCCATGAGGCTGGCAAACAGTCTTAGTAATTCAAGGCAGTCTTTCCAATAGCCATAAGAGTCAAATGTGTATGGATATTATTGAGACCCAGGGGTCATTTCCTGCGGGAGCGCACAGGAGCGGAGCTCCGGCAGTAAGGAGCCCAGGGGGCGGGCACATGCAACAAGCCCCACCCCCTGCTCCCAGCAGCCCTCAGTCGGGCCACTAGGAGCAAGAAGCAGCCAGCCAGGTAAGTTGCAGAGCCCCCCCCCATCCTGCCTTCAGGTACAAGCTCTCCCTCCTCTGTGCGGGCAGATCTGCGCGTTCCCCCCCATAGCTAGCAATCCCAAGTCCAGTGGCACCTTTAAGACCAAGTTTTATTCCGGTACAAGCTGTCCCTCCTCTGCGAGGACAGATCTGCCCGTCCCCGTCCCCTCCAATAGCTAGCAATTCAAAACAGTCCGGTGGAGCCTAAGCGGTGGGTGTTGCCTTCTGATACACTTCCGATGATGTCAGGGTGTGTGGCATATGCTAATGAGTTATGCTAATGAGTTATGTTAATGAGCTCCTGCACCTCTTTTTCTACGAAATGACCCCTGTTGAGACCAACCGCGAATCAAGAAATCATCCCTCCCTGCTCCAGTATGGCCCTATTTCCAAAGACTTCATCACAATTTCCTTTCCTCTTTTCTTACATTATGTTAATGTATTTGAATGCAGATATTAAATTGCTGAACACCTAGCACAGTAAATGAACTATCAATAACATCTACCAGGAAACCAAAGGAGAGGAACAAGACTCAAGCCGTGTTCTAAAATATCAAAAAGCAGGAAGATTTTTCTTACGTCCAGACAAATGTGGAAGCGGCAGATATTTAAATACATTAGCATATGCAAATGAATCACTAATGCACCTTTATCCTCATCTCCCTTCCTGCACCGAATGCCATTCCGGAGGTCCTGAGCCAAAGACTTCTTTCACCTTCCCATGCTGACTTTTCATCCTGAAACTGGGAATGTAGAGCTGACATTGCTCTTGACAGAGCTGTGGCTCTGGCTGGCCTGGCCTCAGGAACACTTGGCTAATTACGCCGCCAGGCAATTTAATCAGGGATTTGCCAGCAAGGCCTCACATAGCCATCACTCAGGGGGCTCCCCACCCCCTTCTAGCACTGGCCCATTTACTTTATTGTCTCCCGAGAGCTTAGGCCCAACTAATTTAATTTTGCACTCAGACCAAGGACGTACAGCTGTCCTCTAGCCTCAGCTGGGAATGAGGGGGGGGGAAGGGAGCTGCTCCTTTAAGCAAATGCTTCTCCCAGTACGAGCACCTATAGATCCTGCACCCCTGCAGTGGGATCTCAGGAAGACAATCAGTGCATTCCGAGAGCGAGGATGCTAGGCCACTAAAGCAATGCCACTAGAGTTCACAGCAAAGAAAAGGACTGCATTGCCTGCTGATGAGGAGGAAACTTTGAGGGATGACTTAAGGATGCCGATAGTGCCGTCCTCAGCCTCCAAGTAGTGCCTGGAGGACTTCCAGAATTACAGCTGATCTCCAAACGACAGAGATTGATTCCCCTGGACGAAATGGCAGCTCCAGAGGGTAGATTCTATGGCAGTACACCCCACTGAGGCCCCTCCCCCCCACACCCTATTCCCATAGAATCATAGAACATTAGAGTTGGAAGGGATCTTGCAGGTCATCTAGTCCGACCCCCTGCACTCTGCAGGAGCATAGCCGAAAGAGAGCCCTACAGCATACCCGAAAGATGGTCGTCCAGCCTCCGCTTGAAAACGTCCAGCGAAGGAGCCTCCACCACCTCCCAAGGCAGTCTGTTCCACTGCTCAACCACTCTTACAGTTAGGAAGTTTCTCCTGATATTTAGCCGGTAACGACTCCCTTGTCATTTCCACCCATTACATCTAGTCTTGCCATCCGGAGCAAGAGAGAATAGATCCGCTCCATCTTCTACATGACAGCCCTTCAGATACTTGAAGACTGCAGTCATGTCCCCTCTAAGCCTTCTCTTTCCCAGGCTAAACATACCCAACTCTTTCAGCCTTTCCTCATAAGACTTGGATTCCAACCCTCTCACCATCCTGGTTGCCCTCTTCCGGACACGCTCGAGCTTGTCAACATCCTTCCTAAAATGTGGTGCCCAAAACTGGACACGTTACTCCAGGTGAGGCCTGAGTCCACAGCAGAACAGAGTGGAACTACCACCTCCCGTGATCTGGACACAAGGCTTCTGTTAATGCATCCTAAGATTGCGTTAGCTTTCTTTGCAGTCACATCGCACTGCAGGCTCACGTTCAGCTTCTCCCCAGTCTCTAACCCCTCCCTGCCCCATACACTGTCCTTCCCAGTCTGCAATCCCCACTTTCTCCAGGAATTTCCCAACCTGGAGTTGGCAAAGACCTTTGGAAAGGATACAATGCTTCAGGAGTAGGGAAAATTTTTGATCCTAGGTGGTCAGACAAGAAAGGGTGAAAAGCACAAGGTGTTAGCAGTATTTCGTTCTAGAACAACATCATTTGTATACTCCGTGAAGATTGTTGTTCAGTCGCACAGTCGAGTCCAACTCTTTGCGACCCCATGGACCAGATCATGCCAGGCTGTTGGGATTCTGAGATTCAAGATCAATGGTCGTTTTGCAAACACAAGAGCCACATTAGTAAAAGAAAAATATCTTTACTACAAAACAAAATAAAACATGGATAAGGTACTTTGGATAAAAGAAATAAAATGAAAAGGTTACATACTTGCAGTTACTTTCAGTACTAAATGCTAACAGCTACATCTTTCTATCTGTGTTGGCTTCTAGAGGGGAGCTTCCTGTCTGGTTCACACAAAGAGCCATAAACCTTTTGAATACATTAATGCTAGATCAAAGCATTTCCACAAGCAAATTGTTAGTTGACCAACACAAAGGTTACAAGTCACTTCATTAGGCTAAACAACTCCCACAAACTTTCCCGCCGTAGAATACATTATGTAAGGTAACATCCTGTTTCCTAACAAACAACACTTAACTCTGTAATGACTGAAGTGTAAGCAATTTGAAACTCCAACACAGGCCTTCCTGTCTTCCGCCGTCCTCTGAAGTTAGCTCAATTTCATGTTCGTTGCATCGATGACACTGTCTAACCATCTCATCCTTTGCCGTCCCCGTCTTCTTTGACCTTCAATCTTTCCCAGCATCAGGGTCTTCTCCAGTGAGTGCTCCCTTCTCATTTGGTGGCCAAAGTATTTGAGCTTCAGTTTCATTATCTGGCCTTCCAGGGAACAGTCAGGGTTGATTTCTTTTAGGATTAACTGATTTGATCTCCTTGCAGTCCAAGGGACTCTTGAGTCTTCTCCAGCACCATAGTTCAAAAGAATCTATTCTTCAGCGCTCGTCCTTCCTTATAGTCCAGCTCTCGCAGCCATACATGACTACTGGGAATACCATTGCTTTGACCATGCGGACTTTTGTCTACTTTTTATCATGCTGTTTAGGTTCACCATCGCTTTCCTCCCAAGGAGCAGGCGTCTTTTAATTTCATGGCTGCAGTCACAGTCTGCGGTGATCTGGGATCCCAGGAACGTGAAGTCTGTCACTACTTCCACGACTTCCCCTTCTATTTGCCAAGGAGTGATGGGGCCGGATGCCATGATCTTAGTTTTTTTGATGTTGAGCTTCAAGCCCACTTTTGCGTTCTCCTCTTTTACCCTGAGCAAGAGGCTCTTTAGGTCCTCTTCACTTTCTGCCATTAGAGTGGTATCGTCTGCATATCTGAGGTTGTTGATCTTTTCCCCAGCAATCTTAATTCCCGCTTGTGATTCATCCAGGCCAGCATTTCGCATGATGTACTCTGCATATATATTAAATAAGCAAGGCGACAATATACATCCTTGTCGTACTCCTTTTCCTATGCTAAACCAATCAGTTGTTCCATATCCGGTTCTAACTGTCGCTTCTTGGCCCTTATACAGGTTTCTCAAGAGACATGTGAGGTGGTCTGGTACTCCCATCTCTTTAAGGACCTGCCATAGTTTGTTGTGATCCACACAGTCAAAAGCTTTAGCATAGTCAATGAAGCAGAAGTAGATATTTTTCTGGTACTCTCTTGCTTTCTCCATAATCCAGCCAATGTTGGCAATTTGATCTCTTACCTCGAATCTGACAGAAGTCATGAGCGGGGCAGAAGGGAAACCACCATCCCAGGCGGGTGATCGGGGGGACATCCCGGTTACCGCCTCAACATCGAGCTGGGTCTTGGTCAGCGGGGCTGTTGGGGGAAC
>NW_015165241.1:539511-539703 GCF_001447785.1 Gekko japonicus | reverse complement strand
AGGCTTGGATGGACCCTGTGGTACAACAGTAGATGGGCAGCACTGGTTGCACTTGTTGTTGTTCAGTCGCACAGTCGAGTCCGACTCTTCGCGACCCCATGGACGAGCTCTCTCCAGGCCTTCCGGTCTTCTGCCGTCCTCTGAAGTTGGCTCAACTTCATGTTCGTTGCATCGATGACACTGTCTAACCAT
>NW_015165241.1:527490-539040 GCF_001447785.1 Gekko japonicus | reverse complement strand
TGAAGTCTGTCACTACTTCCACAGCTTCCCCTTCTATTTGCCAAGGAGTGATGGGGCCGGATGCCATGATCTTAGTTTTTTTGATGTTGAGCTTCAAGCCCACTTTTGCGCTCTCCTCTTTTACTCTGAGCAAGAGGTTCTCGTGGTTTTCCCAATTTTCTTCAGTTTATGTCTGAATTTTGCAATGAGTAGCTCATGATCTGAGCCACAGTCAGCTCCAGGTCTTGTTTTTACTGACTGGATAGAGCTTCTCCATCTTTGACTGCAAATTATATAGTCAATCTGATTTTGGTGTTGCCCATCTGGTGATGTCCATGTGTAGGATCGCCTCTTAGGTTGTTGGAAAAGGGTGTTCGCTATGACCAGATCACAGATCAATTAATAACTGATATAAGTCCACATGTTTGAAATAGACATCTGGCCTTGGATGATGGAACTGACTTCCCTCTGGACTAGAACAGGACCAATTAGGGTTGTTAAGACTGTTGTTATACGATGAATGGTTGTTCTGCCCTCTCAAACAGAGATGTTCCGCCAGGCCTACGGTTGAGGAGAGCAACGGTTTGCCATCGAGCCTGGCCTCCCCATCTCTTCCCCTCTAGAGAAGGATATGAAATATTTAGTGCCGTCTGACTAGTTTGAGTATTGTTGTTTTTAATTTTTTATCTGTCCATATATCAATAGTATGTATTTTAATTGTATTTATAACTTCTTGTTAACCGCCCTGAGCCCCACATATAATGCCCTTGCTGGATTCCTTCCTTACCAGGATCATCGTTTCAGTCTCTCCCTTCAGCATATCGTCTCAGCGCTGTGATTATTTTAATTGCTTTCCTTCTCCTGTTTTTTGCTTCCACGTCTTTCCAAGCTTTGGATAAGCGGAAGCACCCTTGGTGGGAGAGGGGAGCCCTGTGTCCCAGTCCTTCACTTTACAGTCTGATCATTGTCAGTTGGGATCCCAGTCCTGACTCAGCAAGAGACAGTTTTACCCAGTGAGATGAGGTGTCAGACAAGCTGTTGGCAAGGAGCCCAAAATCTTTTTGCCTGGGAGCCCAGCAATTTTGTTGTTTAAGTAATTAACTCAAATGACGGTCTGAGGGGCAAAGCTTCAGCATAAGGCAGGCTCAGGGAAGTGGAAGTGGAGGAGGAGGGATACGCTGCTTTCACATTTAATGCTGGAACAGTAAAACAGAGGTGTGGGCTGTCCCCCCCCCCTTCATTTGAACTTGTACTGTGTCTGGAAACCTGGAAACCAATGTCCATATGGGGCACACCCATACAAAAGGGAATTGAGTTCAATCGGAAAGTTAAAAGTGACTATTTGAAGAAGCTCAAGAATTCTTAGTCTTAAACTCATTAAATCTTCATATCACGTTAAAACCATGCATTAAGAAGCCTCTTCATTCTGCAGCGAAAGCCTGTCAATAGAACTTGTAATGCTGGATGTAAGATCAGCCATATTACTACATTTTTGGATAGTATTTTCACAGCTGTATGCTTTTGCTGCAAGTCAATATCTCAATATGTTGCCCTGTATAGAGGAGTCGTCTGCTGTCCTCCCTAAAACTTGCAGCCTGGAAAAATAGGGAGAAAGTAACTGGTAAATTAGGTGAGCAAAAAACTCAGGGAAATTGGGGAGGAGGGAGGCCAGCCTCCGGGCGGGACGTGGGGATCCTCTGGAACTGTAGCTCTTCTCCAGAGTGCAGAGGTCAGTTCTCCTGGAGAAAATGGATGCTTTGGAGGGTGTATTCTATGGTACTGTACCCCACTGAGGTCTCTGTCTCTCTCATGGATCACTGCCTTGATGTGGCGAGGGGGCTTGCGCGGTTCGATGAGGCTGTGGGCTATGCCGTGGAGAACTCAGACAAAACGTGATCCACTGGAGAAGGAAATGGCAACCCACTCCAGTATCTTTGCCAAGAATGTACATTACTACCTGTATGCAACTTCCATTCATTCCACTGGGCCTTCTTTTCTTTCTTTCTTTCTTTTTTTTTGGGGGGGCGGTGAGTATTTTGTGTGTGTGTGTGTGCGCACGTGTGCACCTGGAAGGCATGGTAGACCCCTACTGGGGTTTGGACATTTCAGAGAGGTGGCTTGCTATTGCCTGCCTCTGCATCGCAGCACAGGTATTTCTTGGAGGCCTCCCATCCAAGTACATGCCAGGGTCAGCCCTGCTTAGCTTTCAATATCTGATGAGATCAGGCTTGCCTGGGCTATTGTCAGGTAGCCCTGTCATGGATCTGGAATGTGGAGGGGTGCCCTCCTCCTCGTTCTCAGCTCTTCCATGTCCAGCTACCGTCTGCTATCTCTGGCTTGACCTTGTAGTTTTCAGCTGCTTTTACTCTGCTGGGAAAGTAATGGCTTTTCGCTGAGCCCGCTTGCTTGCTTTTGCCCGCGCGCGCGAACTGTAATCATTGGCTTCAGCTCAATGGGGGGGATGTTTGATTTCACTATAAGTCAGAGGCCCTTATACTGACGGCTATTCCTGACACAAGCTGTACACATGTTCTTTAGTACTGGAACCACTAATAAACAGTTATCTTCTTATGAAGCCCTGTGTGGTGTGACCTGACTAAGGAGCCTGACAGCTATCCAGGTCAGGGCATTTCACTGGGTCTTCTTCACAGGCAACTTTGTAGAGAGTTGTACTCATATTCTCCACTTCCTTTGGGATAGTTTTTTCCTTAGAATCCACTTTTTTTCACTTATGACCATTCAGCAACATAGGTGGTACTTTTCCTCGTTGACGGTGTGCATGCATCTCTCAGCAAAGAGCACCTGTTGCAAGGGTTTCACATTCTCCAAGCATTCTAATCAAGTGCAGTATTTTGAATCTATGTAGGCAGGAGACTTTCTTCAAGTACATTCCTTTCCATTGTTATATTGTGATTCTTGTGTGGAATATTCTTCTGTGAATATCACAGGCAGATGTTTTGATAGTGAGGAGCAACACAATTATCCTCCATGTACATGTACCATTTTGTTAACCTTTTAAAGATGCTTTAAAAGAAAATCTTTGGAGGCTTAGTGCTCTCCAGTGCACTTAGTGCTCTCCAGTGCCCCCCCCCCTAAAGGTATAATGGATCATCTGCCTCTGATAGGCAGCCAAGAGGGTTCCTGGCTGTACAATGAACACCTAGCAGGTGCAGCTTTTCATGCAGGAGTGGCAAAAAAGCCTTCCCTGCTAAGATTCCTGTTCTGTGCAAGTGTTAAAGAACCAAACTACATGTCATGCTGGAGTTCTGTGACCAGAATATTAGACAAGGAATTTGGCTGTAAACTGCCGGAGGGAGGTAATCTGGATTAGACCTATGGCACACGGAAATGAGGGGGCATCTCCTTTCCCATGGCTGCTTGGCAACGTCCCCTCTCTTGGGCTGTCCTTACAGCCTCTGTCCTCCTGGGAGCTGTCAGTTTTCCAACAAGGAAAACTTCAGCTTCAGCATAGCCCAGCAGAGGGAACATTTCTGATTCGTAAAATGGCATGGGGGAGTTATTCTCTAGGGGTCATTTCCTGCGGGAGCGCACAGGAGTGGAGCTCCGGCAGCAAAGAGCCCAGGGGCAGGGACATGCAACAAGCCCCGCCCCCTGCTCCCAGCAGCCCTCAGTTGGGCCACAAAGAGCAAGAAGCAGCCAGGTAAGTTGCAGAGCTCCCCCCCCCCACCTTCAGGTACAAGCTCTCCCTCCTCTGTGCGAGCAGATCTGTGCATTCTCCCCCCCCATAGCTAGCAATCCAAAACAGTCCAGGGGAGCCTGAGTGGTGGGTGTTGCCTTCTGACACACTTGATGTCAGGGGGTGTGGCATATGCAAATAAGTTATGCTAATGAGTTATGCTAATGAGCTCCTGCACCTCTTTTTCTACGAAATGACCCCTGTTCTCCTCCCTTTCCCAGTGTCATTAGTCTGATCCAGATTAGTTCTCCTTTCTAAGGCTTCAGATGTATTTTAGGGACAAAATACCCATCTAAATTTCCAGTCACGGAGCTCCAGCTTCACCAGTTCTGCCAGTAGTTTGGCCCAAAGATACATAGGGTTGTGGTCTTCCTATGCATTTGGCCACATGCCTCACAGCCAGGCTGTTCTAACCCTCCTCTCATCCTTTACACTCCGAGTAGCTGGGGTAGCACATTATTTTAATTGAAAAAGCAAGGGCAAAAGGGTATAAATATTGATCATGCCAAAAAGATCCTTCAGATAATTACATCAAGTCTAACACATAATTTGCCTACATTTTTGAAGTCTGCAAAGGTGCTCACATGCCTTAGCCTTTCTCCACTATGTAAGTAACCACTAGAGGGCAACACCTGCCCTCCCTATTGGCAACATGTGCCTTTGTGTGCTCTCTCAGACACTGCCCTAAGCTAACTCCTCAGATCACAGCCATCCAATTTGAATTTGGAATGGAAAACAACCAGAGCCATTATTATCACTATTCAATTGCCGCTGTACAAATATTTTGGGTGGGAAAGCTATTGTGTAAAGGCAACACCCTGCTCTTTGGCCAGATCCCTTACTAGATCTTTTGGGATATTGCACAATAGAAAAAGTTAGTTAGTGAGAAGCAGTTGGTGCCAGATAGTAATAGTCCCAAAGCCCATCTAGCCCAAAGCCCATCCAGCAACCATTTTCAGCAATTTTACAGGCTTTTACTTTAGTAGATTTAGCAATCAGGCTCAGAGTTCATAACCAACTTGTTGAAGCTCTAGAACTTTGGGGTTACTTTGAGCCTTAGGGTACACCCATAATTATTTTATGAATATTTCTTGTAGTATTTGTGTTTATTCAAAAGGCACCAAGGTTACTCAACTGATTTCTGAAAAACAGACTTGAAAGCCCAAGGTACATACACAATGCTTGTTTTAAGTTGTTCATCCATCTTCAGATTCAATTTCTAAAGTCCTTTCAGGTTTCTTTCCACTCAGCTGCTTAATCCCAGATTTCCTACCTACTTTCTGATACTGGAATGATTAAGTCCAGGGGTCATTTCGCAGAAAAAGAGGTGTAGGAGCTCATTAGCATAACTCATTAGCATAACTTATTTGCATATGCCACACACCCTGACATCACCGGAAGTGTGTCAGAAGGAAACACTCACCGCTCAGGCTCCACTGGACTGTTTTGGCTTGCTAGCTATTGGGGGGTGGGGGGAGATGTGCAGATCTATTCTCGCAGAGGAGGGAAAGCTTGTACCTGAATAAAACCTGGTCTTAAAGATGCCACTGGACTGTTTTGGACCAGGGTGGGAGCCTCTGCAGTTTACCTGGCTGCTTCTTGCTCTGACTGAGGGCTGCTGGAAGCAGGGGGTGGGGCTTGTTGCATGTGCCTGCCCCCTGGGCTCTTTACTGCCGGAGCTCCTGCAGGAAATGACCCCTGATTAAGTCAAAATAAGATAGTCACCTCTCTCTGTCCAGGCCTACTGTGACATCAGAGCATCTCCGTCAATGGCATCAAGACTACCGTTGCCATTTGCTGACAATCCATATCTGTATCTTCTGCCCTTGATGATTTAAGGATCAGGAGGAATAATGGAAGGGAATAGCATTGATGGTGATGCTGTAAGAATTCCCCTGATCTCTATGGTAAATACCATATAGATTGGAGGGATTCCTAGACCCTCACCTGGAAGTGGTCACATCCCCTGAAACTCCACCCTCCCCAGATATCAATCCCAAAATCTCTCAGCATTTGCCTGTGTAGTGCTGGGAAAACCTAATTAACACAGACAAGAAAGGCAAAGGTTGGTAGTCAAGAGATTCATCAGAAATCTCTCGAAGACTGTAACATGTAGTTCCTATGACTTGGCACTGTGAGATCCTATGCATATGAATAGGTAAAGGTTTCCCTTGCTCGAAAGCCAGTTGACTCCAACTCTAGGGCTGCAGTGCTCATCTCCGTTTCCAAGCCGAAGAGCCAGCGCTGTCCAATGACATTTCTGTGGTCATGTGGCCGGCATGACTAAACCCCAAGGTGCATGGAACGCTGTTACCTTCCCACCGAAGCGGTATCTATTTATCTACTTGCAATTTCTTGCTTTCGACCTGCTAGGTTGGCAGGAGCTGGAACCAGAGACGGAAGCTCTCTCCGTCATGTGGCCCTCAGGTCTCGAACTGCTGAGCTACCGACCTTCCAGCCTGCAGTTCAGCGTCTTAACCACTTGAGCCACCGCAGCTCCTATGTGCGTATGATTACTTATTGCTTATCTGTATGAATTGGAGGTAGGTTACATTTAGGGTTCAAATATACTACTTCTCTGGTGTTTGTTACTGCGCAGCGCATCATTGGAGACAGATGGCTTTTATTCATGGCTAAAACCAAATCTGGCCATAACCTCACTGATCCTCTAAAAGAGACAGCCATATTTCTTAGTTAAGCCAGCCTTTCCACAGTTCTGAACAGCAAATGTGTGAAATGATATAGAGTGTTTTCAGCCAAAGAGCTAATATTCCCCTTCACGCACACCAGGGGGATCCCCCGCACCAATGTGACACCAGGGATGTGTGTGTGGGGGGGGAACTGCCTGTGTTGTAGGGTGTGGGGAGGGGGGTTGTTGGCAGAGAAGACTGGACTCCTTTCCAAAAAGCATCAGGGGAAGTTTTATCTTTCTCCTAGACACCCACCAGACAGGAAGGGAAGGCACTGGGTTTATCAGGGCTGAGGTGCCAGTGATGGGGAACAGCAGCCTTTTCCTACAAAACGTGAGGCCTCCAGGTTAGTAAGAAAGCAGCAACTTCCAGCCTCAGGATGAAAAACAACTTTCAATGCAGTCTTCCTTTCAATGTATGTCCTTTTTTCAAAAACAATTGGCAGAAAGATATAGATACAGGTCACTTGTGTACTTGAGGAACCATAACTTGAATCATACTTCTAAGGAGGTATGTCCAGATCGAGGGAGGTGGTAGTTCCGCTCTGTTCTGCTATGGCCAGGCCTCACCTGGAGTCCTGTGTCCAGTTTTGGGCACCACATTTTAGGAAGGATGTTGACAAGGGCGAGCGTGTCCAGAAGAGGGCAACCAGGATGGTGAGAGGGTTGGAATCCAAGTCTTATGCGGAAAGGCTGAAAGAGTTGGGTCTGTTTAGCCTGGGAAAGGGAAGGCTTAGAGGGGACATGACTGCAGTCTTCAAGTATCTGAAGGGCTGTCATGTAGAAGATGGAGCAGATCTATTTTCTCTTGCTCCGGATGGCAAGACTAGATGTAATGGGTGGAAATTACAAGGGAGTCGTTACCGGCTAAATATCAGGAGAAACTTCCTAACTGTAAGAGTTGGTTGAGCAGTGGAACAGACTGCCTCGGGAGGTGGTGGATGCTCCTTTGCTGGATGTTTTTAAGCGTAGGCTGGACGACCATCTTTTGGGTATGTTGTAGGGATATCTTTCGGCTATGCTCCTGCAGAGTGCAGGGGGTTGGACTAGATGACCTGCCAGGTCGCTTCCAACTCTAACATTCTATGATAATCTAGTGAAACTTCATCCTTCCCCTACCCCAATCTAGAGAGAAAGTATGAACAAATTGGTGCCTACCAGAGGTGCTTACAGGGCCAAAAATTGTTAAAAACACACCCAAATACCTCAAGCAAGTAGGTCAGACTTCTTACAAGCAGAGATCATATATATGAACATATGAATCTGCCTTACATTGAATCAGACCCTTGGTCCATCACAATCATACCCTTGGTCCATTATACTGAATCAGACCCTTGACAACTTAGACTGGTAGCAGGTCACCAAGGTCTCATGCAGAGGTCTTTTGTATCACCTACTGCCAGATCCTTTAACTGGAGATGCTGGAGTAGGGTTTCCAGCTCTGGGTTGGGAATTCCTGGAGATTTGGGAGGTGGAGGGTTTGGGGAAGACAGGGTTTGGGGAAGAGAGGGACCTCAGCAGTATATAACGCCACAGAGTCCATCCTCCAAAGCTATGGCCCCTCCCTGAAGATAGAGGGGTGCTGTTGGAGACGTATTTTACTGCACTTTTCAGCAGCAGAACTGCTTTATGGCAGAATAATTCAGCCCAACGTTACACAGTTCCAACCTCCAGTAGTGTACACGCTACTTTCAGGCAAAATAAACAGGACACAAATGATACCTTAGAGACTAACAAAATTTATTCCAGCATTGCTAAATGAGTGAGAACTTACTTCATCAGACACATGACAAATACATCTATGAGGTTGACACATTTATCTGTGGGAGTCTTTTGTGAGGTTGATGTCCGTTGCTGCTTTCACTTCCAAGACTTAGGAGTGAGCTAGGCCCAAAGACAAAACTAAGATCAGTTTTTGTTATTTGGTTACACCCATCTAAATTTTGGCTGGATCTTCCAGATATTTATTTACCAAAAAACAGTAAATGTAAAGAGGTCAGATTGTGTTTTCTGATCCCCCAGCACAACTGAGAAGAAAAATTACAATTAATCAACATCTCCAGTCAACCTGACCTAGAGCAAAGCTCCATTTTGACTCTTAGTATGGCAGTCAGCTTGATCCAAGGATCCAAACCAGTGCCACTCTGAAGGGTATGTTATCTTGCATTTCAGCCCCCCTGCATCATATTAGTGCAGATCTGGCAGCTCATAGTTACAACTGCCGACTGATCAGAAAAGCACTGACTTGCCCAACCTGCTTTTATAACTTTAACAGAAGTTCGATGTACAGGAATCAGCAATGCAACTTCATTACATGGTAGGGTTGCCAGACCCCCTGGTGGAGGTGGAGGTCCCGCATCGCCAGGCCCCATTGCCCTACCACCAATCAGTTGGCCAGTGGGGGAGACTTACCCTGGAAAAGAATGAGGCCCAGGCGACATTGCAGCGATGTGTCTACATCGTTTCCGACGTGACCCAGAAGTGACATCATCGTGTCAGTGACATCAGGGCGATGCTCTGGTATTTGGCCAAAAACTCAAAGCCAAATTTACCGTAGAGGTTTTTGCCCGAATACCAGAGCGTCACCCTGACATCACTGCATGGTGTTGACATCACTTCCGGGTCACCTCGGAAGTGATGTAGACACATCGCTGCAACTTCAGCTGGGCCTCCCTCCCGCTCCTGGTAAGTCCCCCCATCCCTCACCAGTTGCCAGGAAGGAACTGGCAACCTTATTGCATGGGGAATATACACAATCACCTGTCAATGTCTACTGATCAAGCCACTGTTAAAGGTGCAGCTATAGAGCCTGTTAAAGCTTGGCAGCCCTACCATTAGATTTCCTTGGGAAAGAACCAGAACACTGGATTAGCATTTGCATCAGGTGTGGTGTGGTAGCAGCTTTGCTATAACTGCAGAAATGGGAGAACAACTATATAGTAGGGTTGCCAAGTCTTACCTTGACTCCGGCGGGGTGTGTGTGTGTTCCAGTCCTTCTCTGGGATCTCTTTGGTGCATGCACGCAGTGCGTGCAGTGCAATGACATCACCTGGAAGTGACGTCATTGCGCATGACACATTCCAGGGGATGCTCAATCATTTCAGGAAAAACTGTATGGTTTTTCCTTAAATGAGTAACTGTTGTCGTGTCCCCCCCCCCCCCCGGCAACATGCCCTGCGCAATGACTTCACCTTTGGGTGATGTCATTGCACCGGGCGCATTGCCGTGCGAGCACTTTGGAAGTAGGGTGGGAGGCGGCGAACGGAATGTCCAGCGCATAAGACCGAAAGCCTAGAAAGAACTCTTCGGCATCAAGAAAGCCTGTAATGGGCCGTCCAGGCAGGCGGTGGCAGTGCTGTGCTGCAACTGGAAGCAGTCCTGGAGAAAAAGCTGATGACATCAAGCCACATCAAGGGAAAATGCCGTTGGAACATGTCTGACCCTACAGCTGAACAAACTCCCCGTCGACTGCGAACATGTGTGATTTAAAGATTTATGTTGTCTTCCCTTACCCCTTTGAATCCTTGTTAGCCCCGTGTGTATATGAGTAACTGTAAATCGCTCAGAGTCACCAAGCTCTGCAGGATTGAGCAATTAATAAATTGAAAGATTATTTTATTATTATTTTATTCCCTCCCCCAGCCTAATCCGGGCCAGCAGATCTGGGGCCACAAAAGCAGGCAAACCCCTGTTCCCGTCGGGGGAATGGCAGCCTTACTATATAGTTGGGGAGCACTGTTTGTTCATGCTTATATTCTTGCAATGTGGCTAGCAGTGAGGGTTGCCAGCAGGCCTTGAGAAATACGTCCTGTCCCTTGTTAGTGTGCAGAAAGGGACATTTATCTCATGGCATGGAGGTAAATAACACCCTATTACCATTCTGTTAAAGGAACAGGACATTTTCCTCCAGACCTGTTGCAACCAAACCCCTTTTTCCTTATGGAAGCTCTGTGACTTTAACAGCTGCATGACAGGCTGGTGTTCTATAGGCACAGCTTTCCCTGGCACTGAGATGCAGTGATGCAATACATATGTGCAAGAGTAGAATTTCTTATTGCCATGAGGCTGTTCAAGGATTAGACTGCTTCCCTGATCTTTCTGTTCCACCATAACATCAGCTTTGTAAGATACTCTATAAAGTATTTCCTTTATTTCACACATAATTGCCACTTTGCAATACCCGTAAATTGGGACATTTCAGTCCAGCAACCCTGACAGACCTGCACATAGCATAAGCCACCTGAAAATGCTGGGAAAGAGGTAGGCAGACTTTAACAGTGGGGAGAGAGCCGGGTCGCCTCTAGGGCCTGGGAAAGGAAGGGAATGCCTGCGTCCCCAAACAGGCCTGTGATTCAGGCTGCTGTCCTCGACTCTAGCCAAAGATTTGTCAGTACGTCTCCCTCCAAAACTGTGATAGCGACGCAAGAGGCCTTGTTTGTCTCGCTCTTGGATGGTCTCCAGTGGCGATGGATACATCAAAGAGGGACTGGAAACAAAACCCACTGAAGGCCGGGCCCTGAGAGTGGGGAGAAGAAAGCTCCCAAGCCAGCACACAAAGCAGTTTTGCCAAGGACCCAGCGAGAGATTGTCTATAAACCCGCCAGAGATAAGGAAGTGAACCGCAGTCAGCTACCTAATTGTGGTCACAAGAGCCCTTTCTATGAAACAGGGACTCTCTTAGGACCATGGGACACAACGGGGCCAACTGAAAGATTGTATGGGAATGTGTGCAAAGGTGGTAACCAGGGGTCATTTCATAGAAAAAGAGGTGCATGAACTCATTAGCATAACTTATTTGCATATGTCACACCCCCTGACATCACCGGAAGTGTGTCAGAAGGCAACACCCACCGCTCTGGCACCACTGGACTGTTTTGGATTGCCAGCTGTTGTGGGGTGGGGGAACGTGCAGATCTGTCCTCACAGAGGGGGAAGAGCTTGTGCCTGAATAAAACTTGGTCTTAAAGGTGCCACTGGACTGTTTTGGATTGCTAGCTATGGGGGGGGATGAGCAGATCTGCCCTCACAGAGGAGGGAGAGCTTGTACCTGAATAAAACTTGGTCTTAAAGGTGCCACTGGACTCTTTTGGATTGCTAGCTTTGGGGGGGGATGAGCAGATCTGCCCTCACAGAGGAGGGAGAACTTGTACCTGATAGCGGACCGGGGGGGGGGCGTCGGCACCTT
>NW_015165241.1:522996-527444 GCF_001447785.1 Gekko japonicus | reverse complement strand
GAGAGTTGCTCACGAGAGATGGTCGGGGGGGGGGGCTCTGCAACTTACCTGGCTGCTTCTTGCTCTTCGTGGTCCAACTGAGGGCTGCTGGGAGCAGGGGGCGGGGCTTGTTGCATGTGCCCGCCCCCTGGGCTTCTTGCTGCTGGAGCTCCGCTCCTGTGAGCTCCCGCAGGAAATGACCCCTGGTGGTAACCTATGCTAAATCTCACTCAAGTGCTAATCTACATGAGATAAATACAAATACATTTGTGTATTCACATAACTAATATGGGGTCAGGGTCTTGCACAGGCTTGTATCCTTCTGTGCAGCCCTGCTCAACCAAATATGACCAGCATTTTCATTTGAAAACATAATGTAAGGTTGGATCCAGCAGAAAAGTTCTAGCAAGCAGTTGATGGAACTGCTCTTTCCTTGCCACATCAAAGCAGACAATAGTTTGTCCTGAAAATCCTCTCTAAGGGTCAAAAGAGTCTCACAAACAAAATGCACCTCAGGATGAGGCACTCCAGCAACAAAGGGGGAATCAGTAAAAGAGCCTTCTCAAGGACTGTGCGTTTCTCCCTATCCTCTGAGAGGATTTTTGGGACAAGCAGCTGGCAACTTAGAGGAGGGTGGGGAAAAGATCCACTCCACTAACCCCTTCTGTGAACTTCTCTGTTGGATCCAATTCATGATCTAGAAAATCACTTCTTTTTTTGTTCACTTTCTAGCAGGATCCAAAATTTTGCCCTATGAAAGCAGGTTTTCTGCATATTTAGATTTTTCTCAAACACCTTATTTGCTTTTTCAACCATAATATGCTCATTTATAAGGAGAAAATGACCCGCCCAAGAAACAAACGCACCTAAGAGTAATAGAATCATAGAGTTGGAAGGGACCTCCAGGGTCATCTAGTCCAACCCCCTGCACAATGCAGGAAATTCACAAATACCTCCCCCCACACCCCCATTGACTGCTCTGCCACACCAAGAAGATGACAAAAAACCTCCAGAATCACCAACCAAACTGGCCTGGAGAAAAATTGCTTCCTTACCCAGCAGAGATGCCAACTTATCATATAAATCTAATCAAATGTCACACAGGCCAGATAACATGGGGGGGAGGCATGGCTCTTTGCGCCGGCGCAATTAGACCCACCAGAATGCGATCAGATCTGACGGTGGCACACCACGGTTTCGTCCGTCAGCGAGTGCGCGTCAAGGAGGACAGCCAGAGGGGGGACCCGCGCACCGGTGCGATCACATGGAATGATTCCATCAGCAGCCCATGGCAAACCATTTGCATTTGTTGAGATACTTTTTAACTGTGCAGCTTCGGCAGCATACCACAGGTGCACTACGCTTGCCAGATGTTGCGGTGTGATCGTGCCCTGATAATCCGCCCAGCATTCGTGGCTCTTCCACTGCAAATTCGGCGTGTGAACAGAGCCACAGTCAGCTTTTGTTCTTGGAGGAAAGGGATTCTGCCATACATACCCTGTACACAGGCATGCATTTAACTGTTTATAATTTTGTTGATTTCTTTTAGGATTGACTGATTTGATCTTCTTGCAGTCCAAGGGACTCTCAAGAGTCTTCTCCAACACCATAGTTCAAAAGAATATATTCTTCGGCGCTCGGCCTTCCTTATAGTCCAACTCTCGCAGCCATACATGACTACTGGGAATACCATTGCTTTGACCATGCGGACTTTTGTTGGCAGGGTGATGTCTCTACTTTTTATCATGCTGTTTAGGTTCGCCATCGCTTTCCTCCCAAGGAGCAGGCGTCTTTTAATTTCATGACTACTGTCACAGTCTGCAGTGATCTGGGATCCCAGGAACGTGAAGTCTGTCACTACTTCCACAGCTTCCCCTTCTATTTGCCAAGGAGTGATGGGGCCGGATGCCATGATCTTAGTTTTTTTGATGTTGAGCTTCAAGCCCACTTTTGCGCTCTCCTCTTTTACCCTGAGCAAGAGGCTCTTAAGGTCCTCTTCACTTTCTGCCACCAGAGTGGTATTGTCTGTATATCTGAGGTTATTGATCTTTTCCCCAGCAAACTTAACTCCAGCTTGTGATTCATCCAGGCCAGCATTTCGCATGATGTACTCTGCATATATATTAAATAAGCAAGGCGACAATATACATCCTTGTCGTACTCCTTTTCCTATGCTGAACCAATCAGTTGTTCCATATCCGGTTCTAACTGTTGCTTCTTGGCCCTTATACAGGTTTCTCAAGAGACATGTGAGGTGGTCTGGTACTCCCATCTCTTTAAGGACCTGCCATAGTTTGTTGTGATCCACACAGTCAAAGGCTTTAGCATAGTCAATGAAGCAGAAGTAGATATTTTTCTGGTACTCTCTTGCTTTCTCCATAATCCAGCGAATGTTGGCAATATGATCTCTCGTTCCTCTACCTCTTCGAAACCCAGCTTGTACTTCTGGCAGTTCTCTATCCATGTACTGTTGAAGCCTAGCTTGTAGGATCTTGAGCATGACCTTGCTAGCGTGTGATATGAGTGCAATTGTGCGATAGTTTGAGCATTCCTTGGCATTGCCCTTCTTTGGGATTGGAATGTATACTGATCTTTTCCAATCCTGTGGCCACTGTTGCGTTTTCCAAATTTGCTGGCAAATTGCGTGCAGCACTTTAACAGCATCATCTTTTAAGACTTTGAATAGCTCAGCTGGGATACCATCACCTCCACTAGCTTTGTTGTTAGTAATGCTTTCTAAGGCCCATTTAACTTCACATTCCAGGATGTCTGGCTCGAGGTCAGTGATTATACCGTCGTGGTTGTCAAGGACATCGAGGTCTTTCTTGTATAGTTCTTCTGTGTATTCTTGCCATCTTTTCCTAATCTCTTCTGCTTCTGTTAGGTCCCTACCGTTTTTGTCCTTTATCATGGCCAGCTTTGCATGGAATGCTCCCTTGATTTCTCCAATTTTCTTGAAGATATTTTGTGAGACTCTCCCAATCCCCAGAGAGAATTTTGGGAACAAGCAAGGTGCAAAAAAGGTGGGTTTGTAATGTTACAGCATGAACCAATAAGCATTATGCAAAGGTGGTTTCTGCTGCATAGTGGCAGAACTGGTTTCCCCTGAGCTCCAGCCTCAAGAATTTTATTTATTTATTTATACCTTCAATTTGTACCCCGCCCATCCCCGAAGGGCTCTGAGCGGCTTACACGGTGCATGGTGCAGAGACCTATGCAGAAACCCTAACTATGGCCACAGTACATCTGGGGTGGGGGGAGCCCTACCAGGTACTCTCCCGGCTCCGATCATTCGTTTATATGGTGAATGGGCGACTTCTTCCAGTTCTCTCCGGTGCGTCTTCCGCGGCCTCCGCTGTTCTTTCGGCTCTCTGGCGACTCCTCTTGGGGGCTGTTGGTTATGGGCCCTGGTGCGCAGCCGCGGTGGGCGTCACAACATCCTTGTGGCTCCTGCTGGCCACGTCATCAGCTGCCGAGCGAACTGCCTCCTTGGGATGTTGCTGCCTCTCTTCATCTCCTTCGTGCTGACCGCCGTTCATCTATACACATTGTTCATCTATACATATTGCAGTGAGTGCACTTCCATGGCAATTTTGCTGCTTGTTTGAGCAGTATTCATGTTATGGACCCTGAGAGACAAATTTTCACTTGGGCTAACATTTCCAACCCCAAAGTAATCGTGGTTTTCAGAAAGGGATTCATCTTCAAGTTTGTCCAGTTTGGCTGAAAATCCAGCCAAAGCTGACACAACATAAAGTGTTGGAGTGGACCCTGTCTGCTTTTAGAAACATTCCCCTTGGGGTTTTTAAAAAAAGAAATCTGGCCCACATTTCAGGAATGAAGCACTTAGAAATCAAAGGGAAATTAGGTTCTTTGCAATCTGTGAGTCATTTACAAGAAGAAAGGATCTTACTTCAGAATTTATTTCCCTGTTGTGTCGCCTGAGTCAGGACAGACTCCACTCCGGGTCCTTCTCTGCAAGCTCTTCTGCAGCCATGGCCCCGCCACAGGCTACACTTGGGAGGAATGAGAAGCCTCATTTGAGTTTGTGAACTGGTGCAACACAGAGATTCAGATGTCAACATGTCATGAGGAAGATGAGACTGGTCTTTGAGTGAGTTCTTACAAGAGACCCAACTAACCTTCTGGGATTAATGACACAGTAAAATAAAGGGTGCCAACCATACATGATTTCACAAGCCTGCTAGAATGTCATCGTCTTGACCAATGGCCATGGTAGAAGGATACAAAGCCAGAATAAATTCCAACATAAACCGAGTTATATTGAATGGGGATTTTGACTATGCTTGAAGCTATGTATATTGCCCTGGAAGTAAACCCCATTTAATAAAGAGGGACTTACTTCTGAGTAATTATGCATGCGATTGCACGGTAAATCTTAAAGCAAAATCCACACAGTACCCTTTGTTTAGACCACCCAAGCTGTCCAGAACTTTCCATCATGTTAA
>NW_015165241.1:517459-522944 GCF_001447785.1 Gekko japonicus | reverse complement strand
TATTCTCTATGGCAACTTGCCCAGTGGAAGAATGGGACATCTGCTGTGTTATAGATTGCAATGACTTTGTGGATTAAGGGACAAGCTTCCAAATAAAGGATAAATAAAAGAGGGGAACATTGTTCAACCCTGAGAATATACCTTTGATTATATTGGGTATTATTTGTACTGACTGCTTCAAGGGCAAAGCGAAGCCACCGCCGTTTTCCTTCTTCTTCAACCTCAGCTTCCTTTCAGATTATTTGCCAAGACATTTGAGGCTCCAAGGTGTGACCTGCTATTTGCTTACTAGCACTTCCTGATCGCACCAAGGGTGTTAGCCATGATGAGAAATCATGTCAGATCAGGGTGATCCCTGCCCTTTTCGCATCTCAAATAAACTGTCACTGACAAACCCCTTAGGAGAGGGCTCCCAGCCAAATCCTCTGCATTTTGCAGACCACAGTTGGTGCTGCTACCGCCGCCTCCTCCTCATGGCCACAGCAGCAGCGCAGCAGCGACACTAACCCCATCCCCTTCTTCTCCCTTTTTTCATGGAAATCTCAGATCTTTTGACTTTTCAATCCAGTCTGTTCCCAAGAAATACATATAGTTACAACGGTCCTGTTCTCACGAGGGGTTTTGGGCCGGGAGTGGGCCGGATCGGGGCCGCAGCAAACGGACGCGATCCCACAGCAACATCTGGCCAGCGTTTCGCACCCGTCCCCAATCCGGCCCTTCCCCCGAAGAGACGCATCAAAAATGAACCACCTACCTAGGTGGTTCTTTCAGGTCGCCCGCATCAAGGCTGGCCGTGGGATCACCGGCACATTTCTGCCGGCACATCCCCGGCTCCTGCCTGAACTGCGCATGCTCAGACATGTGCAGTTCGGCAGTCTCCCGTTCCCCTCCGTCCCTTCCCCCGGCATCTGATCGTGCCGGGGAGGGAATGCGCCGCGGCTCAGGGGATCAATGTGGTCCTGCCGCGGCGTGTTTCTTTTTGTGCGGCTTACAAAAGCCGCGCTTCAGCCCGTCCGTCCCCCCCCCCGTGTGGCAGGGACCAACATTTATCTTCTGCATCTGGAACTGGGGTTTTACGTCTTTGACCTATCTCCTGAAGCCTCTGGGCTGTTTGCACATTTACAATTGTACATTTCCCCTCCTAAAGACAGAGACTGAGAACCACCTGCAAAGATATAGAATTTTATTCCAAATCTGCCCCCTCCTCGGATAGACGGAGTTCTTTGGCAATGACCCCAAAAGCCGCTTATTGCTCTGAAGCAGGCTTACTACGAGGGACACACAGTTCCAGTTCCAGTATAGAAATAGGCAGGGCTTTTTTTTGTAGAAAAAGCCCAGCATGAACTCATTAGCATATTAGGTCATACCCCTGACAGCACAGCTCATTAGTATATTAGGCCATCCCCCCATACCTTCCCTTGGCTTGCATGAGTGCACCGTGCCTGCGGACACCATGCCAGTAGGCCAGGCACTGGGAGAGCAACCAGAATCGCCGCGGGAGCGAGCCGAGTGCCTCCGTAATCTTGGTGGGGTGCTGTGGGATGGGCCCTCTGTATGACTGGGCGGGGCACCAGGCAAGCAAGGGATCGGCACACCCCCTCCCGGGTGCAGAGCAGGCATGTTCAAAGGCGCCGAGGATCTTGGTGCCCCTACCTGTGGACCCAGGTTAGCATTATCATATTAGAGCTCAGAGGCCAAAAGGGGTGTCATCTCAAAGTCCAGGTCCTCTATGTGGGGCAGGCGACGGCGGACCTTGGGGCGTCTTTTCAGAACTACATTCATAGGCAGTTAGACAGATAGGGCTTGAGTTTCCAGTTAGGTAGTTAGGCAGTCGGCAGTTTGTCTGTACGGAGGGGGTCGTGGCCCGAAGCGGTTCCAGACTGGCTCATGTTGTTAACAGGAGAGCCCGCTCTCGTTTGATCACAGGTGCCATGCGGGGACAGCCTTGTCGGGGATTGACACACACAACCCACTGGCATGGGGGGAGGTCACATGGACAGGTGGACAGGGGGGTTGTTTTCATCTTGTGTGTTCCTTTGGTGTCTTTTAGTAGATATGAAGCCTCCATCGCGCAGTACTCAGCGGACAGGCACGGTGACTGCGGCGCCACCACGGCCGTCACCTAGGAAGTGAGCCAGGCCAGTAGCGGTCGAGAGACCAGCAGAAGGCGTGGCGGCTCCCATGCAGGAGGGGTCTGCTCACTCGGCAAAGCGAAAGGAGGTGCCATGTGGCGAGGGAGAAATAGGAGAAGTGGCGGAGCTGGTCAGTACTGTGTGTGGACTTAAGCAGGCCTTTGATCAACTTTCAGAAAAGGTGGACACAATGAGCGGGGACATGCTAGCCAAGCGAGTACAGATGACTGCAATGCCCCAGGCGGTGCCCCGAAAGGCCCGGCAGACCCATCAGACAACAGATGATGGTGCCATTCACCGCCGCAGGGGGTCCTCCACCAGCTCGGCTACTCAGCGGTCTGCACGCAATAAGATCAGGGGACGGGGGGGCCCTCAGGCTCCTCAGCATGCCCCCAAGTTGAGACTGAGAGCGAGGATTGGTCAGGTGAGGTCACAGCAGGGGGGACAGGCTGCCGCCGAGCGACTATTGAGCTGTAGTGGCCCATGAGCCGGGGTTGCCGGCTTGGGCAATTCACTGTAGGGCCTTGACTGCTCAGGCCAACGGGGATCCTGGGGCGTGTTCCAAGTGCATCTTGAGGGAACTACAGTCATTGGTGGGGCATTTGAACTTTGCGTGCCGGGTGGTTTCTCCAGGCAGGGCCTTTTGCTCTCAGCTAAGCTGGGCAACTGCAGGGGTCAGAGCACCCCATCATCATGTACGGGTGACCAATGGCATGAAGGAAGATTTGGGAGTATGGCTTCAGTTCTGTCGGTGTACAGTGGGGTCACCATTTGGCAGCACCCCCTGGATTTGCAGCTCGGGGTGTCGGGTTCGGAGTATTTTATGAAGGCCGCTGGTGTGCTCAGCCTTTGCCCGAGGCTTGGGGTGGGTGGGTCTGATGTTCTCAAGACCTTCTTAGAGCTCTTCCCAATACTGGTAGCAGTTGTGATTTGGAGGGACCTCTTTTGGGACAGGAGGGTGTGATTTTGGTGCGACAACCAGGCGGTTGTGCGAGTGGTGAACAAACAGTCTTCTAAGTCTGAACGGGTGATGTGGCTGGTCCGCCGACTGGTTTTAGCGTGCTTGGCAGATAACATTACATTCGCTGCACGCCACATTCCAGGTGTGGATAACAGCATAGCGGATGCTTTGTCTTGCTTTCAGGAGGAGCACTTTCACGCACTGGCACCGGAAGCCAACCACGTTTCAGACCCCTTTCTGGAGGAGCATTGGGAACTTGGGAAGGTATGATAAGGCGGAGCATGTATGCCTCCATCGCCCCCTCCACTTTTCACTCTTACGCCAAGGCTATAGAAGCCTTTTTCAACTTTACGGCAGAAGGCCGTGGCCCGTGGCCCGTGGATGGTGAATGGGTGCTTCGTTACATGGCAAGGTTTCAGGATAATGGGTTTGCCCAGGGTACCATTCAGTGTCACATGGTGGCCATTACATTCTTTAGTAAAGCGGAACGGTTCATGGACCCCTGCACCTTGTTCCAAGCTCGCAGAGCGGTCGAGGGGTGGCGGAGGCTAGCTGCACGGCCTCCAGATCGCCGCAGGCCACTGACATTTAAATTGTTAGTGCTGGTGTTGCATGAGCTTCCGTCATTGTGTCGGCCCCCGTATGAAACCGTGCTGTTCGAAACTGCATTTGTGTTGGCCTTGAGGGTTGGGGAACTGGTGGCAAGCTCCAGACACTCATTCACCAATACGCCCTTGGGGGTTTGGGATGTCTCCTTCGGGTCGGAGGGGGTCTTCTTGTTTATCAAGAGATCAATGACAGATCAATTGGGAAAAGGGGCAGGTTTACACTTGGGGCCCCTGCCGGGTGGGCATACCCTGTACGCATAATGGCTGCTGGTGTCCCCTGTGGGAGCGCCAGAATGCGCTTCATAAAATTATAGAAATTGAGGTGATTCTGCTGTCCTGGACCCTACTTCAGCCAAACAAATGCACCCATAATTTCAGGTCAGGGTATCTGAAAAGCCGGTATTTACTGTGGATTTACTGTGGATTCTGAGATGCATTTGGAGAGAGAGATCTTGGAGTTGTAGTAGGTAACTTACTGAAAATGTCGAGACAGTGTGTGACTGCAATAAAAAAGCCCAACGCTATGCTGGGGATATTTAGGAAGGGAACTGAAAACAAATCAGCCAGTATCATAATGCCCCTGTATAAATCGATGGTACGTCCTCATTTGGAGTACCATGTACAGTTCTGGTCACCACACCTCAAAAAGGATACTATAGCATTGGAAAAAGTGCAGAAAAGGGCAACTAGAAAGATAAAAGGGTTGGAACACTTTCCCTATGAAGAAAGGTTAAAGCGCTTGGGGCTCTTTAGCTTGGAGAAATGACGGCTGAGGGGTGACATGATTGAGGTTTATAAGATTATGCATGGGATAGAGTGGGTTGAGAAAGAAGTACTTTTTTCACTTGTTCACAATGCAAGAACGCATGGGCACTCAATGAAATTGCTGAGCAGTCGGGTTAGAACAGATTAAAGGAAGTACTTCTTCACCCAAAGAGTGATTAACACATGGAATTCACTGCCACAGAAGGTGGTGGCAGCTAAAAGCATGGTCAGCTTCAAGAGGGAATTAGATAAGCATATGGAGCAGAAGTCCATCAGTGGCTATTAGTCACAAGGTAGAGATAGGAACTCTCAGGCTGGGGAGGTGATGCACTCTATTCTTGGTGCTGGGGCGGGGAAACAGTGGGAGGGCTTCTAGTGTCCTGGCCCCACTGGTGGACCTCCTGATGGCACCTGGTATTTTTGACCACTGTGTGACAGAGTGTTGGACTGGATGGGCCATTGGCCTGATCCAACATTGGCTTCTCTTATGTTCTTATGAGATTCATATTAAGTGTCCAGTATGTGACTGGTGTACGTGTTGTTTTTTAAAAAAAAACAATTTTGACAGAAAAATACAAAACAAAAAAGAACGAAATATCAATACCTCATAAACCATTGAAGGGTTCATACAGATCTTACTAAAATTAAGGACAGAGAAATAGTAAATATAATTGAAGAATATATCATTTAACTATATAGTGTATATCAACATATATTAAACATAACAATGATATAATTTCTTTGGGATTTCCCTCTGATTAGAAAGATAAATTAGAATTAGTGACCAAATTTTCTTAAACTCAAAGAGAGCTCTAGTTGATGTCATCTGATTCAAATTAAAGTCTAGGTAGAACGTAATGATTCCATAATCGTGTATGCCACATCTGTAGAATTGGGGCAGTGGAGATTTTCCAACAAGAAGCTATGGAGAGTTTGGCAGATGATAAAAGAATCGCAATAACAGTAGTTATCTATTGAGATTGATCCTTATTCCAATTTGCTCTTAATAGGAGGCATTC
>NW_015165241.1:496796-517279 GCF_001447785.1 Gekko japonicus | reverse complement strand
CAAAAATAGCCCTGGGTATGGCTGCCAGCTCCAGGTTCTGAAACCCCTGGACATTGGGGCGGGGGGGGGATGGGTGGAACCTGAGGCAAGTGGGGTTGGGGGGGGAAGGAGGGAACTTCAATGGGCTGTAATGCTATAGAGTCCACCTTCTAAAGCGGCCATTTTCTCCAGGTGAATTGATCTCTGTCACCTGGAGATCAGTTGTAATCCCAGGAGATCTGCAGCCACCACCTGGAAGCTGGCAACCTTAGACTCGGGTTAAGTTGTGAAGAAAAGAGAGAGGGAGAGGAAGTATTTCCTTTTGTACACAAATGAAATATTAACTCAAATTGTCTCAAGGAAGCAGGCAAGCCCAATTTCGTCAGATCTCGGAAGCTAAGCAGGGCCGACGTTGGCAAGTATCTGGATGGGAGACCTCCAGAGAATACCAGGGCCAGGAGGGCAGAGGCAGGCGATATCAAGCCACCTCTCTGAAATGCCCGAGCCCCACGAGGGGTCACCAGAAGTCACCATGACTTCCAGGCTCACAAGCACATACACAAACACACACAAAAAATACTCACCAAATACCCCCCAAAAATTGTCTCAGTGAAAGAGTTTAGGACATCTTTCCTCTCCTCTTACCTATTCCTCTTTCTTTGACAGAGATTCAGACTATTACGTGTGAATTTTTTTTTTAATCACATCATTAATTGTTGATGGCATATGTTTCTTTTGAAATATAAATAATTTCATATTTAAATATTATAGTTTATTAAGATGAAGTTCAGTCCCCTACCCCCCTGGAAACTGAGAAGTGTATGCAGGGGTCATTTCCTGCAGGAGCGCACAGGAGCGGAGCTCTGGCAGTAAGGAGCCCAGGGGGAGGGCACATGCAACAAGCCCCGCCCCCCGCTCAGTTGGGCCACGAGGAGCAAGAAGCAGCCAGGTAAGTTGCAGAGCTCCCCCCCGCCCGCCTTCAGGTACAAGCTCTCCCTCCTCTGTGAGGGCAGATCTGCATAATTCCCCTCCCCCCAATAGCTAGCAATCCAAGATAGTCCAGTGGAGCCTGAGTGCTGGGTGTTGCCTTCTGACACACTTCTGGTGATGTCAGGGGGTGTAGCATATGCAAATAAGTAATGCTAATGAGCTCCTGCAGCTCTTTTTCTACGAAATGACCCCCGAGTGTATGCCTCTAATATAGGTTATATACAGGGCTTTTTTTTGTAGAAAAAGCCCAGCAGGAACTCATTAGCATAATAGGCCACACCCAACAGCAGAAATTCATTTGCTTATTAGGACACACCCCTGATAGCACAGCTCATTAGCATATTAGGCCACACACCCCATGTTCGCAGAAGTGTGGTCATCCAGCCACACCCACCTTTTGCTTCTTATTCTGTTGACCTTGTTTGTTGTCAAAACCCAGGGCCTTTTTTTGTAGCAGGGACTCCTTTGCATGTTAGGCCACACACCCCTAATGTAGCCAGTCCTAATGAGTTTCTGCTGTTGGGTGTGGCATATTATGCTAATGAGTTCCTGCTGGGTGTGGCCAACTCAGGAGCCAGCCGGAACTCCGTTCCCGTGTGTTCCTGCCCCAAAATAGCCCTGGTTATATATGATATGCTCATTCACCGCGAGAAAACTTGCCGTGCATTCTGTGGTCACTTGACTTGGTCTCTTCTGGAAGGACTGCAACCCAGAGGCTCCAAGCATTTGTTCTGAGGCAAAAGCGCATCATTTCAGAGGACAGGAGGATTTTCATGGAGGAGAGAGGGAGAGGCTTGTGGCTTGTGATCCTTAAAAAAAAGCCATTTATAGAGCCTTCCATTTAGAAAAGAAGGAACTGTGGGCAGTTAACAGTTTGAAGCTCAAGCTCTCTCTCTCTCACACACACACTCTTACGTAGGAAAGCTCATTAACTGAATCACATCTTTTACCAGCACACTGCAAAGCAAAATGCACTGAATGGCCATTATTGGAGCACTGCCAGTACCCACCAAAGTCACATTGCCAGGGCATAAAAGGTGAGTAATGTGGCAGGTTAAAGCAAAAGAGTCACACGGGGAATCTGTGGGAAAGCCAGGGTTTAACTCCAGAAAGCCAATACGATGCAGTCTCAAACTGATTTTTTTTTTTTAATCGGTCTGTCTTTCTAAGCTCCACATTCTGCTTTTTCTGGATTGAGTGGAAAGCCAGGGTCTTTGCACTGTGCTGACACAGCGGCCCCCCCCCGCTTCATTCCCTCTGTTTTAAGGAGCATAAAGACTAATGCAGAAGCCAATGGGAAGTCCCGAAGTCCCCCTGGCCGCTTCTCAAGAGCCTCCTGCTACAATGCATGCAGCAAAGTGATGCAGCTGCGCCACCAGGACTCAGAACAAAAGGCTGCAGCAAGAGAGCTGAGCCACTGCAGCTGGGGCCCTGCTGCAATGCCGAATCGTTAAAAAAAAAAAACGTTAAAAAAAACGAGGGGCACTCATGCAACACGGCAGAGCTCACATGGAATGAGTGCTTAATACTGCAGAGCACCAGGGCTGCTTGGAACATCACAAATCTCCTATGCAGGCAGATAAATGGGTTTGTGGCTAAGTAAGGGCTGTGAGTAGTCAGTGGTAGCCCTGGACATTTGCAGGGGAAGCTGAAGGGGAAAAGACAAAGTGACAACATGCACACGCAAGACTACATGGGTCACTCTTTCAATGGTACACAGAGATGTAGGTGAAAAGATGCCTCCCCCCCCCCATTCTGTGAAACCTGCTGCCTGAAACCCTGCTTTTCAAAGAGCATGGCCTCATAATGGTAAGTAGGCAGCCAATGCTAGAGATTAGTTAGGCGGTGATTTCTAACATTCTGGAAATGTGCCTCCCATTAAAACGTTGCTGCTTATTTTGCATCTCTTTATTTAAAGCAAGAACCTTTATCACTTACTTGCAGGTTCCGGAAATGTATGTTGGTAATTGCATGGCAGGGTGTGGAATGCGCACACTAACAAAATCCAGAAAGCTGTGAGCAGAATCCTGAGAGTCTCAGATTTCATTTTGTTTTTTGAAAAACAAGTTTCTAGTTCCTAAGACTGCTGCTGTAAAAGTTTCAAAAACATTTGAAAAGGGATGGGATTTTTGATGTCACATGCTACAAACTAAGGATGGGCACTTGCTCCGAGATGCTGGTTTTGTTCATGAACCAAACTGGCCCACTTCCCGGACCAGTTTGCAAACTGAAGCATGGCTGGTTCACGAACCAGTTCACAAACCGGTCTGGATGCAAACCCCCCCTCCCCCACCGTGGGGTCTCGGGGCTCCAAATTCTCAATCTCCTCGACATGCCCACCAAGTTTGGTCCCCATTGGACTTTGGGGGGTCGATATACAGACCCCTAAAGAGACAATGCTTTTCAATGGGATGACGCCCCTGCCGGTTCGGGAGTGACCAAAACTGACCCAGGTGAGCTAGAGGCCTCCAACATGCACAGTCCCTCCCTGGGGTGACCCTCCACATGCTCCGCAAGTTATGTGCCTGTTGGGTTTGGGGGGAGTCTGAGTAGCAGAGCCTCAAGCATGGTGCTCCCAGGAAACTGCTTCTGGAATAGTTGTCCAGCACTGGTTTCAGAAACCACAGAGCGCTGCAATCACTGGGCAGGACTGACCCTCCCACCCTGCCTGGGGCCCAGGGAACACCCGCACAGGGGCAGGTAGCATTCACTCCCCTGGCCCACCCTCCACCCTCTGGCAACATGATCACTGGGCAGGGCCGAACCCTCCACCCAGCCCAGGGCCCAAAGAATACCTGCACAGGGGCGGGTGGTGCTCTCTCCCCAGGCCCACCCTCCACCTACCTGTAGGGCTTCCAAGTCCCCCCGGGGGGCGGATTTCCCCCCGCTTTGGAGGCCCGATTTCCGCCCCCGCGGGAATCAGGCCCCAGGGGAAACCCCACCCCCGCGTGCACGTCACAGGGAAGTGACGTCATGGCGCCGGGCACGGGACCCCAGCATGATGGCTCCTGTTCAAGACATCGTGAGCTCCCAGCTCGGGAGTATTCAGTCGTGAATGGTCATCCTCTGCGCACGTGTGCACACTCCGGGAGCCACCCAGAGTCCCCCGCTGGCGAGGTAAGTCCGATTTGGGAACTCTACCTACCAGCAACGTGATAACTGGGCAGGCCCAACCCCCCCTGCCCTGCCTGGGGGCTCGGGAACACTCGCACAGGGGCGGGTGGTGCTCCCTCCCAGGGCCCCACCCTCCACCCTGAAATGGCAATGTGATTACTGACCAGGGCAGAACCTCCTGCCCAGCCTGGGGCTTGGGGAACAAATGGGGGCAGGTGGTGCTCTCTCCCCGGGACCACCCTTCCTCTACTCCCCCTGAGGCCTGGGAGCCACCCGCACAGTTACAGTTGGTCTCCTCTCCTGGGGACAACTCTCCAAGTAAGGGACGTGTCAGTCCGTGACCAGGGCAACGTGCTCTCTCCCAGCTTGGGAGTATTTGGTCCTGCACGATGATCACTTTGCCGTCATGTGGGTCAGGGGACCTGGGTGGGCTGATGGGGGTTGGGACAGAGACCCTGCAAGGGACCCCAGCATGATGGCCCCTGTTCAGGACATCGTGAGCTCCCAGTTCGGGAGTATTCAGTCGTGAATGGTCATCACTTTGCTGTCAGGCAGGTCAGGAGATCTGGGCGGGTGGACAGGTGAGGCTGAGAGTCCCAACCCCAGGAGGCGGGGACACTGCAAGGGACCGCATCATGATGGTCCCTGTTCAGGACATTGTGAGCTCTCAGATCAGGAGGATTTGGTCCTGACCGGTCATCACTTTGCCATCAGGCAGGTCAGGGGACCTGGGCGGGCAGATGGGTGAGGCTGGGAGTCCCAACCCCAGGGGACAGGGACCCTGGCAAGGGATCCTGTTGTGCCAGTCTCTGACCAGGGCAATGTGAGCTCCCAGCTTGGGAGTATTCAGTCCTGACCGGTAATCACTTTGCTGTCAGGCAGGTCAGGGGACCTGGGTGGGCACATGGGTGAGGCTGGGAATCTCAACCCCCGAGGACAAGGACCCTGCCAGTCCATTATCAGGGCAATGTGAGCTCCTGTGTGGACTTTGCCATCAGGTGGGTCAGGGGACCTGGGCGGGCAGATGGGTGAGGCTGGGGGTCCCAACCCCAAGGGACAGGGAACCTGTGAGGCCCCCGTCATGATGGTCCCTGACCAGGGCAATGTGAGCTTCCTGTCTGGGAGGATTCGGTCCTGACCGGTAATCACTTCACCATCAGGCGGGTGAGGGGGGCATGTGGGTGTGGGACCAGAGGGAAACTGAGGTGACTGGCTGGACGCGGAGGCATACAGCCAAATTTCTATCCTGCTTTTCAATGGACGGTGGTTTCAACGCTTGCCACGACTGGTGGTCACTTTGCTGTCGGGTGGATGAGGGGACATGGGAGGGCAGATGGGTGAGGGTGGGAGTTCTGGCCACAGGGGACAGGGACCCTGCTTGGGGCCTGCCTGGCAACACCCCCCATGGGGGGAGGAAACATCGAAGTGCCGGCCCTCGTGGGAGGGGCCCGGTAGCATGGTCCAACCACCTGGCTGTGGCGGGCAGACCACGTTAAGATCGGGTCATGCGTGGCATCTGTCGGTGTTTATTTTCTGGGTCAGAGAACAGGCACAGCTCTCAAGGACAAAGGTCACTTCCAACAAATGTCTCTCCTTAGGTTGGCTGGCGTGGGGAACATCCCAAGAGGGGGAGGGCATCACTCACGTCCATCAGTGTTTATTTTTAAGTTTTTGGGGGGGTTCGTTGGTGTGGAGAATGCAAGGAGACTTTGAGGGCAAGGTTTTGTTTGTTTGTTTGTTTGTTTGTTTCCTTCAATTTATATCCTGCCCTCCCCACAAAGCAGACTTAGGGTGGGTTCCAACCTATAATAATCTGTTTACTGCTAGTTTACATAATAAAAACAGAATAACAAAATACATAAGTAAATACAATAAAATAAGTAAAACACTAATACTTTAAAATAAATTATACCTCAACAGACCCGTAAGAGTGACTCATAGGGGGAAAGAAGGGGGAGGCCAGATTGAATTGGATACCCGCTGCCTCAGCTGAAGGCCTAGCGGAAGAGCTCTGTCTTGCAGGCCCTGTGGAACTCCGACAGCCCTCGCAGGGCCCTAATTTCTGATGGGAGCTCATTCCACCAGTCAGGGGCCAGGGCCTAAAAAAAGCCCTGGCCCTAGTTGAGGTTCACATCCTCTTCTTAGGTTGGTTGACGAGGGGAACATGCCAAGAGGGGAAGGCATTGCTCACGTCTGTCAATGTTTATTTTTAAGGTTTTTGTGGGGTGGAGGGGGTGCACAGAGAAGTTGAAGATGGGGTCACGTCAGACAAACATATGGCTTTGTCTTGCCTCGTGGAGGGAGCACACCAAGAGGAGGAGGTCGGCGCTCACAACCAGGGGCCTGTTTTGAGGGATCCTGGGACAGGGAACTCGCAAAGAGGGGGAGGACGGTTTGCACACGTGACAGGTCTTGTTTGTGGTTCCCGTGTTGGGGAACGTGCCACAAGGAGGAGGAGAATTGTGGTCCAAATGGTTCTTCAGGGCGATGTTGACATCATGGGTGTTGGCCATGGAGCAAGCCCAACCCTTCCCAGCAATATGCTATATGTTCCTCATATTCCCTTTTTGCCTGCCTGTTTTTTAAGGGAGTGAACAAACATGTGGACAAAGGGGACCCAATAGATGTTGTTTACCTTGACTTCCAGAAAGTTTCTGATAAAGTTCCTCATCAAAGGCTCCTAAGTAAGCTCAATAGTCACGGGATTAAAGGACAAGTCCCCTGTGGATCAAAAACTGGCTAATTAATAGGAAACAGAGAGTGAGTATAAATGGGCAATTTTCTCAGTGGAGGGTGGTAAGCAGTGGGGTACCACAGGGATCAGCATTCGGTCCGATGCTTTTTAACTTGTTCATTAATGATTTGGAGTTGGGAGTAAGCAGTGAAGTAGCTAAATTTGCAGATGGCACAAAGTTGTTCAGGGTGGTGAGAACCAGGGAGGATTGTGAGGCACTCCAAAGGGATCTGTCGAGGATGGGCAACTGGGCGTCAAAGTGGCAAATGGGGTTCAGTGTGGCCAAGTGCAAAGTGATGCACATTGGAGCCAAACATCCTAAACATAAATACACATTGATGGGGTCTGAACCGGCAGAGACTGACAAGGAGAGAGATCTTGGAGTCGTAGTAGATAACTCAATGAAAATGTCTAGACAGTGTGCAACTGCAATAAAAAAGCCCAACGCTATGCTGGGGATTATTAGGAAGGGAACTGAAAAAAATATCAGCCAGTATCATAATGCCCCTGTATAAATCAGTGGTGCAACCTCATTTGGAGTACTATGTACCGTTCTGGTCACCACACCTCAAAAAGGATATTATAGCATTGGAAAAAGTGCAGAAAAGGGCAACTCGAATGATAAAAGGGTTGGAACACTTTCCCTATGAGGAAAGGTTAAGGCGCTTAGGACTCTTTAGCTTGGAGAAACGACGACTGAGGGGTGACATGATTGAGGTTTATGAGATAGGACGTCCTTCTTCACCCAAAGAGTGATTAACACTTGGAATTCACTGCCACAGGAAGTGGTGGCGGCTACAAGCATGGACGGCTTCAAAAGGGAATTAGATAAGCATATGGAGCAGAGGTCCATCAGTGGCTATTAGCCACAAGGTATAGATAGGGACTCTGGGGCAAGTGATGCTCTGTCATCTTGGTGCTTGGGGGGTCAACAGTGGGAGGGCTTCAAATGTCCTGGCCCCACTGGTGGACCTCCTGATGGCACTGGTATTTCTGGCCACTGTGTGATACAGAGTGTTGGACTGGATGAGCCTTTGGCCTGATCCAACATTGGCATCTCTTATGTTCTTATGCATAATCGACGGCTGAGGGGTGACATGGTTGAGGTTTATAAGATTATGCATGGGATAGAGCGGGTTGAGAAAGAAGTACTTTTTTCACTTGTTCACAATACAAGAACGCATGGGCACTCAATGAAATTGCTGAGCAGTCGGGTTAGAACAGATAAAAGGAAGTACTTCTTCACCCAAAGAGTGATTAACACATGGAATTCACTGCCACAGGAGGTGGTAGCAACTGCAAGCATGGATGGCTCCAAGAGGGAATTAGATAAACATATGGCGTTTATCCATCAGTGGTTATTAGCCACAAGGTATAGTTAGGAACTTTCAGTCTGGGGCAAGTGATGCACTGTATTCTTGGTGCTTGGGGGGGGCAACAGTGGGAGGGCTTCTAGTGTCCTGGCCCCACTGGTGGACCTCCTGATGGCACCTGGTATTTTTGGCCACTGTGTGACAGAGTGTTGGACTTCTTATGTTCTTATGTTCAGAGGCAGCCTTCCTCCCACCAAAGTGCCAAAGGATGCACCCTGTGGGCTGTATGCCGGGATCACCCATAGAGGAAGAGAGAAGGAAGGTGGGGACATAAGGAGGGAAGACTGGAGACCACTGTCACAATCTACCCCATCCAGAACAGGGTTGCCCACCATGGATAGATTGACCTTCAGATTGGCCAGGTGTAGGGGGGCACTATGTGGACAAAGGATGTCTCCCAGATGGAAGAACACCCAATCGCTCTGGAAGCAATAGCTTCCAGAAGCAATAGCTTCTGGGGCAAAAGAGCAGACTGGTGGCCACACTGGTGAGATCAGGCCATATGGTGGTCTTGTGCACCCATTACTTGAGTGGGTCTGAGTTGGTGGGCTTGGGGGGCTCAGCCAGGAACTTGCGGACCATCCCTTCAGCAGAATCCTCTGCCATGGCATGGCTGGCATCCACACCAGCACTCCGTACCTCCCACCTCATGATGAACATCCAGAACTCCTGAATCTCATTCCCATGTCTCCTCTCAGTTCTGTCCCCCTCTCCACGACCTCACCCTCCTAGCCACCCCCCATCCCCCCTCTTCCTATTCTTCCCACTCCTCCCTCTCCCTCCTCGGCTTCCCCCATCCTCCTCCTCGATCTCCACCACCTCGTCATCTCCCACCTCCCTCTGCTGTCTCTGGCCCCAGCCACGATGTTGGAACCCCCACACCTGGTGGCACAGTTCATGCTTCCACTGATGAAGCTGCACATTTTGGAGGGCAATGGTTCCCTTGATACAGGGGTCACACATGCATGCCAACTTGAATTCCTGCACTTCGGAGAATGGATGCAAGCGCTCCTCAATGCCTTTGCACAACTTGTCAATCAGGGCCCTGACTCGAAAGAGAACCTCGGTTCCCTCTCTTGCAGAATCCCCAGAGTTCTCTTGCAGAGTTCTCCCCATTACCCAATCTAGCCTGAAAATGAGGGGGATGACTTGGCCCAGGCTGGCCATGTGGGCACAGAGCACATTGGTAGCATCCTGAAACAGTTTCAGGAGGCACACCATCTGGAAGAGGGTCTGCCAGTCATTGGAGCTGATGCTTAGCTCATCCTCCCCATGCTGGAGGGACACGGAGGACAGGATGTCCTGGACCACACTTTTCTGCTAGGAGAACTAGACTTCCAGAAAACCTGATGTGGACTGTGGTAAGAAATTTTAGAAATATTGAAGGTTTGGGTTTTAAAATGAACCAAATAGTTCATAAAATCCATGTATCTGTCTCTGTCTTTGCTAGCAAAACAGCAAACAGGCTTGGCCTGCTTCACTGAACCAAACCCCATGATTCTTTGCAAGCCCTTTGTTCCAGGCAAATCTCTCTCTCGGTCACGCACGCAAAGGTTCACACATTCCATTCCCAGGATCTGAATCAATGTAAATTTCCATAGGTGTGAGACCCCAATACCATAGCAATAAAGTGCTTCTGGCAGGAAAGGCCATTTGGGCAGTGACAGACTTCAATCCGGAAGGCAAACTGACTCCTGAGATACAGAGATTTACACACCCCACTTCCATCTCAGAGATAACATCAAAGAATAGTTTATCTTCAATGTTGGGAACACCAGGAAAAAACAATGACACTGTGCTGGTCCTGTAAACAAAATGTAACTTTTGGAGTGTGAGACACAAGGAAGCAATCTCCTGTAAAATAATCTCAATTTCAAAATGTTAATTTACAAATGTAATTTAATTGTTGGGGGCCTCTTTGATCATTTGGTATAAATGCTAGTCAATCTCAACAGACCTTCACTGGCTCTTGAAGGATCAGGAGAGGTTTTACTCTCCGGAGACTTTGGGAGTCAGCCTGAAAGGCCTTTCGTTTTCTGCATGCTTTGGGGGGGGGGGACTTTGCTTGCATGTTTATTGTCTGTGTTTTCACTATCAGCAATTAGGAAATAGGATTGTACTGTGTTGGCAGCTGGCATAGTGTCTTTCTAGCCTCCTTGCCTGGTAAACCTTTGAATGTTTTCTTAATAAAAATGTTTTATTTTAAGAAGAGACATTTGTTTGAGTGTCTCTGCCAGTGCTTAGTGGTTTCCAGACTTACACCTTTGCCTTTGGTAAGGAGGCTACACTCAGGGGACACACAAACTAAAGGAGAGTGTGGGTGGCATGGTGAACGCATTCACAGACACGTGCAGCCACATTTTCTCACGACATGGACAAAGGACTGTTACATGCCTCCAGTGAATATATACACACACACCCTTCCATTCCGAGGGAGAAGGATGGACATCTCTCATTCAAAACTGGAGTTGCCTATCAGCCATGGATGCACAATATTGGTCCCTCAATGGCTGGAGAATCCCTCCCACACCCGCTTTTCCACATGAAACTCTGTGGGTGGGGTTTCTCTGCCTAAAGTGCATGAGAGCTTCCGAGCCAGGCCAAGAATCTTGTAAGCTTCAGGGGCCAGACACATGACCTTCAAGCTAGTTCATCCAATCCTTGAACCAGGCCACGTTTGGGCTGGATTTTAGCTCAGCATTCCAATCTGTGCCCATTCCTATTACAAACTATAACAATTTTGTAACACCAAGGGCATAAAGAGATGTGATGCTGGAAGTTCCATAAATGAAATTTCCAACATTTCCTCCCTTTAAAAATTAGATATACAAGAAGGGCCTGATTCAGATTGGGTGCGTGGTACAAGGGGAGTGCAGTTTAAACTTCCTCACCTGAAATGGCTCTAGGGAGCTGACAGTTGCCCCATTAGGGGAACATACAGGGACTGATATGAAAACTCTCATGATTTTATAATTTTTAAATTGTCATGATTTCTTTCAAATAGTCCATTAAATAGTAGCCTTATCTCTCCTTATATATAATTGAATAGTGGGTGCCAAAGTTCTAAAATGCACTCCTTTAGTGTATGGACGCTTGAACTGTCAGTCAGAAGACGCTGCCTGGGTTGACTGGCTGCTTTGTGCAGTCCCGCCCAGCGTTTCAAGGTCTTTTGCATATGGAAGCTGATTGGACTTCACTGCATTCCACACCTCAAACTCACCCCCCTCCCCGCAAGGCAGTTGGAATGTCAGTTGCATATGGAACCTTCAAGGTCTTTTGCATATGGAAGCTGATTGGACTTCACTGCATTCCACACCTCAAACTCACCCCCCTCCCCGCAAGGCAGTTGGAATGTCAGTTGCATATGGAACCTTCAAGGTCTTTTGCATATGGAAGCTGATTGGACTTCACTGCATTCCACACCTCAAACTCACCCCCCTCCCCGCAAGGCAGTTGGAATGTCAGTTGCATATGGAACCTTCAAGGTCTTTTGCATATGGAAGCTGATTGGACTTCACTGCATTCCACACCTCAAACTCACCCCCCTCCCCGCAAGGCAGTTGGAATGTCAGTTGCATATGGAACCTTCAAGGTCTTTTGCATATGGAAGCTGATTGGACTTCACTGCATTCCACACCTCAAACTCACCCCCCTCCCCGCAAGGCAGTTGGAATGTCAGTTGCATATGGAACCTTCAAGGTCTTTTGCATATGGAAGCTGATTGGACTTCACTGCATTCCACACCTCAAACTCACCCCCCTCCCCGCAAGGCAGTTGGAATGTCAGTTGCATATGGAACCTTCAAGGTCTTTTGCATATGGAAGCTGATTGGACTTCACTGCATTCCACACCTCAAACTCACCCCCCTCCCCGCAAGGCAGTTGGAATGTCAGTTGCATATGGAACCTTCAAGGTCTTTTGCATATGGAAGCTGATTGGACTTCACTGCATTCCACACCTCAAACTCACCCCCCTCCCCGCAAGGCAGTTGGAATGTCAGTTGCATATGGAACCTTCAAGGTCTTTTGCATATGGAAGCTGATTGGACTTCACTGCATTCCACACCTCAAACTCACCCCCCTCCCCGCAAGGCAGTTGGAATGTCAGTTGCATATGGAACCTTCAAGGTCTTTTGCATATGGAAGCTGATTGGACTTCACTGCATTCCACACCTCAAACTCACCCCCCTCCCCGCAAGGCAGTTGGAATGTCAGTTGCATATGGAACCTTCAAGGTCTTTTGCATATGGAAGCTGATTGGACTTCACTGCATTCCACACCTCAAACTCACCCCCCTCCCCGCAAGGCAGTTGGAATGTCAGTTGCATATGGAACCTTCAAGGTCTTTTGCATATGGAAGCTGATTGGACTTCACTGCATTCCACACCTCAAACTCACCCCCCTCCCCGCAAGGCAGTTGGAATGTCAGTTGCATATGGAACCTAATTCCTGGGGATTTGAGGGGTGGAGCCTGGAGAGGGTGGGGTTTGCGGAGGGGTGGGACCTCAGACAGGTAGAATGCCATAGACTCCACCCTCCAAACCAGCCATTTCATCCTGGGTAACAATTGTTGCCTATCTCCAGGTGAGGGCTACAGATCACTCAAAATTACAACTACTCTTCAGGGAGCAGAGATCAGTTCCTCTGGAGAAAACAGTGGACTCTGTCATTATACCCTGCTGAGGTCACCACAGCAAAACGACACTGTTTGCCCAAAGCCAGAGCACTCCCCCAGAGCCTCTTTCTAGATCTCGTTGTATTTATTTCCACAACGGGCTTTACTGCTAGTCCATTAATAATTTCAGAAGGATAATCATGTTAGTCTGTTGCAGTATAGTTAAACATAAGCCTTTTGTCTGGAAGCTGGCTGGGAACCACCATCCCTCCCTGTCCTTGCCTCTCTCTCTTCTCCCTGCTGAGAAACTCGAACCAGGAGGGCAGGGCAGGGCTAGGGCCCGGTGATTTAAGTGGAGAGAGGAAAGCCAGCCAGGGAGGAACAGCTCAAGACTCTATGCCGGTCTTGGGGGGACAGAGAGAAAGCTGGACCCATCAAATAGAACTTGAGAGTGAAGACCAGGGCCCCAGGTAAAGTTTAACCCCCCCATGTCCTTCACTACTCTGAGGCCGTGCACTCTAGCTCTGCGAAAAATCACACTCTGGAGCCACCTGACCTTCCTGGAGGGGACCCTGGTAAGCTAGGGCATGACATCTTTGTCTCCTGAAATACTAACAACATTTATTCTAGCATAAACTTGTGTGGATTCAAGCTCACTTCTTCAGATGTGCTGAGTGAAGTCTGTCCAGACAGAACGTTTGTGCAGGACATACAAAAATAAATAAACAGAATGTCAAAGGGCTATTAAATGCTGGGACAACAGGATTATATATACTTATGTAAAAATTTAAATTAATTAAGATAAACTATTTTTGCCAAGCTACTTCACACCTGTAGCAGAAAGGGAATCCTAGGATTTAGTTAACACAGTGAATAAGAAATTCCAGGTCCCCTGGGTGGGGAAAGAACATGAATGCTGTTAATGAATTCCAGCTCAGTCATATATGCTGTTGAGAATTCTGTACTAGAGATCTCTTGCAGAATCCCCAGAGTTCACTGGAAGGAACAACCACTTTAAGTAAGAAGTCTACATATACTCTTGGATAGCTGCAAGTCAGTCCTCTCCAATCTAGATGCAGAACACAACCACACACCTCTAATTTGGTGGCACTGGCCAGGAATGTCTTGACCGTACATAAACACATGATCAGACCATTGGACCATCAAGGTCAATATTGTCTGTGCAGACTAACAGCAGGTCTCCAGGGTCTGAGGTAAGGGTCTTTCACATCACCTTCTACCGAATCCTTTCCCCTGGTGATGGCAGGGATTGAACCTGGGACCTTCTGATTGCCAAACAGATGCTCTACTGCTAAGCTGCAGTCCCTCCCCTCTCCAATTACCTCTGGAAATGAAGCTGTGGCCATTTTTATCTGATGCAGATCTGTCATTCATGTCTTTGTGTCAGGTGTTTGTTATTATAAGTCATAGTTCTGACCTGAGATTCACAGTCTGTCACATTTATGCACGAAGTTAAAGTTTATATGAATAAAATACATCTTACCCTCTTCCATGAAAGAATTCAATCATGGTTGCTCATGGGAGACTGAAGGATAATCTCTGCAAGATAAGCACCCCCTTCCCCATTGATGTAGAGGGGGAGAACGAGTCAGGCAGAGAATTTAAAGGAATGTTTTATGAGAAAATTGAAGTGTTCATGCTCTCCCACCTCAACCAGGAACCCTTCTGAAAAGGATCATGGCAGGCAGAGACAGCCCAGGCATGGAACAGAGAGTTACTGCAGAGATCTTTATTGTGTAGGCAGAGTGCATTACAGGATGGGTTGATAAGTTTTAATTCCTCCAGTGCAGGGAGGAGGGACTTTCAGAAAGAACACTCCAGGGGTATCATTGCAGACTCAAAGACTTAAGGTTGGTAAACCCACTCTAGATCAGATTTATGGGGCTTCCGGTTTATGGAGACACGTTGGCAGATGCATCTCCTGGACCTCCCGGGGATGTGATTTGCGCACCAGCGGAAAGGAGGGGGGGTGACGGGTCGCTACCCCCCCGAGCCTTGGCAAAAGGCTCCTAGCCATGGGGATTTTGAGGGGTGGCCTCTTCGCCAGCGCGATGCTGGGGAATTAAGGCGCTCCTCCGCCCTGACGGTCCTGCCACTGAGTGTCCGTATGGATCTAGAGCCGCTGAATGGGACAAGCATCGGAGATCGAGCATTTTGAACATATGCCGAGCGAGGTCGTATGACCAATAATGAACTGTGAGTCAGGTTAAAGCAAAACGAGAATTTTAAAAAAAAGCTACCCCCTGGGAATGGCGAAAAAAGTGAGCGGGGGAGGGGCCCCTCCCATACGCATGAATGAAACAACGAAATACTAAAGGGGGAGCGGAAGAAAAAGCGTTGAAATCTTTTTTGAGAGACTTACCAGAGTGCGGATAAACGTGTGGGCATATTTCAGAGACTTTAGCAAGTTTTCATAAAAGTAAACAATCCATAAAGATGGCGGGGAAAAGGGCAGAGAAAGACAAACCTGGGGATTTGCAGAGATTTAGCTGTTGGAAAACCCAGCCTAGAGGGGGATGCCAGTTTTCCCCTTGTTGAGAATGGAACCTCAGGCTGACTAGGTTGTCCAGCTATGGCCAGTGGCCTTGCTAGAAGAATACTAGAGGTTGCATTTCCAATAATGAGATTTCTCTCCAAGTTTAAATTCCTTCCATAAATCTGATCCTTTTTTTTTAGCCCCCCGGAGGGGATTTTTTATTGCATGTTTTAATAGACTACAAACTACCAGGGGTCATTTCGTAGAAAAAGAGCTAGGGGAGCTCATTAGCATAACTCATTAGCATATGCCACACACCCTGACATCACCGGAAGTGTCTCATAAGGCCACACACACCGCTCAGGCTCCACTGGCTTGCTCCTGAGTTTGCCACGCCCAGCAAGGACTCATTAGCTTGCCTCCTCCTGGCTGAATGAGGGCCGGAAGCGGGGTGGCCGGAAGAAGGGGGTGGGGCTTCGTCATGTGCCTCGCCCCCCCATACCTCACCCGGGGGAACTGCGATCCCCCGTGATCCCCCCGAAATGACCTCTGCAAACTACAATGAAAAATTGGGAAGGGGTAACTACATCTAGGGAGAAAGGAAAGAAAACCACAACTAACTAAAACCCCAAGTATAGGAGATCATAATGTAGTTGCCGCAATAACCAAGCATTCCAAAGTTCCATTCATTTCTTGTGGTAATTCACACATGGAGAAAGAGAATTTCATATATTCTGTGGGAAATTGTTTGCCATCTGGACGCTTGGATGGTGGTTCTTCTGCCGTTATGGAAAAGCCTCTGGGTTGAAAGACAGAAAGGGTAGCATCTCTATCATGTTTTAGGACAGGTAAGAAAGATTTGTTGGAAACTGAAGAATTCAAGCAGGTGGGCAGAAATTAACAAAAATAGCAAAGCCCTGAGATCCAGCCTGAAGTCTTCTTCGGTCCCTGCCACACGGCAGGGAATAAGACGCTTGTACTGCGGCTAATGTGAGCCGCAGCATTGTTGGGACGGCGTGGCGGGATCTCACAGACCCCCCGAGCCGTGTCGCAACGCTCCCCGGCATGATCAGATGCCGGGGAGAACGTGACGGTGGGAAGGGGAGCCTGCTCACACATGCGCAGTTCAGCCAGGAGCCGGGGATGCGCCGGTGCAAGGACGCGCCGGCGATCCCACGGCCAGTGTTGCTGCGGCCCTTCAGAAAGAACCACCTCGGGAGGTGGTTCTTTTTTGGCGCGGAGCAACGCTGGAAGGGACGGATCCGGGACAGATCCGGCACGCTCCCCAGATGTTGAGGTGGGATCGCGCCGGTTTGCTCCGCCCCCGTTCCGTCCCGCTCCCGGCCCAAATGGGCTCGTATGAACAGGGCCTTCTTCTTCTTTTTTTAAAGGAGCCATTTCAAATTATAAGAGGAACCAATACTTCAGTTTTATCTGGGAATAAAACCCATTTCAGCAGCATGGCACAGTACCCCTCCAGCAGCAATGTAGGATAGTGCTTATATCCTTCACCCTCTTCTACTGTGCTTCTCCCGCTAGTGAAAATGGATCCTAATGATTTCCACAGCAACTGAATGAGATGTTACAAACAAAGGATTATCTTCAGGCTGAGATGAATCAGGAGCCAGTGAAATTAATCTCGTAACAAGCCGATGATGCCTCATGGAAAAATGTGGCAGGCTCTGTGCACAGACAGACATGTTGGCAATCTCTGCCGGGATATCTAGTACATGATTTCTAAAAAGAGATAGGGAAGTGCCCAGGTTAAAGACTACCAGGGAGCTGTGCCACTGCTCAAAGTGAAGCTATGATTTTGTGGACAGGCTACAGATGCTTGGTGGCATAGGAAAGGCATTCAGTACATGCTCAAAGGCATTCTTTATTATCTCAGATATTCTAGGATTCTGCTGTGGTACTCAAATCATATTCTTGGCTTGGCACAAACAAAAGTGATCGGAGTCCTGCTCTGGGATTTTACTGACCCAGAATACTTAAGCACAGCTGTTCTTGTGATTGTACAACCTATGAGAATTCTTATCAATTAATGCTTTCAGTCCCAGTGTAAATATCCTGGCTAATCCAACCACACACAAAAGCCTCTTTATAATCTGAATGGAGGCTGTTCTTGGGCAAAAAAAGAGAAGAGGTCTCACTCCTGGGAGGATCTTGTCCCTCACACAAACAGAGGGTGATCATTTGTGTGACAGTAGACAGAAACATGGACTCCTCTACGTGCCCCAATCTGGATCTCTGCCTTTAACAATACGGTTGAAAGAGTCCAATCCAAATTTCTTAGAAAAATTCTAGGGCTCCCAACTTGTGTACCTTATGCGGCAATATGCCTTGAGACAAACCGGAGACGTTTAGTCACCAAAGTGTGGCCCTCGACGTTTAAATTTTGGCTGTGACTTCTCTATAGAAGTGGGTCTAATAGTCTCCTCGCGTATAGACTGCATGAATCCCCCCTATCAGATTGGCTGACATGAGCTGAAGGGAAATTACTCTCATGGGGCTCAACATGGATGATTTGACCCTTCTTTCAGAGAAGCAGGCTTGTGGCATGATTAAACAGAGACTAATCGATACAGAAATGCAAGAACTTAATAGTCCTGCCACTGGGCACTGCTCCCCAATTTATTGGGGGGATCTCCTTTAACGTGCCACTTGCAGAGTATTTCTCTTGTTTGATTGATCCCCACATTAGAAGGGTGTTCACACTGGCCCGTTTTAATGTGCTCCCTTCAGCTGTGCTATATGGGAGATTTAAAAAAACACCATTCTCGGATAGGTGATGCCCGTGTGGGGTAAAGGAGATTGAAGGAATGGACCATGTACCAGGATTTACGTGCTTACCACCTTGAGCCTATACTGTGATGCCTTGAGGGTAAACCTGAGGAAAGTAAGGTTATGAACCTTCTAGCCTCAAACAGGGTTGATTTCATCGGAGCGGTGGCAAACTTCCTGTATTGTGCATATAGGAGGAGAAGTCTTTTCTGTCAGAATGAGCAGTTAATTGTTTGGTTTTTCTTTCCCTTTCCTGTATCTCTGAACCAACACCACTGCTGTTATGCCAATAAAGGTTTGTTGTTTGACAGAAACATGGACTATCTACTGATGGTGTTTTCGCAGTTGAAGACCTAAATCACTTGGTAACAAATCATTTTTTGTTCTGCATTAATGGCATCCACACATGACACTGAACCCTTTTTAGACATTAGTATAATGTGGACTGGGAGCCTGTCAACCATACATACTGGGAGTGCACACTGCCCACAATCCTCCCAATACACATGGCTGGTCTGTTGCCTGGAAGGGCAACCCGCAGATTTTGCACACAATTACAGCCTCTGTGCCCACTTCATGAAACCACAGTTTCTCAGGGTTCTGGTTCACGTATACCAGAGATGAAAATCCCTTACTCCTTTCAGACACCCTGGCGACTGTGCCTGTCAGGAGGACCTAGGTGGGGTTGCTGGTCTCCCTAGGGTCGCCAGCCTCCAGGTGGTGACTGGAGATCTCCTGGGATTACAACTGATCTTCAGGTGACAGGGATCTGTTCACCTAGAGAAAGTGGCCCCCTTGGAAGGTGGCGTTATACCCCATTGAAGTCCCTCCTCTCCCCAAACTCCACCCTCCTAAAGTCACCACTGTGGTGGCCCATTGAAGTCCCTCCTCTCCCCAAACTCTACCCCTAAAGTCACCAGATGTTTCCCAAACTGGAGCTGGCCATTCCAGGCCTCTCTGTTCACAGGGACTCTGAGGTCTAAAAAGGGTTATCAGCTTCTGGGGTGGGAGAATCTGTGGACTCTGTGGCAGTGGGGAAGGGAGGGTGTTATGTACGCGGACCGCCACCAGGGGTCTGCGGCTAAAGGGGACCTAGGATCCTAGTCCACCTAGAGTCCACCAATAGCACCCTTGGCAGGAAATTCAAACCCTCCAATGGGGACAGAGGTGTGCCGGGTGGAGTGTATCTAGCTAGCCTTGCACGGCCGTTTTCTCATGTCTTGTGTGAAGTACAATAAACGCATCTGAACGCATGTCGTAGTCTGAGTTCTCCATGCGTCGAACCCAGTACTTTTCAGAGGGGTTTAACTCTGACTCCTGCCCCACAAACATATACCATTTCCCTAACTGAAAATGGTCCCCTGGGGCTACTTTTAGCTCTGGTAGGGGAAAAGACAGGTGCCCATATTGCATCTGTCTGCTTACCCTTCTTCTTCTTCTTCTTCTTCTTCTTCTTCTTCTTCTTCTTCTTCTTCTTCTTCTTCTTCTTCTTCTTCTTCTTCTTCTTCTTCTTCTTCTCTTCTTCTTCTTCTTCTTCTTCTTCTTCTTCTTCTTCTTCTTCTTCTTCTTCATCATCATCATCATCATCATCATCATCATCATCATCATAATATTGGATTTCTATCCTGCCCTCCCCGCAGACGGGCTCAGGGTGGCTTACACTTAAGGGCACTGTGTGCCATGATATATAAAAAAAGATAAAACAATCATATATTACATTTAAAGTGCTCAGAATAGTGTCGGTCTTCCAGTCAAGTTCAAGATGGTATACCGTAGATGGATCATGAGTCCTGGTTCAGCCATATCTGTCTCGTACTATACTGTGGCTCAGTCTCCATATAGGGCCAACCAGCTACTCCGGTGTTACTAACAAAATTGGTGGTAGTGGTGGGCGGCTCCTATTTGAAAGCCTGGTGGAAGAACTCAATCTTGCAGACCCTGCAGAACTGTACAAGGTCCTGCAGGGCCCCGATCTCCTCCAGAAGCTTATTCCACCAGGTAGGAGCCGCCACTGAAAAGGCCCTGGCCCTGGTAGTAGTGAGCCTGGTCTCCTTGGGGCCTGGATTCACTAGCTGATGTTGTTTTGAAAGTGGAGACGGCAGAGTTCAGGGGAGGGTTGCCAAACCCCCCCCCCGGTTTGCCAGGGGTCCCCCGTTTTTTGGGGGGGGTTCTACCCGCCACCAGCCAGATGGCCAGCGGGGGAAGCCCCGCCCCCAACACCCACAGTTACCCATCTCTCTCCCTTTAAGTGTGTGGAACCCGTGTTTCCTCCCAAGCCCGATCGCCGCAAGCTTGCAGGGAAATGCCAGCTTTGAGCTCTTAAAAGGGAAACGTGGCTGCTCTTAAAGGGGAAACGCCGGCTCCTGCATTTAAAAGGGAAACGCCGGCTCCTTTAAGT
>NW_015165241.1:436319-496784 GCF_001447785.1 Gekko japonicus | reverse complement strand
GACTCGTTGTGCGGGCGCCCCGGGCACCCGCGGGGGGGGGGGGGGGGCGCAGACGTCCCCAACATGATGTCATCACGTCGGGGATGCCCCGCTCCCTCCAGGAACGCCCCTAAAGTCCCTCGCTGGGGGTGGAAGATGGACTTGGCAACCCTAGTTCAGGGAGCTTAGCAGGGTATAATGCCACCCTCCAAAGCAACCATTTTCTCCAGGGGAACAGTTCTCTGTGGTTTGGAGATCAGTTATAATTACAGGAGATCTCCACCCCACCTGAAGGTTCGCAACCCTAGGAGAACTCCAAGGCCACCTGGTAACCCTTCCTGTTTGAGGTAGGTTTGACTTTTCCATCCAATGAGCTGCATAGCTAAGTAGTAATTGGAAGTTATGCTTCCCTAACTGAAGCACAACAATTCCCAACACAACACAATGGCTCTCTGCTTAAAAGTTATTCAGGCCTCAGCAGCACAAGAAAGAGACGGTTCCTCCACACGTACTCTAGAGATGTTAACCCAGAGACAATGGGAGTTCCATGTGCAGTGCTCCCAGACTGGTTTTTAAGCAACATCAACAACAGCAAAGCAGGTGTGCAGGACTGTGACTGAGATGTTGACTGTGGTGGCACAGGAGGACGGGGGTGGTGGTGGTAAGCATTTCCTTATGTATCATTTCATGATCTGAAACAGTCCTGCAGAGCTGCTATTTGCTCCAGCACAGCAAACCTCAGCTCTATAGGGCTATTTCTGGCCAAGAATACAACAGAGGGAGAAGGACTTAACTCCCTAAACCCCCACACAACTGTCCCATTCTAAGTCAGGATCCTATTTTCTTTCTGTTGTGTACAGAGAACTCCCAGCATCTCATGTGGTTTGGCCCTCTAGAGTGACCTAACTAGTATGTTAGTCTCTTCCCCATGAGAAGGAAATTTTATCCCCAAATAGCCTGACCTGTACTTCTACACTTTAACTTAAGTATAGATCCTGAAGCACCCAAAACAGAGATAATCTGCCTTCTGAATGGATATTTTTAACATTGAAGATTTGTCAACAATATAAGTGAGGCATAGCCACACCCTTTGGCACTGTGCCCATATTTATGTGAGGGATAAAGTAGGCCTCAAGGTTTTGGTGGGGTTTTTTAATGGGTGTTTTCTATTCTAGGCCCATCCTTCCTTCTAAATGCAGCTGTAGCTACTACTGTTTTTGAAGGACATTCAAAGCAAGCAAAAGAGGCAGAGAATCATCAAGTTGGAGGAGAGCCAGTGAGACATTTATTCCATCTTCTGCCCTGGCACTAGTATTCAAAACATCTACAAAAGATACTGGAAGACCATTTTTGAAGCTCCCCAAGTTGCTACAGGTTCCGAAGGCAGGGGGACTGCTCCTGTAGCTAGACCAACTAGATTCAAGTCCAGTAGCTCCTCAGAGACCAACAAGATTTTCAGGATATAAGCTTTTGAAAGTCTAAAGCTCCATTTGTCAGATATCAAGGGAGCTTTGATTCTCAAAAGCATACATCCCAAAAATCTTGTTGATCTCTAAGGTGCTACTGGACTTGAATCTAGCTCTTCTACTGCAGACCAACAAGGCTGTTGTTGTTCAGTCGCACAGTCAAGTCCAACTCTTTGCAACCACATGGACCACATCACGCCAGGCCCTCCTGTCTTCCACCATCCCCTGGTCCAACTCTCGCAGCCATACATGACTACTGGGAATACCATTGCTTTGACCATGCGGACTTTTGTTGGCAGGGTGATGTCTCTACTTTTTATCATGCTGTTTAGGTTCGCCATCGCTTTCCTCCCAAGGAGCAGGCGTCTTTTAATTTCATGGCTGCAGTCACAGTCTGCGGTGATCTGGGATCCCAGGAACGTGAAGTCTGTCACTACTTCCACAGCTTCCCCTTCTATTTGCCAAGGAGTGATGGGGCCGGATGCCATGATCTTAGTTTTTTTGATGTTGAGCTTCAAGCCCACTTTTGCGCTCTCCTCTTTTACTCTGAGCAAGAGGCTCTTTAGATCCTTTTCACTTTCAGCCATTAGAGTGGTATCATCTGCATATCTGAGGTTGTTGATCTTTTCCCCAGCAATCTTAATTCCCGCTTGTGATTCATCCAGGCCAGCATTTCGCATGATGTACTCTGCATATATATTAAATAAGCAAGGTGACAATATACATCCTTGTCGTACTCCTTTTCCTATGCTGAACCAATCAGTTGTTCCATATCCGGTTCTAACTGTTGCTTCTTGGCCCTTATACAGGTTTCTCAAGAGACATGTGAGGTGGTCTGGTACTCCCATCTCTTTAAGGACCTGCCATAGTTTGTTGTGATCCACACAGTCAAAGGCTTTAGCATAGTCAATGAAGCAGAAGTAGATATTTTTCTGGTACTCTCTTGCTTTTTCCATAATCCAGCGAATGTTGGCAATATGATCTCTCGTTCCTCTACCTCTTCGAAACCCAGCTTGTACTTCTGGTAGTTCTCTATCCACGTACTGTTGAAGCCTAGCTTGTAGGATCTTGAGCATGACCTTGCTAGCGTGTGATATGAGTGCAATTGTGCGATAGTTTGAGCATTCCTTGGCATTGCCCTTCTTTGGGATTGGAATGTATACTGATCTTTTCCAATCCTGTGGCCACTGTTGCGTTTTCCAAATTTGCTGGCAAATTGCGTGCAGCACTTTAACAGCATCATCTTTTAAGACTTTGAATAGCTCAGCTGGGATACCATCACCTCCACTAGCTTTGTTGTTAGTAATGCTTTCTAAGGCCCATTTAACTTCACATTCCAGGATGTCTGGCTCGAGGTCAGTGATTATACCGTCGTGGTTGTCAAGGACATCGAGGTCTTTCTTGTATAGTTCTTCTGTGTATTCTTGCCATCTTTTCCTAATCTCTTCTGCTTCTGTTAGGTCCCTACCGTTTTTGTCCTTTATCATTTGGCCAGCATGACTAAACACCAAGGTGCAGGGAACGCTGTTACCTTCCCACTAAAGTGGTACCTATTTATCTACTTGCAATTTCTTGGTTTTGAACTGCTAGGTTGGCAGGAGCTGGGACCAGAGACGGGAGCTCACTCTGTCATGTGGCACTCGGGTCTTGAGCTGCTGAAATACCGACCTTCCAGCCTGCAGTTCAGCATCTTAACCACTGAGCCACCACAGCTCCTGGAAGTAGGTCCCATTAAATAAGACAGAGCTACCGACCTTCCACAGCCTGCAGTTCAGCGTCTTAACCACTTGAGCCACTGCAGCTCCTTTTTCTCTCTACTAGGGTCTGAAAGAAGCCTCAGGAGGGCCATTTCTACTTGGACCAACTATGCAGCTTGAAGAATTAGCCTCACTTTCCCAATGATTTAGCCCCTATCTAGTTTCTAAGGCGTACCATAACAGGGCACAAGTGGATCCAAAAGTCACTGCAACAGATTGGATGGATGAACAGATGTAGGAGGGTCACGTGTCTGGCAGAGAAACAATGCAGAAAGGATGGCATTAGAGCTGGACAGAGGGTTAAGGCCAAACAAAACATCTGGATGTCCAGTCACAGCCCTCCGCTCAACTTTAATGCCCTCCTTCCCACTATTGAGTCTCTGCCAAAGAAACAAATAACCCTTCTACATGTGCTCTTCAATCCAAATGGTTGCAGAAGCATTTGGATTTATTTCTGCCCCGTTAAGCCAAAAGGGGTATTCTGACACTGCCCCGACTGCCCTGCAGCTTCTATAAAGAATGTTAGCCCCCCAAAATCCAGCATTTCTGACATGTGACTTTCACCTGTGATATGCTGCAGGTAGGCAGAAGGATGGCATCAGGTCGGGAAGGAGGGTTACAAGTGGATTCACACAACCTTTTGAGTCTCTGACATCTTTGGTTTCATGTCCTAGCTGTGAACAGGTCCAAAGCTGGTCCATGCTGACTTCCGCAAGCTATGGCACTAGCATGCACACTACTGGCTTAGCAATTGGATGAGACTTGGCTTAGGGGTCCTGACAGCTGTGCAGGCGGCCTTGTAGACTGACCTGTGTCAGCAAGGGAACAGCCCTCCCATCTGAGATAATACCTGGACTTCACATACAGGGCAAGGTCTTTATTTTGTAAAGCACCCCTTACGGGACATCTGGCTTTTTCCCATCACGTCACAGTGAACGAAGGCCAGCTCGCGTGAGGACATGCACAACCAGCAAAATTCTACTTCCCCCCCAAACCTGGATTGCACTGGCCACGTAAAATATGAAATATACTGGGTTCGAGATGCATGAAGTAATCAGCTCATAGTTTATTAGTGATTCAGCTCAACTTTAAGACAACTCTAGAGCAGGGCAGAAGCCCTGCTTATAAGCCCACAAAACGGCACACACAACACACACCCACTCCCAACAATAGGCTATTTACAGGACATCGCATCCTAATTGGTTACTGTCAGGATCCTGTTGTTCTATTGCTATTCCTCTCCAAGCCCACCCAGTCTCTGGAAGCACAGTATGGCAATGCAACAGGACCAGTACATAACAAAATATGTTATGCAAATAGCTACCTGCTCCTCACTTCCCTTAGGAAAGGGCGAGATCATCACCATGGGTATCTCTGCCGAGTGCTTCAGGTGATCTATTTGCCATGATCAGTTCAATGCGGGGCCCTTCTAGCTCTTAGACACCCTCCCCCCACTGCCCTTCTAGCTTTTAGCTCCCCCCAGGGGTGGATTAAGGCTCACTGGTGCCCTAAGCACTGACCCATCTTGGTGCCCCACCTCCTTTCCACACTGACCCCCAGTCCATTTTAGTTGTTGACCTGTCTGACCAGATATACAAGAAGAGAAGAAGGAGGAGGCACTGGATTTATACCCCATGGCCCTTCACTACCCAAAGGTGTCTCCTTTCCCTCCCCCTCCCCAAACAGACACCCTGTGAGGTAGGTGGGGCCGAGAGAGCTCTTGACAGAAACTACCCTTTTTTCAAGGACAGCTCTTATCAGAACTACAGCTTGCCCAAGGTCATCCAGCCAGGTGCGAGTGGGGGAGTGGGGAATCCAACCCGGTTCTCCCAGATTAGAGTCTGCGCACTTAACCAGGACACCAAACTGGCTCTGCAAGTTGCAGCAATACAAAAATTTATTCCTATGATAACACCATAGACTGTACAAACTAAGCCAAGCTTGGGCTACATCGAGTTCTACAAAAATGCAATACAACATCTGTTTTAATATTTCACAAGTTCAATGTCTCAAAGTTCCAATATTCATGACCTGAAAGGCATTTTTTCTACATTTCATTTTCGCCAAATCACTGATCACATCCTCGGAAATTAATACCTCTCAGAATGTCTGCTTCAACCATTAATACTTTCTTGCCTAACTGATCTATTTGGGTTTTTTTACACGTTTCAGTTGTGCGAAAGACCTCCCCATCTTTGTGGCGGAGGTGTCGCGCCCCCCCCCCCCCCACCCCACAACGTTCCTGAGTGGTGGTGCTGCGGTCGAGCGAGCCCCTGTCCCTGCCCCTGCCCAGCAGGTCTCTTCTCTCCCGTCCCGTCCCGCCCCGCCCCGCACCGCACCTGCCGCCCCGCGACGAGCGACCAGGGGCTCACTCACCCTCGGCAGCTGCTTCCGCGGCTCACTCGCGGCTTTCCCTTCACGCCCGAGGCGCAGCGACGGCAGGGGCCGCGGGGCCGCCTCGCAGCACACCAGGCTCACCGCGCACCCCATCCAGGCCGGCTCCCGTGCACGGCCCTCCTCGGCGGGTGGAGGGGGCTCGGGGGAGCCAGGGGGGTCCCGCTGGGCTCCAGGCTGCCAGAGAAGGAGCCGTCCCAAGACGCACCGGCACACCCAGAGGCTGCAAACTGGGCACCTCCAGGGGAGAGGCGCTTGAGCGAGGCGGAGAGGCTGGCCCCTCCTGCCTCAGCTGCCTTTCCCCTAACCCTGACTGCTCCCTGCTGCTGCCCCCTCCCGCAAAGAGAGGCAAGGAATGAAGGATAACACACACACACACACACACACACACACCCCGAACCTGCACCATGAAAACTGGCACGGCAGGGAAGCCCACAGCTCCCAGGCACACACACAGAGGAGTTAGTGGAGTCAGCTGGCACCATGCCTGGAGAGGAGGGACTGTGTGGCCTGTGAGAGACAGAGGGACTCTGAGATGAAGGAGACCTGTTTTCTACCCCAGTATCCCAGAAACATGAGAGGGGGGGGGCATGAAAACTGGCACACACCGGAGCTATCAGCTGAAAGCCACAAAGAGAAACTGCTGGACTGTGAGAGAAAGACAGGGCAGAGCACCCAGACACCAGTGCAGGAGAAGGAGGAAGGACAGGCGAGCTCTTTTTGTAGCAGGGACTCCGTTGCATATCAGGCCACACACCCCTAATGTAGCCAATCCTCCAAGAGCTGACAGTAGCCCCTGTAAGAAGAGCTCTGTAAGCTTTTGGAGCATTGGCTACATTAGGGGTGTGTCGCCTGATATGCAAAGGCGTTCCTGCTACAAAAAGAGCCCTTTAGGATGTCTTGTCTACCATACTTCTGGCCCATTCTTCCTCCAGAAATTCAGGGCAGTGCATGTCAGTCTGTCCTCTCTCTCCCATTTTTAAAACCTGACGCTAATTCCATAAAGTAAATTAAGCTCAGAACAAGTGATTGGCCCAAAGTCCCCCACTGAGCTTCACAGCTGAACCTGGGTCTACCCAGCACTGTAACCACCACACCACTTTGGTATGCCTGTGGATCCATACCGATGTGGAGTATTTATCTCGTATTATCATCAGCACACTGGAAAAAACATAATCTTGGATATAATATTGTTCTGCTTGTTGGATTAGGCGATGGTTCTTGAGATGTGAGAAGTTCTAGGTAAAAATCCCAGACAAATCTGGGAATGGCATCTTTTTTACAAAATGGGAGATGAGCTTTAGTTCAGTGCCTTGGACACATAGTATCCCTGGCATCCCTAGCTGCCAGCCGCAGGGCAGGAAAAGACTTGCACCAAAAAGCCCTCGCCCAGTTCAGCAGACAAGATTTATACTGTCCCGGTAAAAAGCAGCCTCACATACACATTTTATAAGTAAATGGAACATGGTGTAACATTTGAAGAAAGGCAAAGCTCCCTGCTCTAATCTATATATTTGGATTTTACTTCTATCTTGTTATATTCTTTCAGTTCCCTGCACTGAATTCCCGGTGCGCATCTGATTGAAAGCATTATGGTCGGCATGTGGGAGACATGAGGAGTCTGCCACATGACAGGAATTTTCCCAGAAGTGCTCCATAAGTGCCACTGCTAGACATGGATTTGAGCTCAGGTCCCTCACCCTGGACAAATTGACTATGGACAGAACCTGTTATCTTCAGCCAATCCTTCCTTCCTTTAGTGTATTTGTGAATGGTAAAGTTTGGGAATGGAGCTAATTCTTTATTACACCACACACAGCTTAGTTAGACAAATCTTTGTCAGTCTCCATGGTGAGAAATAGCATAAGAAATAAAAGATATGTTTAAAAGAAGGCCAGATTTCATTCTGCGTGGGCAGGTTATTTCACAATTCTTGCTTTCAAAAGATGAGAGAGCCCTTAAAGGATGAACACTTGGTAAAATCCACTTGGTTGCAGTAAGCTGTCTGCTCCGGCTCTTTTCTCAAGATATATGGACATTCTTGAAACAGCTGGAGCAGACTGCTTCAAGTTTGTCCCTAATTAGGGCTCCAAGTCCTCAGTTTGTCCCAGAATTAGGGCTCCAAGTCCTCAGTTTGTCCCAGAAAAGTTAGGGTTCATTAAAGATGGGTCAGGTCTTCTGAAAAGCCCTTGACCTCATCAGGAATATTGCCTACTTGGGAGTTCCGGTTTATGGCAACATGCTGGCAGACGCACCTCCTGGACCTCCCGGGGGTGTGATCTGTGTGATAACAGTTGGGGGGGGTGATTGTTCGCCACAATCCTAGCCATGGGGCTTTTGAAGGGTGGCCTCTTCACCAGTGTGATGCTGGAGAATTGAGGCACTCTTCTGCCCCGACGGTCCTGCCGCTATGCGTCCGAATGGAACTAAAGCTGCTTACTGGGACAAGCGTCAGAGATTGAGCATTTAAAACGCATTTTGAGTGAGGTCGTATGACCAACAATGAACAGTGAGTCAACTGAAAGCAAAATACCAACAACTTAAAAAGAAAGTCCCCCCTGAGAACGGCGAGAAAAGCGAGGGGGGATGGGCCCCTCCCATATGCATGAACTAAAAAGCGATGTAGCGGGGGGGGGGGACAGAATTAAAAGCATTGAAATCTGTTTTAAGAACCTTACCAGAGGCATTGGGCAAATTTCAGAGACTTTAGCAAGTTTTGACAAAAGTAAACAATCCATAAAAATGGCGTGGAAAAAAGCGGAGAGAGACAAACAGGCAAAAGTGAGAGTACCGGGGAGCATGAGCCCACGACTGGAAGAGACCACTTGAGTTCTCTAAACTTTTGGCGGACTCTTTGCGCCCTCTACTGGATCAGATGACTAACATCAATCAGCAGCTGACAACTCTAATGCCTCAAATATTATGCAACTCAGCAGCTCCAACTGTCTGAAACTACAAAAAAAGGAGCAAACAGCTGAGAAAGTAAAGGAAATAGATGCTAACTCTAAAAAAAGTCAAGAAAAAGGTGCAAATGCTGGAAAGGAAACAAGCTTCGGATGAATCTCAACTTTTACAACTGCAAATGGAGAAAGCTAACCTGGTCCTCCGGTTCCAAGGGGTCCCTGAAGTAAAAGACGAGAATCTAAAACAACTTTTGAGTGATGCATTAGCTCCAGTTACAGATTTAAAAGCGGAATACCTTATAAGTGAAATGGATGTGATCTATAGGGCCTATTCCGTTTACATCAAGAAAAATAATCTGCCTGGTGAGATAGTAGTTAGATTCTCGAAGAGAGACGTGAAGGATTCTATCCTGAAAGCAACTGCAGGAACACCCCTGAAAATTGGAGGCAACACCATCAGGATTTTAAAAGACATCCCATTTGAAATAAGGAAGAAGAGGAAGAAGTACGAAGACTTAATCATTTTTTTACAAACAAACAGCATTTCCTACAGATGATTAACCCTTGAAGACGTCATTTTCAAATTGCAGGACAAAAAAGAAAAAGTTGACTTTGTTTCCAAAGCACGTGAGTTCCTGAGACTGCAACTGGGAGAACCAGCTGAGGACGCTAAAGAAGAAGATGACAGCAAATCTAGTGGTGAACTGGACTCTGTGGCTTCCGATGAGGATTCTGCTTCAGAAAAGGGGGCGGCTGCCCCTAAACAAGAATACCAATTGAGGATTAGAAAAGATAAAGCAAAGTGAAGGCTGAAGGACTTTGAATGGTGCCTTAAAGCATGTGATATAAATGATGCTCTTGGGGTTGTCTTTAAACAGTTAAAATGGATAAAAAGATAGATAATTTAGCTTAATCAGCTATGTTCAATGTAATGTAAGCATTTTGACTAACACTTATATAAGCTACTTGGGGTTTTAGTTATTAGTGGTTTTCTTTCCTTTCTCCTTAGATGTAGATGTTCCCTCCCTATTTTTTCGTTGTAGTTTGTAGTTTATAGAAAAAGCAATAAAAATCCATTTAAAAAAAGGAATATTGCCTTCTTCATAGAATTTCTGACCCAGGGTCCCAGCTGCCATTTCAAGCAGCGGGCTGGGGTGTTTATCCAGCAGCTAAGAACTTCCCAGTAAATTTGAAGCAGGCGGCTATTATTGGATGCTGGCTTTCCTGATCTGTCTCAGGCATATGTACTTGCAGGTAGCCACTCCAGTCTGATGCCTCAAACATCATATCTGTCCCTCATTTTGTGTCTTCTGATCTTCATAGGTATGTGCTGAACACATCCCAAAAACAATATAGGAATAAGGTGACCAGAGGGAAACTGGAAAAAGAAAGACAACCAAAAAGAGAAAGAAGACTTATGAGAACCCACTCTTAAATAAGAGGTTACGGTTCTACTTACATATCCAGTGGGGATTATCTACAGCATGCACCCCCACAGGTTCACTTGTGGGATTCCTACTGATCTCGTCAGATCTTGGAAGTTAAGCAGGGTTGCCCTTGGCCAGTATTTGGATGGGAGACTTCCTAAGAATACCAGGGCCCTGAGATGGAGGCCGGCAATGGCAAACCACCTCTGAATATCTCTTGTCTTGAAACCCCTATGGGGTTCCATAAGTCAGCTGTGACTTGATGCCATTTTCTACCACTATCATTTGGATTAGCCCATGGTTGTTATCTGTGGAGGGGTAGGATGATCAACAATGAACTGCATTGTTTAAAAAACAATGCTCTTCAGCTCTTCCTGTAGTAATCGAAAGGTCTGATTTGGGACTGACTGAGAAGTGTGTGTGTGTAAAGTAGAAATTCCAAATTGGTTCCCCTCTACTGTGTTCTTGCCACTGTGTTCTCAAGTACCCCCCCCCCTTCACTTGAGTGTACACAGGATGACTTCTTGGAGATTTTGCCCCATGCACCACAGTTCAGTGTTTCCCATTAAGTTGCCCTGAATAGCCTTTAATGGTGCCCAAAATTTTCTGACTGAGATAGCCATCACATTGTAGGAATACCTGTTAGTTATCATGAGATTTTCCTACTTAGCTACCACTGTCCCCAACATATTCCGCTGCAATCCCTAGGAGCTGCCATTCCATCTGCAATATGCACTATCTGTAGAGAGACATTCTAGATATCTGCCTGCCACGGAATGATGGGATTCCATCCCCACGGACACCCTTGCACCTGAAGCCTGAAGCCCTTGCACCTGAAGCCGATCAGGCAGTGCCTGGCCCCAGCAGTACGCCACCCGATTCTCCGCCACCTGTTGACCGGCTGAGGAATCAGAGATGCCAGGACTTGGCAACCAGATGCAAGGAGGCACGCTTGCAAGGTGGAAAACAATGAGCCCGGAGCTCTAACAGAATCAAGGACTTTGCAAGGCAGTGCTAATGAGTTAACAATCCAGCACGCTATTTGAACAGGTCACTGACTGCTGGCAAATTATGCTGGCAAACTAGTCCTTCGGACGAGAAGCTCTGCACCTCTGACACTGTTCCTGAGATCCCGTACTGACTGACTTCCCGGTTCCTGAATCCAGTCCGCGTTTTGACGACTCTCTGGCTCTTGATCCTCGGCTCTGCACTCTGACATTCAACACTCGCTTCTCTGGACTCTGACCCTTGGTAACGCTCTGATTACGGCTTGGCTTTGTGTATTGGGACGCTGGCTCTGCTTGTTTTTGATCTTTCTGGCTTTGACTCACGGACTGAACTGTAAACTCTCCCTGTCTGCCCAGCCCCCTGGCTCTGTCGTGACAGGTATTTGTGCATTTCCTGCATTGTGCAGGGGGTTGGACTAGATGACCCTGGATGTCCCTTACAACTCTATGATTCCATGAACCTGAAGACTGGAAAGTAGTGAATGTTACACCGATTTTTAAAAAGGGATCCAGAAGGGAACAGGAAATTACAGGCCAATCAGCACAACGTCTGTCCCAGGCAAATTAGTAGAAACTGTAATCAAATATGGAATTATTAGGCACATAGAAGTACAAAGCCTGCTGACAGAAAATCAGCATGGCTTCTGCAAAGGGAAGTCCTGCCTCACCAACCTTTTTGAGTACTTTGAGAAAGTAAGCAAGCATGTAGACAATGGTGACCTAGTCAGGGGTGGCCAAACTGCAGCTCGGGAGCCACATGTGGCTCTTTCACACATATTGTGCAGCTCCCGGCAGGGTGGCTGGGGAAGTGAAGGGGAGGCACGCCTCCGCAATTGGTCTTCCCTAGCCAGTGTTCTCTTCCCTGGGTAGGCTTGAAGTAGGGGGGGGGGAAGCAGAGAAAGAAAGCAACTTTAACTTTAAATGCATTCTCAAAGCCCCCCCGGCTGGCTTGGAGAAGGCTTGTCTCTTTAAATCCCTTCATCAAGCCAGCCAGCTGGGAGGGAGTTTGGAGGATACATTTAAAATTGCCTTCTTTCTACCTCTACCTCCCCCCATCTATTTGCTTTCTTTCCCCTCCCTCCCTCCCTGCCTTTCTCCCCTCCCTCCCCATCTAAAGTTAAATGTGTTCTCCAAGCCGTGCCACACCAGCCAGCTGGCTTGGCTCAGAGAAGCCATTTGTCTCTTTAAATCCCTTCTCCAAGACAAGCTGGTGCAGCAGTGGGGGCGGGGGGCTTGGAGAACATATTTAAAGGTGTTTTCCAAGCCCCCACCCTGTGGCACCACCTGCTGGCCTGGAGAAGGCATTTTTCTCTTTAAATCCCTTCTTCAAACTAAGCTGGCTGGTGTGGGGACATGGGGGGGGTTGGAGTTGCTTTCTTTCTGCCTCTCCCTCTGTTTCCCCTCCTCATTTATTTGCTTTCTTTTCACCTATTTCTTTTCATCTTTCTCTCTCTCTCTTCCTTCCTTACTTCACCTCCCTCATCTATTTGCTTTCTTTGTTTCTCTTCTCTCTCTCCTTTCTTTCCTTCCTTCCTTCCTTCCTTCCTGCCTGCCTGCCTGCCTGCCTGCCTGCCTTCCTGCCTTCCTTCCTTCCTTCCTTCCTTCCTTCCTTCCTTCCTTCTCTCTCTCCCTCCCTTCCTCCCCATCTTCCTTCCTTCTTTCTTTCTTTCTTTCTTAAACACAGTTCTCCCAGATTAGAGTCCGCACACAGATTAGAGTCCCAATGGGGTTGAAGCGTCTCTCTTTCTGTCTCCCCCGTCTTCCTTCCTTCCTTCCATTCTCTCTCTCCCCCCTTTCTTTCTTTCACTCTCCCCCCTCTTCCTTTCTTTATATCTCTCTCTCTCCTTCCTTCCTTCCTTCCTTCCTTCCTTCCTTCCTTTCTTCCCCCTCACTCTCTCCCCATCTATTTGCTTTCTTTGTTTATCTTTCTGTCTCTTTCTTCCCACCTTTCATTCTTTTTTCCACCTCTTTCTCTCTCCTAGACAAATAAATATCATTAGCAAACACATAAATATCACTGAACAAATAAATATCATTATCAATGTCTATTTTACCCCTTTTGTTTTGATTTTGGCAGTCTCATTTAATATTAATAAAAAGCAAATTTGCATATTATCAATAAAAATGTGGGTGTGATATTTGTCCATGTATTGTGGCTCTCAAACATCTGACATTTATTCTATGTGGCTCTTATGTTGAGCAAGTTTGGCCACCCCATTATGTACTAGGACTTTAAAAAGGCTTTTGACAAGGTACCTCACCAAAGACTCCTGAGTAAACTTAGTTGTCATGAAATAAGAGGATGGGTTCTCTCATGGAATAAAAACTGGTTAAATGACATGAAGTAAAGAATAGGAATAAATGGACAGTTTTCACAGTGGAGAGAAGCAAGCAGTGGGGTCATAAGAACATAAGAGAAGCCAATGTTGGATCAGGCCAATGGTCCATCTAGTCCAACACTCTGTCACACAGTGGCCAAAAATACCAGGTGCCATCAGGAGGTCCAGCAGTGGGGCCAGGACACTAGAAGCCTCGGGGAGATTGAGCGGGGGGAGTGCCCACAAGTTCTTGTCTTGTGAGAAAGGGAGAAAAGTACTTCTTTCTCAACCTGCTCTATCCCATGCATAATCTTATAAACCTCGATCATGTCACCCCTCAGCCGTCATTTCTCCAAGCTAAAGAGCCCCAAGCGTTTTAACCTTTCTTCATGGGGAAAGTGTTCCAGCCCTTTTATCATTCTAGTTGTCCTTTTCTGCACTTTTCCCAATGCTATAATATCCTTTTTGAGGTGTGGTGACCAGAACTGTACACAGTACTCCAAATGAGGTTGCACCACTGATTTATACTGGGGCATTATGATACTGGCTGATTTGTTTTCAGTTCCCTTCCTAATAATCCTCAGCATAGTGTTGGCCTTTTCTGGAAGTCAAGGTAAACAACATCTGTTGGGTCCCCCTAGTCCACATGTTTGTTCACTCCCTCAAAAAACACTAACAGGACAGTGAGACAAGATCTTCCCTTACAGAACCCATGCTGAGTCTGCCTCAGTAGTTTTTGTTCATCAATGTGCCTACTAATTCTTTCCTTAATAACAGTTTCCACCAACTTACCTGGTATTGACATCAGACTGACTGGCCTGTAATTTCCCGGATCTCCTCTGGAACCCTTTTTAAAGATGGGGGTGACATTAGCTACCTTCCAGTCCTCAGGAATGGAGGCAGATTTTAAGGAAAGATTACATATTTTTGTCAGGAGATCGACAAGTTCACCTTTGAGTTCTTTCAGAACACAAGGTCCCACAAGGATCAGTACTGGGGCTGATTAATTTGTTGATAAATGATCTGGACCTCGGGGTGAGTAGTGCAGCAGCCACGTTTGCAGATGACACAAAATTATTCAGGATGGTGAAAACTAATGATGACTATGAAGAGCTCAAGGAGGGTCTCCACAAATTGGGTGAGTGTGCAGCCATGTTGCAAACGAAGTTCAGTGTTGGTAAACTCTATGATGGGGATTATTAGAAAAGGGACTCAAAATTAAACAGACAATATTATAATGCCCCTGTATTGCGTGGCCTCATTTGGAATCTTGTGTACAGTTCTGGTCACTGTATCTCAAAAAGGACATCGCAGAGCTGGGAAAAGTACAGAGGAGGGCAACCAAGAGGATGAGGAGGTTGGAGCCGCTTCCCTATGACGGAAGGCTGAAGAGTTTGGGACTTTTCAGTTTATAAAGGAGACAACTAAAGGGGGGCATGGTAGGTAAAGGTTTCCCTTGCTCGAAAGCTAGTTGAATCCGACTCTAGGGGGTGGTGCTTATCTCCATTTCCAAGCTGAAGAGCCAGCACTGTCCGAAGACATTTCCAGAGTCATGTGACTGGCATGACTAAATGCCGAGGCACATGGAACACGGTCACCTTCCCACCGAAGTGGTACCTATTTATCTACTTGCAATTTCTTGCTTTTGAACTGCTAGGTTGACAGGAGCTGGGGCCAGAGATGGGAGCTCACTCCGTCACACAGCACTAGGGTCTCGAACTGCTGACCTGCACGAGGTGGAGACAGAAAATTTTCTTCCTCTTCCAAAATCCCTTTAGGACATCCAGTGAAGCTGATGGGCAGTAGATTCAGGATGGACAAAAGGAAATACTACTGTACACGGAGAGTGATAAAAATGTGGTGATGGCCACAGAAATAGACAGCTTTAAAAGAGGATTAGGTTCATGGAAGATAGGTCTAACAGTGGCCACTAGCCATAGTGACAGGAGGGAAGAAGGCCCTGTTTTATGAAGAATGGAGCCAAGGGAGGAAGTTGCTCTAACTCATGTGGACTCTGATCTGAGAAACACCTCACCTGCCTGTCTTTTCTCAGCCTGGTTTCTGAGAGTAGGGATTCCTGCTTGGCTGCGTCTACCACCTCGTGTGAATGTGCTGTACAATTCCAACAGAAAAGCCAGGGGAGTGACCAAGCAGTGGCTCTGGCAGAGACATGGTGGATCCTACTTCCAAGAATGATCGTTTGCCTGGGCCAGGGAAACATAGACTGCTGGGGTGGAGATTCATCAACAGAGGGCATCTAGCCTACCCTCTGTGCAGGAGGGGGAGGGGGAAGCATTAACTGAGATGAAGGCTGGCACAACTTGAGTGCCATTATTTAATCTACGCACAATGAGATGGTCACATATAAGTGTGGAGATGACATCTGTTTTTAGTAACACATTGCTGCATATTAAACCACTGGGAAGTAATCACAGTGGACACAGCTTTACTTCGAAGGACTTTACTCAAAATAGATATGGCACATGTGGGGGAATAAGAAAACCAACTCAAACGCAGTGCAAAACCACTCTAAATAATTCCTGGATAGATTCTCTTTGGGCTTTCTCTGTGTAGCAGTTCTAAAGCCTCATTAGGATGTTCCTTTCCTGTCATTTTCTCCTTCATAATATTCCACTTCAGACTCCTTTCCCCGGCTCCCCAGTCAATTCATGAAATACAGATATTATAGAGGTTAACTGGTGTGGTTTAGGCCAGTCAAAATTTGTTAGCAGAGTGCTTCAATAAAGCTACAAATGCAGCAGCATCACTTTACCAGGTCACTCAGCTTATAAAGCTACACAGAGCGACATTTTTAGAAGAGAACTCTTTCTTTGAGAGGTACTTTTGGACAGGAAAGAGTACTAGAGACATGATAGCTTACTAGCTAAAGGATTGAAGCAGATGGCGAGAGACCCACCTGCCTCAGTTTGGTGTCGTGGTTAAGTGGGTGGACTCTAATCTGGGAGAACCGGGTTTGATTCCCCACTCCTCCACTTGCACCTGCTGATGTGACCTTGGATCAGTCACAAGGTCTGGCACAGCTGTCCTTGAAAAAGAGCAGTTTGTGTCAGAGTTCTCTCAGCCCCACCCACCTCACAGGGTGTCTGTTGTGGGGAGGGGAGGGGAAAGGAGTTTGTAAGCCACTCTGAGACTCCCAGTGAAGGGCGGGGTATAAATCCAATCTCTTCTTCTTCTTCTTCTTCTTCTTCTTCTCATGGTGCCAAGAGAGGACTGTGTGTCTCTCTCTTGTTGCATGCAGGGAGAGCGCTCATCCTCAAGTGAGTGAGAGAACAGAAGGAAGGGGAAAGCATCCCTGAGAACACAATCTGCATTTCAGTGGGGACAGTGGCAGAAGAGTAAAGACAGGAAGAAAGGTCAGTGTGCCTATCTAGCTAGCTAGTCTCTCTTGCCACTCAGTCTGGAGGTCTGAGACAGGGGACATCGCAGCTGGACCAACAGATAGGTCCCAGGCAAACAGCTTTATATCCACACAATTCAAAATACCATTCCCCCCTGGATTTTTTTTTTAAATGCCACCCAGATTATTTCCATGCTAGCCATTTAGTCTGCAATTGACCTAGTTTATGACTCAGTTAGTATGGAGAGTCTAGAAGATGTTGCCCAGCAAGAAACTTTGAGCTCTCTTATAGATATAAAAGAATTGTGTGTAAAATGTGCAAAGGGGACTCTGATATAAAGTGACCAGATTGTGATGCCAGACATGCGCCAGCAAGAGCCTGAGACAGTGTGCCCGTGGTTCCTGAGGTTGCCCCATTCCAGATGTATCCCTAGACACATGAAACACTCCAGAACAGCCGTATGCAATTACTGTTTAAACTAAGGACTCCCAACGCCATTAAATAAGTCCTTCATCGTGCTGGCAGCCTTCCCCCCCCCCACCTTCTCTGCATCAAGAGGCACATGCAAAAAGGCCTCTTTCCCGCCTTTCGCTTGACAAAGGACTTGGCCTTCCTCATCCATTCCAGGAACCGGCTCTGCAGCCCAGACACAAAGGACACAATAGGTGCTGGCAGATGAGTCATAACGACCCTCGAGTTGTCTCAGCCACAAGTTCAGATAGAATTCAATATTGACCCATCCTTAAGCCCTCTTCCCCATTGCAGACGTGACTTTTGGAATGGGGTGGTCCCAAGGGGTGGTCCCAAGGGAGGTGGCCAGCAACGCCCTCCCCCCAGAGCCCCCCATACAAAAGTGAGCACCCAGCAACGTGCTCACTCGCTCTCCATGCTCCCCACGCTCTCTACATCCCCGCTACGCCCTCTATACGTCCTTTCTAACTTGTTAGCCTCTTAGCTCTTGCTATCCTGAAACCCACCCGGCTTCTTTAAAGCTTTTGGACTGCAGCCAGGGTCTTCCATGTGCTTCTGCCAGTTCAGAGCACTATTTCCATTTCCTAGCATAATTTTCCTTCCTAATTAGTCTCCCCTATTTTTCCACTGGGTCGCTTCATCTCATCAGGACAGGTAAATATCGCCCCCCCCAATGATCTCCTGCTCATGCGAACATCTCTTGATTGTCTGTCTAATTTTCCTAGAAGCGGTATAATTGTGTGTGTGCGTGTGTATTGTTTGTGTGTGAAGAATCTCCAGTAAAAGGAAAATATTTTTATACTGACTCCAGCTTCCGTGTCTATTACTGGTATCTCCTGGAAGAAGCGGGACCTCTGTATACACAGGTGCTGTTCCCTTAGGGCCTATTGCTACATTAGAAAATCATAATTCCCCATTATAATTAATAATTCAGAGCAATCAGGCTAACAAAGATGCCATGGGCAAAGAAGTACATTCCAGAGTTTTCCATGTTGACATCTTGTCTCTTTTTAAAAGCCTAGTTTGTGGTGATTTTTTGACTTCCAATGAAAATTAATTATAAGTGCGGACTAGCAAAGCACTATGGAGTCACCTGGCAGGAGGAATGGCCCATGAAACACATAGTGGTGCTTTGCATTGTTCTGTTATGAGGCTGGCTCTGACTCTATGAATGTACCTAGTCAGGAACATTATCTGCATGACAGAATTGCACTATTTACTCCTGTGTGAGAGAGAGCACAGTGCCATTAAATTAAAATATTGCCTGCCCTCCCCTTTCCGCTTACTACTGTTATGCTACAATGATATTAACTCTGTGTATGTGTGGGGGTTGGAGGAAAGGAAGAGGGGGAGAGGTAGGGAAATGGAGAGATGACATCAGAGTTTCCAAAGGAAGCAAATTGCCTAAATAGTGAACTGTACTGAGATATTGTCCCTCGTTTAAACATTAACAGAAGCAGTTAACTAATACAGTGTTCTGATCTGGAGTTTGGTACATCTGACTTCCCAGCATTGGTCCCAACATCAGCAAGGTTTGTGTGCATGCAAGTTTTATATGAGAGCTTTATTTATTCATCTATTCATATTTATAGCTCGCCCTTCCCACAAGCGGACTCGGGGAGGGTAACAGCATTTAATTTATACAATACATATTTCATTAATACAATAAAAAGTATATTAAATTATATATTAAAATGGTGGTCACAAGCTGATAACAGGGAAGAAAGTTCTTTGGTTGTGGGAGGTTCCCTGGCTCGTTGGTAAAGCAGAAGTAATGGCCAGCAGTTGTGAAGTGGGTGACAAGAACCTCAGGGAGGCTATATATGGACATCCGCTGCCTCAGCCAAAAGCCTGGTGGAAGAGCTCCGTCTTGCAGGCCCAGCAGAATTGAAGATGATCCCGCAGGGCCCTGATCTCAATGGGGAGCATGCTCCACCAGGCAGGGGCCAGGGCGGAGAAAGCCCTGGCCCTGGTTGAGGCAGGATGGACGTATTTTAGGCCAGGGACTACCAGGAGATGTTGACCCCTAGACTGTAGCACTCTTTGGGGCATATACAGGAAGAGGCGGTCCCTCAGATATGTTGGTCCCAGGCCGTGTAAGGCTTTAAAGGTTATTACCAACACCTTGAAGCGGGTCCGTAACTCTACCGGCAGCCAATGGTGGAGCACCTGCCAAACATGAGCCCGCACAGGCATCACTGTTAGCAGGCGCGCTGCCGCATTTTGTACCAGCTGTAATTTCTCAGTCAGCCTCAAGGGTAAGCCTGCATGGAGTGAACTGCAGCAATCAAGCCTGGAAGTGACCATTGCATGGGTGAGTGTAGCCAAGTCTTGGGGGGAGAGATAGGATTTCAGCAACCTCATCTGCCGACGATGGGAAAAGGCAGATCAGGCGACTGCAGTAACCTGGGCCTCCACAGAAAGAGAGGGATCCAGGGTGTTATGGGCGACAGCGACAGTGCTGGGCCCCTGCCCAAGTTGGCAGCACAGTTGGAGTTGCCGGCATCACCAGAGCTGGAAGCCGGCCCCTCTGACTCCTTGAGAGTTGACAGCTTGCTGCTGCTGGCCCCCAAGCCAGTAACCCCCACACCTGGTCCTGCAGCAGCCGACGAGGCGCAGGTGCAAGCAGAAAGCCCATCTGATTCACCTCTGTGGGTGGCTTGGCTGAGAGGGTGGCTCCTCAGGGACTTAGCAACCCACCACTGAGATGCACGCTGGCAGGGAAGGTGGGCGTCGAACCCTGAGCACTGACAGGAGTGGTGCCGCCACTAAAGGAAGCACCGTCGGAGGCCTATCTAGTTCCTGCTCAGGTTTGGGCTCTCCACGAAAGCAACAAGTCACCTCCATGCTGACCTTGCACCCACCCTCGGTTCCTGTTTCTGGACCTCACTCCTGTTTGGATTCCTGTCTTCCTGACCTCCTGCTTTGGACAACTATTCCCTTGGACTCTCGACTTGGCTCCTGTTCTGTCTCTTCTGGCTATGACCTCCAGACAGGACCTGACTCCTGACTCCTGGCCCAGCCCAGCCCATGACACAGTGTCACTCCCAGGTGTCTCACTTTCTGTGGCAGCATCAGAGGTGCCCCTTCCAGTCTGGGGAGCCTGATTCCCATATCCCCTCCCCTCTGACTCAGGTACAGGACCTCCATCTTCAATGGATTTAGCTTCAACTGACTCTGCCACAAGCATCCAGCCACAGCCTCCAAAGCCTCAGCCAGATTGACAGGGGCGGAGAACAGATGGCTATCCAATAGCAGATAGAGCTGGGTGTCATCTGCATATTGATGGCAACCCAGCCCATACTTCCAGACCAATGTTCCCTCTAAGCTGTGGAGTTTTGTGAGCAAAAATTCTACTTTGTGAGCTACTGGCATTAAAGTTGTGATCGAGCAATTTGGCTGCTGCATAAATTAGATTGCTCTGGAGCCATCTTTCCTGAGCTAAGACAGATTTTTATCTGTGAGCTGGAGGCTAGAAAACTGTGAGCTAGCTCACACTAACTCAGCTTAGAGGGAACACTGCTCCAGACTAACTGGGTGAGGAGGTGCATATAGATGTTAAATAACATTGGTGAGAGATCCGGGAAATTACAGACCAGTCAGTCTGACGTTGATACTGGGTACGCTGGTGGAAACTGTTATTAAGGAAAGAATTAGTAGGCACATTGATGAACAAAACTGCTACCAGCAGAGTTGATGCCAGCACCTGCACCGCAGCCTCGGCCAGGACCAGCCCCTGAACCGGCAATGCCCAGGGAAGTGCTGGAAGCGATGTTTGATGGGACTCCAGAAAAGTTGGCATTCTTCATGCTGCCGGTGCGGAAGTTCCTGAGAGAGTAGAGCCACACCCTGGTATTGGATAAGCATCATGTGGACTACGTGGGGTCTCGGCTGCAGGATCGGGCAGCAGACTGGTTCATGGGGCTGTACAACATGGGAGGCCCAGAAATCAGAGATGTAGATGCCTTCACGTGGGCCTCTGCCGACAATATGAAGACCCATTGGAGTTGGCGCAAGCCAGGACCCGACTCCGGGGCCTGAAGCAGGGTAATTGATCCGTCCATGAGTTCTCGGATGAGTTCAAGATGCATGTGGCCAAGCTCCAGGGGTGGCCTGAAGAGGTGCTTAGTGAATTCTACCAGGCGGGTCTGAACCTGGACAAAGCCCTGGCACAAGACAAAGCCTTAACCGTGAATGGCTGGATTCAGGTGGCTTGGGAAGCAGAGAATCGGTGCAACCTGCTGAAGATGTACCACCCAAAACCTGTGGTGAAAGTGCCAGGCCACGAGGCAAGGAGCAGAGGATGCAGCAGGGTTTGTGCCTGAGATGTGGAGCCCATGGGACAAGCACCCAGGCAGGGCAAAGAAGGAATATCGCAAAGGACCAGAGAAGAGGACCAAGCCCCATGGGAGTCATCCCAAGTCATCCAGAGCTCTTCAGTCGTGGGAGCGGGAGGAGCTGAAAGGCATCTTATCCAGCAAAGAAGAATTGCAGCAGCCGGTGGGAAAAGGCTGGGACCTGCTGTGAAGGGCGCTGAATGGCAGGTCCGGAAGTCTTCCACACCAGAACTGGTGAGAACCACTTTTCCCTGCTTTTACATGACTGTGACTATGGTCAACCCCATGGTGGGTACACACATCAGGGTGTAGGCCCTTATTGACTCTGGGTGCACCCAAGACTTAATTAACCCAACCCTGGTGATGGAGCTGGGAGCTAAGGTGCATGAGCTTGAGGAACCTCTAGTGTTCTTCCAGATGGATGGGACACCAATGAAGGGGGAGCCCTGTAAATACCTCATGGTACATCTGCCAGTAGGGGTGAGCTCCCACTGGGAACTGTGATCCTTTGTTGTAAACCCCTTGGTCAAGTTCCCAATGGTGCTGGGGAGTCCCTCGCTCTGGGCCCACGATCCTTATGTCCAATGGAGTGTGGGAGCCTTGCGGTTTTTGGATCCCTGCTGCAAAGAGAACCCAGAATGGGGGGAGGCACCGCGCCCTGCACCAGAGCAAGTATGGCATGAGAGGATCTGAACCACCTTCCTCTGGAATATAGAGACTTGGCCAGAGTATTTGAAGAGGGGGAAATGGATGAACTTCCTCCCCACTGGAAAATTGACTATGCTATTGAAATTTTGCCGGGCCACAAAATGACTAAGGGGAAGCTTTATTCCATGAGCCCAGCTGAGAAAGAGGAGTTGTGAACATTCATTAATAAAAACCTGGCCAGAGGGTTCATCTGGCCGGCTACCTCACCTTTTGCTGCTCCGGTGCTGTTCTGCAAAAAGAAAGATGGGGGTTGAGACTGTGTACAGACTACCAGGATTTGAATGCGGTGTCCATGTCTAACGCCTACCCCCTCCTTCTGATTAAAGACTTGTTGGCAGAGGCAGCTCAGGATTGCATTTTCACTAAGTTAGATTTGAGAGATGCTTACTTCCAAGTGCACATCAGGGAAGGAGACAAACATAAGACTGCTTTTAACACCCCACTGGGGCAGTTTGAATACCTGGTGATGCTGTTTGGACTCATGGGCCCCTCGAGGGTGTTCATGAACTTGATCAATGAGGTGTTGCATAAATATCTATTTAAGAGGGTCCTGGTTTATCTGGATGATATCTTGATTTATTCAAAAGATAAGGAGTCACATGCAATGTTCCCTCTAAGCTGTGGTCTTATGAGCAAAAATTCCAGTTTGTGAGCTACTTGCATTAAAATTGTGAGTGAGCGATTGGGCTGCTGCATCAATTAGTTTGCTCTTGAGCCGTCCTTCCTGAGCTGAGACAAAAATGCGTGAGCCGGAGGCTAAAAAACTGTGAGCTAGCTCACACTAACTCAGCTTAGAGGGAACACTGGTCACATGTGCAGCTCATCAGGGACATTCTGAAAGCCCTCTATAAGAATTGCCTGTTTGCAAAGCTGTCTAAGTGCAAATTCCACAAAGAGAAGCTGGACTTTTTAGGATATTGGATTTCTAGGAGGGGTCTGGGCATGGATCCGCACAAGATTCAAGATGTATTGGGGTGGGAGGCCCCCCGAATGAGGAGGCAGTTACAATCATTCCTTGGGTTTGCCAATTTCTACTGCCTGTTCATCCCCAATTTCACCCAGGTGGTCCTACTCCTCATGGACCTGTTAAAAACCAAGGGGAATGTATAAGCTAAAAGCAGAAGGAACATTCTCCAGACCGCTTACTGAGTTTGAACAAATCATTAGGAACTCTAATGGGGAATTAAAAGGATTGATAGGCAAGCTCTATAAACTCCTAATAAAAGGAAATAAGGATATCTGTTGCAAATCCCAACGTCAATGGCATCAAGATTGTCAAAAAACATTCACAGAAGAACAATGGAATTCAATTTGGTTGTCCCCTAGCAATAAATCACGCATTTTTAGCATTAGATTTACCTCATTCAAAATACTGAACAGATGGTATATGACACCAGTCATCTTACACAAAATAAATCCAAAAATATCAAAAAATGTTGGAAAAATTGTGGCGCTACAGCAGACTTTGCTCACTGTTGGTGGGCGTGTCCTCGAATAAAAACGTACTGGAGGCAGATATTAAAACAAATTTCATTAATAACTAATGTAAACTTACCTTGTGATCTGGACTCCATCCTCTTGGAAACATGGTGTGCATCTGTAAGTAACAAAAGTACAGAAACATTAATTTCTACCTTATTGATGTTAGCAAAAATAATGATTGCACAAAAATGGAAGCAAAAAAATGTCCCTACATTAACAGATTGGGGAAAAAGAATCTGGGATTGCTTCATCTATGGGCGTACTTCATATAACTCCTTGGCTTTGCTGTCAGAAAAATATCAAAAGTGGTTCCAGGCAGGATGGTTTCCTATGATCAATTGTTTAGAAAATAGTGAAACAATTCCAAACAATTCTTCTTTCCCTGGAAGTATCTTTCCCAGAGTAAAAATGTAAAGATCCCCTCTCACAGGCAAGGGCTTAACCTGGATACAATACAGGTTAACACTAGGAAGGTGTAAGGTGAAACATGATAAGCAGATCCAATTAGTTTTAGAGGTAGAAGAAGGAGAAGAAGAAGAGATTGGATTTATACCCCGCCCTTCACTACCCAAAGGTGCCTCAGAGCGGCCTTCCCCTTCCCCTCCCCACCACAGAGACCCTGTGAGGTAGGTGGGGCTGAGAGAGCTCTTGACAGAAACTGCTCTTTTTCAAGGACAGCTCTGACAGAACTACGGCTTGCCTAAGGTCATCCAGCAGCTGCAAGTGGAGGAGTAGGGAATCAAACCTAGCCTCCTAAAGTCCACTTAACTACTTCACCAAACTGGTGTACACCAAACTGGTATAGAGGAAGGGGTGGGATATGCAGGATATTAACACCTATAGTGTGTGAGAAATCCAAATTCGTTGTTGAGACCTGGGAAAGGGAGCTTCTCTTATGAATCCTGATGAAGCGGTATTGCATTGGATTTTCCCTTTGAAGTTTTTTTAGATCATTCTCTAGTATAAATGCATCCACCTAATGGAAGTATGCTTCATGCTTCTGTTGAGGAGAGCACTTACCCACAAAAGCTTACATGGGAACAAGTTTTGTCTGTCTTTAAGGTGCCAGTGGGCTCTCGTTTACTTTGCTAACATGGCTAGCCATCTGGAATTTCTACAGAAGTCAATTTAGCACCCCACTGTGATACTGAATGAAACAGAGGTGTGCAGGAAACTCTCCCATCCCCACAGACAGTTTCAGCAGTATCCAAAGGCTGGATAGCTCCATCTGAAAAGCACAACCAAAACTAGATTCTAAGACCAAGGGTGCTTTCACACATGCAGTTTCAATCCACTTCAGTGACTATTTGCAAGTGGATTTTGCCATTTAACACAGTAAAATCCAGTTGCAAAGTGCACTGAAAATACATTGAAAATGCGTTATTTAGTATGCATGAAAGCACCTCAAGATAGATTCACCAGCTCTAGAATTTACAGATAAAACTGGGGCAGAAGGAGAAGACAGGATTCTCTGAAGACAGTAGCAACCCATGCTTTTATCTTACTGTTTATTCACTTAGGCATGATTAGTGTTTAAACAATAAGGCAGAATTAAGTAAAGTGTGTCTGTTGCTGATGTTCTGACTAAAATGTGATGCTCATGAAAAATTTAAAAAGATATCCCAACTCCGGAGTACTGAGTCAGGAAATACCATGATTGTAGTCAGATAAGAAGTCAAACGCCTAGGCAAACAAGGCAGTGCTTCTACCACAAAGATTTTTTAAGTACTTGAAATCAGTTTTTTGTTTGCCTGAACTGGTATATAACAATCTTTCATGTCTAGAATTGCAGAAATAGGAATTTATCACTCTGAATCACAGGATCACACGAACAATAGAAATACAGCATGGTGGGGATATGCAGTGGGAAAAGAGGCAGCTGCCATCGGAATTTACTCTAGTGCATCATTGGGTGCTATTTTACATGGCTGTTGTGTAGGCCTCTGTGTGTGTGGCTGCAATTCTAACTGTGGGATGACCAGGGCAGATTGCCGTAGACCCTGGCTTTAAGGGTGCCCGTTCAGGGGTTGGGGAGGAGTTCTTCCTCTCTGATTTACAGGCTCTGGGTACTTATTCATCAGAAACTGTTATGAGATTGAAAATTAATCACATGTACTTTCAATTTCATCTTGAATATATATATAAAAAACAAGTCTTTGATCCTCACCATGAATCTTGCCCGACCCATGGAAATCTTTTGTTGTCTTTCTCTTCCCCTTTCTGCCTACATATGGCTGCCAACTCCAGGGTCGGAAATTCCTGGAGATTTATTTGTGTATGGAGCCTGGGGAGGATGGGGTTTGGAGAGGGGAGAGAACTCAGCAGAAATGTAATTCCATGGAGTCTGCTCTCTAAGTCTGCCATTTTCACTCTCTCTCTCTCGCTCTCTTTGTTAGTAATATCTGTTTATTGCGCAATTCTATTTTACAGCTCTGGCAGTATTCTGCTTAGATGATCCCAATCTTGTTGGCAACATCTAGTGCATCATGATCTGGAGCAAGACGGACATAAGCTTTTTTCTCACCATCAGGCTGAATCAATGTGTTGACCTTGGCCACATTAATGTCATACAGTTTCTTGACTGCCGGCTTGATTGGGTGCTTGTTTGCTTTCACATCCACAATGAAGACCAGCGCGTTGTTGTCCTCTGTCTTCTTCATGGCCGATTCTGTAGTCAGTGGGAACTTAATGATGGCACAGTGATCCAGCTTGTCCCTTCTCGGTGCACTCTTCTGCGGATACTTGGGCCGCCTCCGTAACCGCAGGGTTCTGGGCCTCCGGAAGGAGGGCGACATCCGAATCTCCTTCTTGGTGTGACTATGGACACCTTTCAAAACTGCCTTTTTAGCCTTCAGGGCTTTGGATTTTGCCTCAGTCTTTGCTGGGACAGCCTCCTTCTTGGGTTTCGCTGCCATCTTGGGGAGGCAAGAAAGGGCACATCTGCCATTTTCTCCAGGGGAACTGTGGCCACCACTGCCACAGGAAGTGGTGACGCCTACAAGCATGGACGGCTTCAAAAGGGAATTAGATAAGCATATGGAGCATCAGTGGCTATTAGCCACAAGGTATAGATAGGGGCTCTGGGGCAAGGGATGCTCTGTCTTCTTGGTGCTTGGGGGGGCCAACAGTGGGAGGGCTTCTAATGTCCTGGCCCCACTGGTGGACCTCCTGAGGGCACCTGGTATTTCTGGCCACTGTGTGATACAGAGTGTTGGACGGGATGGGCCTTTGGCCTGATCCAACATTGGCGTTTCTTATGTTCTTATGTTTTTATCTCTGCAGCCTGGAGATCAGTTGTAATTCTGGGAGATCTCTGGGCCCTAACCTGGAGGTTGGCAGCCCTACTACTGAAATCCAAAATAAATGCTCCTGCCTGGGCAATGACATTATGTTCTCCTTCACTGCCATTGTGGGTGCCGATAAGCTCATGCCATACCCTTGCTTAGAAAACAGTTACATTCTTGTGCTCAGGATATCTTAAGTGTCGCTCCTGTCAACCAGCAAACAAACAAATGGGAATCCACGCACGGTTTCTCCTCTTTTCTCTCTCTCCCTCTCTCTCCACCACACAGCCAACAAAAGGTTACTTGGTTAAGAGTGCCTGTCAGACTGGAAATATTTGCCTGAAAGAGGATCTGCACAAAAGAACCATCTAAGCCAGTCAATTATTAATAGGTGTTCCTGGCTGTGGCCAGATTGGGCCGGAAGCACGTGTATCAGGAGTAGACTTGAATGCAGAGGGGGGTACTGCTGGTGTCAGACTCCGTGTTGCCACCCTGGGCACAGTATAATCACTGCTGTCCCAGTGGACAATTCCCTTCTAAGGGAGGAGTGCTGAATGAAACCCTTGTCTTGGTGAAATATCTTTGGCTTTGCAGCAACTGGGCATTGTCCCATTTCTGATATTTGCTGGCAGCCTCCGCTGTGTGACACGTTTTCACTTGTCAAGCAACAAGGGGCTGTGCTACAAAACCAGACCCCCCTCCAGGGGGGGAGTGGTGTCTCAGGCATTGCCGTCTGTTTTTCTGTACATATTGGCTGAGCAGTAAAAGGCAGCTTGGCTGTGCTGATCATCTGTGAAGCCAAAAAGGGCAATCCATCCTGAAACAAATGCACCCTGGGATACGAGTCGACAATCAAATACAGCTGGCTGGTCGTCAAGACCAAAAATAAAATAAATTGCTGCATGCCTGTTTCATATAGACTCGATACTGTGCAGCTAACTGATATTTCCTGAAGAGCCCAATGATTCAATGCCCTGCTTTGCATGAGTCATATAGTAGGGTCTTAAGATCTCACTGAGGGAATAATCTATGCCTGAGCAGTACCCAGAGGCAGTACTGTGTGGAACCAAAATGGCATGTGTTTTCACATAGCCTTATGAGAGGTGTAGATTCCTACTCATGTCATTTAATTTTCTGACCCAACCTTCCATGAACCTGAGTAGAATCATCTCACCTTCTGTGTGTCAGCTAATGCTGCCATGGTCTGGAATGTGTGGGAGCCCTTTCTTCTTTCGCTCCTTTTCCCTCCCATCCCCCGTGACTCATCTGCTGAGCTCTGTTATCTGTTTCGTGGCCTTGAAGGTCTGGCTCTACTGGGCCTGCTTTTCCCGCTGAGAATGTAACGGCTGTAGTTAGCCCACATTTACAGGTGCTTGCTTAAGGCCTGCAACCATCTGCGCACTTTGAAGCAGGGGCGGAAGACTGTGCGGGAATACTCTGAGGAGTTTAAAAGGTAGGTAGCTAAAGTCCAGGGGTGGCCAGATGGGGTGCTGGCTGAGCAGTACCACCTGGGGTTGAGCTCCAAACTCCATGAGATGATCCTGTGCAGTGTCCACCCCATCTCCCTGAATGCATGGATGAGAGAGGCAGCGGATGTGGAGAGCTGTCTGCAATTGATCAAGATCGATAAGGCGGCTGCATACCCAAGAGGAGGGGTCCCGGGGGGGAAGCCAAAGGTCGTGAAACCCAAAGAAGCGGCCCTGGAACAGCGCATGAAGCAAGGGCTCTGCCTGAGATGCGGAGAGATGGGTCATTTCGCCTCAGCATGCCCGGAGTCCCTGGGACCTACACCCAGAGGCAAAGCCCCAGAGAAGAAACGGCAGGACACCCCAGTGAGGAAAAGCACTGCCAAGCCAAAGTTCCAGTGAGCACTTCAAGTCAACATCCCTGAGGGGGACTTGGAGGCTAGCAGCGATGACGAGAGAGAGCCAATGGGAAAAGGCAAGGACCTGCTGTGAGTGGCGTGGAGCAGCAGGTCCTGACTCAAGTGGCGCTGAAGACAGTGAGCAACCACCCTCCCCTTTTTACTGTGACTGTCACAGTAATGAACCCAGGGCTGTGGACCCATGTGAGAGTATGGGCTCTGACAGACTCGGGGTGTGCCAGAGACTTAATCAACCCCTCCCTGGTGACAGGGTTGGGGGCACAAGTAGTTAGGCTCTCTGACCCCATCATAGTCACTCAGATGGATGGCTCAGCCATGAAGGAGCCCTGCAAATTTGAGACAGTCCCGCTACGGATGGGGGCAGGGGATCATTGGGAGCATCGGCCCTTTGTCATCACCCCCACTGCTAGATTCCCATTGGTGTTAGGAAGTCTGTGGTTATGTGACCACAACCCATATATTATTAGGGATGAGGGGAGGGTGAAATTCATCGCCTCCTGCTGTCAAGCACACTCCTGGGAGGAGAAATGGGGTTGAGCCTCTCCCGAGGAACCTTCGAGAGCCTGTCTGGCGCAGGAGGACCTCTCCGCCATTCTCCCGGAATATAGAGACTTGGCCCGAGTATTCGAAGAGGAGGAGGCGGATGAGTTACCTCCTCACCAAAATTCGGATTGTACCATTGAGATCCTTCCCGGCCAGAAACTCCCCAAGGGAAAGCTTTACACCATGAGCCTGGGGGAGAAGGTCGAATTACGGAAGGGGCTTTATCCGCCCAGCCTCTTCCCCGTTTGCGGCTCCTGTTCTGTTCCAGAAGAAGAAAGATGGGGACCTTAGACTGTGCACAGACTATAGGGGGCTGAATGCGGTTTCTGCCACGAATGCCTATCCCCTACCATTGATTAAAGATCTCTTGGTGGAGGCAGCCAAGGGGAAGATTTTCACTAAACTGGGCCTGCGAGATACATACTTCCAGGTGCGCATCAAGGAGGGGGACGAGTACAAAACGGGGTTCAACACTCCACTGGGCCAATTTGAATACTGAGTCATGCCATTCGGGTTCCAAGGGCCCCCTGAGGTCTTCATGAATTTGATTAACAAGCACTTGTTTAGGGGGGCCCTTGTTTACTTGGATGACATTTTGTTGCATTCCCTCAATAAACTTTCACATATGAAGCTGGTGCGAGAGGTGCTCCAAACTCTAGATGAGCATAAGCTGTTTGCGAAACTATCAAAATGTGAGTTCAACCAGCCAGAGGTGGACTTCCTAGGTTACCACATTTCCCCTAGAGGTCTGGAGATGGACCCGGCCAAGGTGCAGGATGTTTTGTGGTGGGAGGTGCCTCGAACCTGGCTCCAGCTCCAATCCTTTTTAGGATTCATGAATTTCTATAGAGCCTTTCTCTCCAACTTTGCACAAGTCAGCCTGCCCCTCACAGACTTATTAAAAACTAAAGGGAAGGGACCAGAGAGCACTAAACCAGGGGTACGGCTGCACTGGATGACTGAGTGCCAGGAGGTGTTTGACGGCCTTAAGTCACTGTTTACTTCTGAACCTGTGCTCACCCATCCAGATGAGAATAAAAAGTTCATCATGGAAGTCGATGCTTCGGATGTGGCCATGGGAGGGGCGATCCTGCAAGAAGGGGGGGTGGGAAATTGCACCCCCTCGGTTATGTCTTCTCCAAATGTAATGCCACTGAACGCAACTGGTCAGTATGGGACAAGGAGGTGGGGGCTATTAGGCTGGTGCTCACCACCTGGAGACATTGGCTGGAGGGGGTGAGGGTGCTTTTTGAGGTTTGGACTGACCATAAGAATTTAGAAGTGCTGCGCACTCCACAGAACCTAAATGCTAAGCAGCTGCGCTGAGCCGATTTCTTTTCTAAGTTTCGGTTCTCTTTGCACCACTTCCTGGGCAAATCAAACTCGCTGGCTGACACCCTGTCGCGCCTTCCCCAACACGAAAGCCAGAGGGAGGGTGTCATTGACTCTATGTTCATGCCCGCCCAGTTGGGTGGGGCAGTTACGACACGTAGCCAAGCATCACTCTCAAGGGAGGAGCTGGGGGGAGGCAGGGAAATGTTCACCTCGGCTTTTTCTGAAACCGACCAGGGGGAGGTGGAAGTGGATGGGGCGCTGGAGAAAAGGAGCAACCGGTGTTGGTACAAGGGAGCCAGACTGTTTTCCCATCTTCCCTATGGGGGGAGGTTATGGCAGCGGCACATGGGGCCACGCTGGCTGGATATCTCAGCTACGTGAAAACACTTCACTTATTACAGAGGCAGTTCTGGTGGCCGGGCATGCGCAAAGACATCTCCTTATTCGTGCAGTCATGCCAGACCTGCATAATTTGTAAACCCCATGCCAGCAAGTCTCCGGGACTATTGCAGCCGCTGCCCACCTCTGCCAGACCTTGGGAGGTGATCTTGATGGATTTTATTACCAACCTTCCTCCCAGCCATGGAAAAATGGTCATTTGGGTGGTGGTGGACTTGTTTTCTAAACAAGCTCATTTTGTCCCCTTCCGCAGTATTCCCACCGGCCGCGCTTTGGCCAAAGTGTTCATGCAGCACGTTGTCGGGCTCCATACCCCCCCCCCCGAAAAATAATTTTGGACTGTGGCTCCCAGTTTGTTGCTAAGTTTTGGGGGGATCTCCTGAAGGCTCTGGGGGTGGAACGGGCCCTGAGCAGCGCCTATCACATGGAGATGGACGGCCAAACAGAGAGGGTGAATCAGACTTTGGAACAGTTCCTAAGGTGTTTTACAAACTACCAACAAGATGACTGGATGGACCTATTGCCTTTTGCCAAATATTGCTACAACAATGCCCTCCATTCCTCCACAGGGGTATCCCCGTTCAAGGCTGTCTATGGTTACAAAGGGGACCCTTTGCCTTTCCTCACAGGGAATGAGGCACAAGGGGGGGAGGTGACAGATTGGTGTGAGAATTTACACAAGGCATGGCTGTTAGTGGGGGAAACCCTGGACATGGCTAAAGTGGCTTACAAAAAGCAAGCGGACAAGAAAAGGACTGTGGGGTGGGAGGTGAATCCGGGGGATTCAGTGTATGTGTGTACGAAAAATATTAAGGGGTAAACTGGGTTGGAAGTATGTGGGGGCCTTTCACAGTGGCTCATAAAATCAATGCGATGACGGTGGAACTGGCCCTCCACAAAAATCTAAAACATGTGCATCCTGTTTTTCACCACAGTCTTTTAAAACAAGACCCGGGGCCCAACGTCTGGCAGCCAACTCATCCCTGGCCGCCCCTGCTGACAGTGAATGGTGAACAGCATTTTGAAGTCTCTCACATCCTGGATTCGAAGTGGAAGAGAGGCCATCTGTATTACCTGGTTGACTGGGTGGATTTTGGGCCCGAGTAGTGGGAGTGGGTGGAAGCCTCAGATGTCAATGCTCCACGCCTCCTCAAGGTGTTCCATTCCCTGTTCCCTGGGAAACAGGGGGGAGGGGGGCCCTTGGGGAGGCAGGATGTCAGCTAATGCGGCCATGGTCTGGAATGTGTGGGAGCCCTTCCTCCTTTTGCTCCTTTTCCCTTCCATCCCCCGTCTCGTAAGTAACAGTGAATCAGCTTTATTGGTTTCAAACAGGAACAGTGAAGAACACACAACAACAAACAGTGGAGCAGGGCTCCTTTTAAACTATCCCGGGCTGGTGTAGCCACGCCCTAGAACAGTTAAAGACCAATGGCATTACAAAGATAACATCCAATCAGATCAGTTCCCTCCTGAACATTTCTCTGCACTCTGATTGGGTACATTTATACATTAGCCAATAGGATTGTTCCAGCTTACAATCCTTGTCCAGGTCTTAAGCTTTACATGGGATGTAATACAGATAAAGACATAACACCCCGTGTCTCATCTGCTGAGCTCTGTTATCTGTTTCGTGGCCTTGAAGGTCTGACTCTACTGGGTCCACTTTTCCTTCTGAAAATGTAACGGCTGTAGTTTGCCCGCATTTACAGGTGCTTGCTTATTGGGTTTGCTGTACCAGGGGGTCTGGTTTGAAGGGGGTATAATTGTAGACGCTGTTCCTTTCCCCCCTATACCTGACACAAGAGCTCATGGTGTCTCAAGTACTAACTCTCAATAAACTGAAACTTCTGAAGGAACATTGTTGAGTGTTTTGACTGGGAACCCTGACACGATTCAGACACCAAAGTCCCTGCAAGGCAAGGAAATGAAACTCCATCACAAAAGCTACTGCAATGACAAAGCGGCCTTTTTGAAGCAGACGTTGGACAGGTGAACAGATTGGAGGTTTGGCTCATGGGCAATGCCTATCAAACATTCTGACAATGAAGTTAGCAGCATCTCTGATGAGAATAGAAGTAGGAGATGGCATATAGTCTGGTCTGGACTGGTGAAGGATAGAGTCCATATTTACAAATTTTCTTGGCAAGTGTTGGAGGGGAAAGTCTTATGGAGACTTCTGTCTTGGCCCACAATGCATGCATGTTAGTGCATGCATGTTGATGGAGCAGCAGACATGTGTTATTGTGTTGCTTCCTAAGAATTATAATTCTCAGCACTAGTCACTAGCATCTTGGAAGATCGGCTGGGGGAAAGAGCAGGTTTTAACTGACGTGGGAGTCAATAACCGCACAGAGTATCTCTCAGAACAATTGACAATTGACTCAAATAGAGATGAGATGCTCAAAAACACAAGGCTGCTAGATTGGATGGCTTGGCAATCTTAACTGGGCGAATTCTGTGTCTCTAACATGTCACAAGAAATGATGTTTTGAATGTGTAGTACAGAACATATGAAGGGTCACAGTTTGAACTTTAAAAAGAGGAGATATGTATCTGAAAAAGGTTTCTTACAACTCCTGCATCTGGGACTCTAGTAAGATTGCCATGGGGAAGGGTGTGTTTATGCCAGGCAGGGCTTCTATGCATAAATGGCTCCCTTCATCTGGAGCCTGCCCGCCCCCTGTCCCATATAATCTGTTTCTGATCCTCATATGTGGGACAGCCACATGAGGAATCCCTGTTCCTCTACATTACATACCACTTCTTTTGTTCTGAAATGGCATTTCAGTTGCTGATTTTCACATACAGAACCTGGTGCTTTATTAAAGAACAATAAATTCTCTGCCACCTGAGGTCCTCCTTCTGTGCCACTGTCCTGCTACTCCTCATTTATTATTGAAGCCTCCTCGTTTTCTTTTTAACTTTAAAAAATTGTCTTGGGATAGGGTGGGATTTGCGCCATTGCGTCCACTCATTCCCTTTGATCATGTCTTAATTTCGTCTGCTAATTTGATTTTGAGTGGAGACTCTGCCTAATCTGCTTTACAAATCCATCTCAGAGTCCTTTTGGTCCACACTTTTGGTCCACCAATTCTAATTTATTAGGGATGATATGCGTGCAGGTGCACACATTCAACCTGAGTTGAGAAAAAAAATAAAAATACACGCTTGCTGTTTTGTGAACATAAAATATAGAAAGAGAAGTACTGAGTTTCCAACAGTGCCAGTGCTGTACTAAACAGAATTGTGTTGGAGCTGAAGGACTTTGTGCTGCCTCTTGGCCTCAGACTTTAGACGGGGACTGTAACGAATCAGTCATGTCATTGGACATCCTTCCTTTCTACTGCTCTGATGCTATCCCTTTGATGTGTAGATTGCTACACTCAGGTCCTGATCAGATGGCTCTTTAGATTTAAAGGTAATGTCTAGACAGCAACATCTGGGAAATGTCCCTCTTCCATGAGCATCCCATTTTGCTGCGCTTCGGAGCCGTACTTAAAAGATACTACTTAAAATCTGGAGTTTTCAGTTCCTGACGGGCCAATTACGGACTTTCCCCGTCTGATCGTTCCAGGGCACAGTGCACGGTAAGACGATTCGGGGGGGGGGGCTGTCTGGTCGTGCAATGATGGATTAACAAGATCGGGATCAAATTAAAGCCGGGCTAATGGCAGGATTAGCTGCCCATCTGAACGCACCCTCAGGAAATTTTCCTTCCAACTGACACTTTTTTTCTACATCACACTTCTCCTTCTTGGTGCCACGAGGGCCAGGCATGCCTCCTGCATCTCTGGCCCAATCAGCATTTGCTCTACTGTTATACCAAACCCCAGCTGGAACAGAAATTCCCGTCTACATTGCATGCCACTTTCTCTTTGATTGATTGTCTGATTTTATGGCAGTGTCCAGACTGCATGTAGCTTTCACTTCGTTTGATCTCTCGGTTTTATGGGGGCGTCTGCATAGATTTATGGCTGTTTATGGCCATTCAGGGGTGACTATGCAGTCAGTAGGGTGTTGGCCCGGGGTATTTGAATGTATTTTTGAGCTGCATCTTTTTCTGTTCCAGTGTGGGTTTGGTAAAACAGCAGAGCGAATGCTAGATGCAGATTGGACCTCTGTCCATCCTAGCTAGTCAGTCTAGATTAGAATCCTGTCCCTATCCTGTCTAGAATGGAGTTCCTTACAATAAAGGACATGTATTAGTTTTGCAAAAATAAACAGTCTTAGCAACACATACAGACAAGACAGATTCTGCAGTGTTATGAGCTTTGAGCATTCTGCTAACCTAATGATTTCTTCAAGCTGCACCCTTCTAAGACTGCAGCTTAATTTAGAAGAATGTATTGGACTGCTCTGTAATTCTCCATGCAGAGAAAAATAGTATGTGCTGCATTTCTGCCTGTTGTGCAGCTGTTAGGCAGCTGTTCAGTTCTGCATGTGGTCCAGCTTTAGTGAGTCTACCTGTAGTGGCTTCAGAGACACCCCAAGACCCAGAGCACTGCTTCATATGTTATGTTTTTAAAAGTGCATAATTTAAGATGTTTGCAAACATGCGTATTTAGGATGCAAGAAATCCAAATTATTTTGATCCAGATATAGCTTAGTGGAAAGGATTTCGCCACCCTCTTTCATTGCCATGGTGCTTATCCCATTTGGGGGTACCTAGGGCTGCTGCTAAATGAAATTAAATATGTCTCAAGAACTGGATACAGAGAGTCTCATCTAGTTATGCCCTTACAGAGGCACTTGACAGGGAGCTGGGACTGGTGGAGCCCAGGGTAGCCTCTGCATAATATCTGTGCAGTGGCCTTTAAGAGGCCAGGGTTGAACCAGGATGGGTTATCTCTTCTCTTTTTCAATAGTTCTACAATAAGCGTAGATTTCAGAACTTCTCTTTTGGAAAAAGATGCTGCTGTTCCAATCCATGCCCAGCAGATGGTGTGCGCACATCACAAATATCTCATTCAGTGGGGGTGGGGAGTGCAAACCGAGAGAGAGAGAGAGAGAGAGAGAGATTGGATTTATACCCCACCCTTCACTACCCAAAGGAGTCTCAGAGTGGCTTACAACCCCTTTCCCTTCCCCTCCCCACAACAGACACCCTGTGAGGTAGGTGGGGCTGAGAGAGCTCTCTCAAGAACTGCCTTTGAGAGAACAGCTCTGAAAGAACTTATGTCTGGCCCAAGGTCACACCAGCAGCTGCCTGTGGAAGAGTGGGAAATCAAACCCAGTTCTCCCAGAGTAGAGTCTGCGCTCTTAACCACTACACCAAACTGGATCTCTTTTTACTTCTCTACTTATGTCAAACTGCCCCACCATGTGTGTGTTGGGGGAGGCTAATTTGTCCAATGCAAGGCATTCTCCTATGGAAACAATTTTAAGAGTTTACAGTTTAAAAGAATATTTGTAACAGATGTTAAATGCATATTCATGATAATGATTTGTAAGTCGTCTGAAGTCAATAAATGGAAAAAGAGGCGAGGCGTATATTAAGAACAGAACCTTTACGGAAAATGCATCCTGCTAAATAGAAATATTAGGGAGGTTATGCAAAAGAAATCCAGGGTTTAAAATGAGGCCTCAACTACACCTTAGGGTCTCTTCCCTGTTTAAAATCAATTACTTTTTTTCTTTTGCAAATGCAGCCTCCTGGATTGCTTTATCAAGGAGGAGAATCCCTGTGATTTTTCTCACTGGAAAAAGTCACTCCCTACCTGTTTTTACTCCTGCTGTGGGGAAAATATTAGTATTTTAGTTTATCTATCTGTCTAGTATGCCATCAGACGTGACGGGGAACTGCTACTAGAATGCAATGATTTGTTCAGAAGGACTGTAAGACTTGTTTCCCAAAGGATCACAGAAAGCATTGAAGCCAGGGTGACTGTTCTCTCACAAGGTGATCTTTAGGGATTGTCTCCAGTGGCAGGTTAGAATGTAATTCCCTTCCCTTATATTTTCTTTGTAGTCTTATAAAAAAATTAATAAAAAATATCCCTCCAGGGATTTAAAAAAAAAAAAGCCCCTCTGGGTGTGAGGGTGTCAGCTTCGTCAGGAACCACTCAGACGCAATGAGTCCTTTGACAGGTTTTATTGAGAAAACTGATTTAGTTGCTATGCAGCTGAACTTTTTGACAGAACTAAGGAATAATACAAAGTGGGGAACTACAAGACCTTTGGTCCAGCTCTCATTCATACATCATGATTACATAGTGCGTAGACAGGTTAATACAGTGCAATTAGGACGGTGTGAATGTTATCACTTGAGTCTCTCCACAAGGCCATGAGAATGAGAAATGGTGAAAGTTCCCTCTGGCCTTTGCGGAGGATGCTTCCTTTCACAGAGGTACAAGCGCAGGTAATCTACAGTTCACACAGACATGTCTCAGTCTCTCCCTCTCCCATGGAATGTCAGAGGAGGACCTTGCAGACAGATTGATACTGAAAAGTACACAGACGTTCAAGTGATTCCAGCTTAGCGTACTTTATTAGATCAAGAACAAGACAACTTTAGCCAGCTCGCAGGCCGGCTTATATGTCCCGTGGAACCGCCACCCATAACACCCCCCCACTTCCCAATAAGTTATTTACAGTGGCCGAGAGTTCCATAGGCTCTCGGCCGGGAACCTAGCCCACTAATTGGCGCAGGCTAGGATCCGCATAGTCCATTGTCTCTTTGAGCGAAGCTCGACGTTTGCACTGGACTGCGTGGAGCCCAAGCTGGCCACGTGGTCTGAACTGGATATTTTACACCCCTCCCTCCTTGGTCTGCAATACACCCACAGACAAAGTCCTTCAAATAGGCTGGTAACTTTCTGGTGCGGGTAGAGCGGCGAAATTCGGGAACTGCTGCTGTCTCCACCCCTGGAGCCCTTGGAGGTGAGCTGACCGGGAGAGGCGCTGGGGCCCCCGGTGCCGCCATCCCCTGTGCTGCTGGGAGAGGTGCCTCGGGTGCGACCAAGGGTAGAGGCAGGTGTTCTGCTGCAGGCGGTTGTGGAAGGGCTGAGGTATCCGGGGCCTCCGCAATGTCCAAGTCCTCGGGTTCCAATGGCATCATCCGGTGGCGTAACTGGTTGATGTGCTGGTGTAGTATCTGCCCATCTTCACAAGAAACCTCATACGCTCCTGGACCTTTAACTCATACTACTCGCGCCGGAATCCAGGCTGGTCCCCGGGTGTAGTTCCTGGCGTACACGGGATCCTCTGGGAAGAATCCCCTGGCTGCCTCATGTGTCTCCGTGGCTGGTGCCTCTGCCGGGGCTTGGTCGGGGTGCAGGCGATCCAGACGGGTTGTCAGGCAGCGGCCGAGAAGTAGCTCTGCTGGACTGTGCCCTGTAGTGGTGTGGGGCGTAGTTCGCTGGCTGAAAAGGAAAGCAGCCAGTTTATAGTCCCAGTCTGAGGAGTCCATGCAGCGGAGAGCGTTCTTCATAATCCTGACCATGCGCTCTGCTTGGCTGTTGGTTGCTGGGTGGAACGGGGCAGACCGGACGTGGCGGATACTGTAGTACCTCATGAAGTCCTGGAATTCACTGGACGTGGACACCGTCCCATTATCCGTGACCAGTGTGTCCAGGATTCCCTGAGCACTGAATATCCACCACATCGCCCGGATGGCCGCCTTCAAGGAGGTTGAAGGAACGGGAACTACCTCCAGCCACTTGCTGAAGGAATCCACTAGGATAAAGAAAAGATGCCCCTGGAAAGGTCCCGCAAAGTCCAAGTGTATCCTGGACCAGGGGCGGTGGGAAGAATCTCAGGCCCGTTCCGGGGCACGAGGGGGTTCGGGCCAGGACGCTTGGCAGGGTTGGCACCTCTTCACCATGTCCTCTATGTCCCGGTCCATCCCCAGCCACCAGATGTAACTCCAGGCCAAGGCTTTCATGCGCACCACCCCGGGATGTGCCTCATGAAGAGCAGTGAGGACCCATTCCTGTAAGGGCTTAGGAATGATCACTCTACTCCCCCACATTACACAGTCCTTGTGGATGGACAGCTCGTCCTTCCGAGAAGCAAAAGGCATAAAGTCAGGGTCTCCTTTGGCCATGGGCCTGTTGGCATATTGTATTATATGTATGCAAGATGACAGCCAATGATGCACACATGTCAGATTAAACTGATCTGGGTGACAGGTAAGACTGTCATGTGACAGGGTCACCAGATGCAAGTTGCACTAGGTTGCATCAGCTAATTAACTATGTCACCATGAGTTGGCAAAATGACTCTGATTGGTGCAAGTACTGTATATATGTAATGTAGTCCAGAGGCAAGTGTTCCACACCAGTGGAAGAGTGTATTGCGAAGCACCTTGTCGGTCAGTTCTATGAACCTGGGATACCGCATGGTGGAATGGACTGTGTAAATAACTGTAAATCAAAGCCACTGTATATAGCTCAGATACAGCATCCTGATATCGTTATTATTCAGACGTTCTGCGCATGCCGTCAGGGTTATGGGCCCAGAGGTGCGCTACTGAGCTGGAGTACAGTTGGAGAAGGCTGCACTGAGCTGAGGAAGTTTGCCAGGTCCAAATTGGTGAGCTACAGCGTGCATGTCTTCGGAGGAGGAAGAGGACGTCTTCCAGGCAGTAACACAGTCCACGGACGACAGCTCGTCCCAGTCCGGCTCGGAGGAGGCGGGAGAGACAGAGGACGCCGTCCAGCAGCAGATACCAAGTGGAACCGGTGAGCTTATCAGCATGGCTTTGGCTCCAACAGCCGTGTTTGTTGAAAAGCTGAGTTACACCAATTATACAGTGTGGGCTATGAAGATGCAGCACTTCCTTGTAAAGGAAGGGCTGTTCAGCACCAGCAGCTTTGAGGGGCAGGAAGGAATGGTAGAAGTTCAGAAGCCCCAGAAAAGCCTGCAGTTCTGACTTGGATGCTGGAGGCGGCACTTGCGTGATAGCTGTCACTTTGTCCGCGGTGGGGTGGATGCCAGAGGCATCGACCATGAAACCCAGGAACTCGACGCGAGGCACCCCCAGGAGACACTTTTCCCGCTTGACCTTCAGTCCTGCCACGTCGAAGCATTGTAGTATGGCCCGCAGACGGTCAGCGAAGGATGAGCCATCTGGGGCGGCGATCAGTACGTCGTCTAAAAATGGCTGAACCCTGGGGATACCTTTCAGGAGCGAATTCATAAAAGATTGAAAAATTCCTGGCGCGACTGAGACCCTGAACTGAAGGCAGTGAACCTTGAACGCCCCCCTGTGTGTAGTGATTGTTTGGACTTCAGCTGTGGTGGCATCAACCGGCAACTGCTGATAAACCTGCCAAATCTAACTTGCCAAAGACCCAAGCCCCCACCAAAGCTGCCAACACGTGGCTCACCACCGGCACCGGATAAGCGTATGCCTGCAGAGCCTTGTTTAGCGTGCATTTGTAATCCGCACAAATGTACACGTCCCCATTTGGCTTAACCGGGGTGACTATGGGGGTCTCCCACCATGCAGACACGACCGGTTCCAGAACCCCTTGTTCTACCAGGTGATCTAGCTCAGCCTCAATCTTAGGCTTCATTGCAATCAGCGGTAGCCTGGACTTAATGCGGATAGGGCGGAGAGCCGGGTCCAGGTCCAAGGCAATGGGTGGTCCTGAAAACTGCCCCAGGGTGCCATCGAAGACTTGGGGAAATTCAGCACACACCGCGTCAAAGTCCTGGGTCTGGACCTGGTTGATCCCATGCAAAGACAGTCCCAGAGGGCCGAACCAGGAGAGTCCCAGCAAACTGGAGAGTTGCCTATCCACCACCAGCAGTTCCAAGAGGCCATTGAAGTCTTGGAACTGCACCCGGAACTTGCCCCAGCCCAGGACCACCACAAGGTTCTTATTGAAGTCCCGTCAGGTGAAACCCTGTGGCTTCCAAAGGGGGGGGGGGCTGGGGACACAGTTTGTGGAGCGTATCTGCGGAGATAATGGAATATGAGGACCCCATGTCTATCTCCATGCTGCAAGGGGACCCCTCTATAAGGACGGTGATGTGCACCTTTTTAGGGCCATCGGGGGGCAAGTTACATACCAGGTGTTGCTGGTGGTGTGCTGATAGGGTGTGGAGATCGACGTGCTGCTCCGGCGTGGTCTGGTGAGTGGACAACTTCTGGCATTGGCTTTTGGAGTGGCAAACCCGGGAGATGTACCCCGATTTGTTGCATATTCTGCAGATGGTGTTTCAGAAATGGCACGACCTGCGTTCATGGTCCTCCCCACAGCTGGCACACGGAGCCGAAGTGGTAGAAGATGCCTTGCTCGAGTTGGAGTACGAGTGATGTGGGCGCTGAGATGACCGCTGGTGGACCTGTAGTACCTCTTCCTCGTCGGAGCCAGCAGTCACTTGGGTGTGGTGGATCACCTTGGCGCGGCGGTTTTGATGGGCCTTCTCATAAGCGGTTTCCTCCCGGATCACTTTATCTAGGTCCAGGTCATCCTGGCTGACCAGCCTCCTCCGGAGCTTAGGCTCCCTTAGTCCCACGAGGAACTGGTTGAGGAGAGCTTCAGCTAGGTTGGAGAAGGAACACCTGGTGGCGCCCCGACACAGAGCTGCCAGGAAATCCGAGGCGGTCTCATCGGAGCCCTGGACTTTCGCAAAAAAGTCCATGCACTCCACAAACTTAGTTGGTTTGGGGGCCAGGTGGTTAGTCAGCGCCTTGACCAGTCGTAAGACTCGTTTTTGGTCAGCCTGGGCACTATTAAGTCTTTAAGCAGGAGATGGGCCTCCATGCCACAGTGGCACAGAAGATATGCTTTTTTCATACCTGGGTCCGCTACGTTGTGGATGGTGAAGTGGCTCTCGAGGGTCTCCAGCCACGTTTCCCAGCGAGAGTTGGGAGATATTGAAAGCCGGGAGACTCTCTGATGCGGCAGCCATCTTACAGTTCCACATGGAAGCGAAAGGCGGGAACTAGCAGGCGTAGAGAAGGAGCGGTGCGGTGCTGCTCTCGGGATCAGCGGTGCAATGCTCAGAGCTGGGAGCGGTGCGATGATTGGCGCTTTTGAAGAATGCACGATGCCGTCGCTGGCGGTGATTTCGGCGCAGCAACTCAAGGCAGTGCCCGGAACGTGGTCTCTGTTCAGAGGGAGAGGGATCCCACTTTCGTCGCCAATGAAAAGTATGCAGACGGACGAGTGATTTCAGCTTAGCATACGTTATTAGATCAAGAACAAGACAACTTTAGCTGGCTCACAGGCCGGCTTATATGTCCCGTGGAACCACGACCCATAACACACACCCACTTCCCAATAGGTTATTTACAGTGGCTGAGAGTTCCATAGACTCTCGGCTGGGAACCTAGCCCACTGATTGGCGCGGGCTAGGATCCGCATAGTCCATTGTCTCTTTAAGCGAAGCTCGATGTTTGCGCTGGACCGCGTGGAGCCCAAGCTGGCCACGTGGTCTGGATATATTACGGATACAATGCCAGCAGGTGCTAGACGGGAACTTGGGAACTACAAGCGGGGAGGGTGAACAGCTGGCGAAGCAATAACAGAACATAGCTATGTACATCAGAGAACCATAGTTACAAGTATGATGGCCTGATGACCTGGGCAAGGGTCCGATTCTGACAGAGGGGAGGGAGCAAGAAAACCAAAGGTTTCCAGTTGTCATTTTTGTTAGTATGCTAGAAGATATGTGATCTGGTATTCCCAGTGCTTCCGAAATAGAAATAGCCATGGGAGTGGGGTGGGGAGAGCTGGTTCAGTTTGGAGGAGAGAGGGGATTTAGTCCTTGCCCTCCTCTGATTCCCCCCACACACACCCAATGAGCTCTCTTTGCCTGTCTTTTACCCTTCTAGGACTAATAACAGCACCACATTCATTTTCAATTTGGACAAGAAAAACAGCAGATTGGAAGGGTTAAACCACAGTTCTTCCTGCAGTGCATCTCTTATTTGAACTAGGACCCTGTCCAGATGCTGTTTACAGTTTTTAAAAATGCTGTGATCTTCACGCATTTCCCAACATCTCATCTAGACTGGCCATACAAGGACTTAAATGTACATGGCTTTGCAACATACGCTAAGCAAGCATGAGGCTGACTCATCATGCTGTATGTTTATCGAGGAATGCGCTCTCAATTCTGACCAGCTGCAGCTCTACCAGATCTCAAGAAGAGGTCTTCCACATCATCTTCTACCTGCTGCTTTGAAGAGGTTCTACCCACTGAGCCATGGCCCTGCCTTGCTAGTGATGAGAATGCATGATTTGGAATGGCCCAAGCTTATTTTGCGATGCAGAGTTGTGTAAAACTTTAGTTCCTTATTCAAGCTTCCGGTAAAGCTCTGCGTCGCCAAAGGAACCAGAAACCAACTTCTACCTCATCAGCAATCTAATGTCTCTGAACTCTCAGGAAGGGGGGGAAGGGGGGGGAACTCCTTGCTACATCCTGTAGAAGACAGGCCCTCACACCCAAGTGCGTTGCTGTCGTGTTCTTACACTCTCTTAAGAGAAAGAAGGTTGCCAAGCCCAGCCCCTCCTCCTCCCCATACTCGAATATAACACTACTCTACCTCTTGGCGGAGAGACGCTGCGACACTCAATACTGTATGAGGGGAAATGTCTTGAGCCAAGGAAGGGGTTGTCCACGGAGATGCTTCCTGCTTTCAGTTTGCAGGAGCCACTCAGGATGGTGTTGGCCACTCTCATGCCGCCAGGACTGAAAACAGGCAGGTGAGTCTGTGAGCAAAGTGGGCGCTGCTTCCCCCTTTTCACCCCCTGTGCAGATATCCTTGGTGACTAGGGGTGGGTGAGGGTGTGGCAGCACATGCCTGTACCAGGCTGTGTGATCCTTACCCTGCGTTTGGCCTGCAAAGAGGAGGCTGGTGGGGGAATTCTAAGCGTGCCCCTCCCCCATCGGCCTTGGCTCTGAACAACGACTGCAGTGAAACGGGCAAGAAGCGTCTCCTGACTTTGCCTCGAAACTGCCAAAACTGCTGGTCTGCTACAAGTTTTGCAGGCTGAATGATTCCCCCCCCCCGTCCTTTGTTCATTCATGTAAAAATAAAGCCCAACCTTTTTTTTTAAGGGGGGGGGATAGGAGAAGGAAGAGAAAAGCAGCTGGGCTGCTTTCTCTTCCCCACCATGCTGCCGGGGAACTGGATGCCACGCAATGGCTTGAGAATTGCAGCTGACTTGTCACAGAAAGGGCAGCACTTGAACTGAGCTCCTCGGTTCCTGGCAGAGGTGATACTGGGGGCATTTAAAAAAGGGCAACTTTCTGGTCACGGGAGTCTATGACTTGGGGTGGCCTGAGGGGGGATTTCCCCATGTGCCTGAACATAATCCCTCGTTTCTGGGAAGCAATGACTCCCAGAGGAAAGAGGAAACAGCTCTTGTAGGGTTGCTCATGCATCGGTCTCAGCCCAAACTGGGGAAATCAGTGGTCCGAGCAGCACAAAGGCACCTGGTGGTCCAAGCAGCACAGGGGCCAGCATTTCCTACCGGGCCTCCGACTTCCAGCCTCTTGCATCAGGTACGTGCTACAGTTCTAGGTTACAGGTGTGCTCAGTTCTGTTCAAGGTGTGCAGAGAAACCGGGGAAATAGTGCAAGGGAGATAAGGAGCCCTAGGCCTCATTCACCTGAGCCCACCCAAGCTGCCCAAGGCATGCCAGCAGAGCTCTGCAACTGTTCCTCATGTTCTTATTCTTTGAACATTAAACTTGTCTGTAAGGAAACAGTCCATAAAGTTGCTGTGTGGCACAGATTCTCCGAGGCACGGAGCTTGCAGGCTAGAGGGAATCATGGATACAGGAAAAGGGAGACTGTCAGCCTAGTACAAGGTCAAGATATAATATATGTGTGTGAGAACCAAAAACCTCTTGCACGTACAAGGCATGGGATTATTTAATTCTGCATTTGACTTCTGTATGCAAATAAATGAGAAGTCAGACTTGCTCAATGCTGCACTGATGTTCATGCTAAGTGATTTGGGGAGGGTAAGCCCAAGCAGCTACTAACATGGCTATGGAATCACAAGCAAAAGTGCTAGTGGGACGCAGTGCTGGATGGCTGGGGAGGAGGCAGCTTTCTCCTTTCCTGGGTCACTTCCACACCAGTTGTTTGGCCTGCCTCCTACGCTCATGCATAGCAGGTCCCCCCCCCCCACTTCTACACAGCATTGTGGGAGGCTCCTGTGCGACTTCCAGCTTTTCCAAGACTTTTCTGTGATCTTTCCTAAACCTTCTTTACTATGATGTCTTTGGTGAAATTGCTGCTTTGTGGATGGATCTTTCCCAGTCCCACTCACAATGGCACCTATCGCAGTCCCCCACCTGCACCACCAGAAGGCTTTTCAGGAGTAGTATTTTTTTAAACTGGTAATTGACAAATTGCTGTAGTTTTAAATCCCATCCTGCTTTTTAAAAATTAAATAAATTGCTCTGGTGGCAGGGGGAAATGGCCACCAAGGGGAACTCAGGCCAGAACATATGTTGCCACTGTGCTTAATTGCCAGTCACAGCAGCAATGTGAAAAGTCTCACAAATTGTAGCCATTTAGAAATCACCCTGGTATAGTTTCCCCTACCAGAGTGGCGGCTGTATGTTCCTTCCCTCAGCAGCAGCAGCAGCAGCGCCTGTAGCAACATCAGTACAGCAGCCTTTCTTCCTTTTCTGTCCACTTTGGTAAATAAATCATGGGACACTTTCCGCCTGTTGTTGTTCAGTCGCACAGTCGAGTCCGACTCTTTGCAACCCCATGGACCAGCTCCCACCAGGCCGTCCTCTGAAGTTGGCTCAACTTCATGTTCGTTTGCATCGATGACACTGTCTAACCATCTCATCCTTTGCCGTCCCCGTCTTCTTTGACCTTCAGTCTTTCCCAGCATCAGGGTCTTCTCCAGTGAGTGCTCCCTTCTCATTTGGTGGCCAAAGTATTTGAGCTTCAGTTTCATTATCTGGCCTTCCAGGGAACAGTCAGGGTTGATTTCTTTTAGGATTGACTGATTTGATCTTCTTCAGTCCAAGGGACTCTCAAGAGTCTTCCCCAGCACCATAGTTCAAAAGAATCTATTCTTCGGTGCTCGGCCTTCCTTATAGTCCAACTCTCGCAGCCATACATGACTACTGGGAATACCATGGCTTTGACCATGTGGACTTTTGTTGGCAGGATGATGTCTCTTCTTTTTATCATGCTGTTTAGGTTTGCCATCGCTTTCCTCCCAAGGAGCAGGCGTCTTTTAATCTCATGGCTGCTGTCACAGTCTGCAGTGATCTGGGATCCCAGGAACGTGTAGTCTGTCACTACTTCCATAACTTCCCCTTCTATTTGCCAAGGGGTGATGGGGCTGGATGCCATGATCTTAGTTTTTTTGATGTTGAGCTTCAAGCCTGCATGAATTCAAATTAAAGGGCCCAGTATTTAAATAACGGAATATAAGATGCCGATATTCATCAATATAAAAAATACATATATTTATTACAAAATTATTTTAAAACAATTACAGGCCCTAATACAGGTTCAATTCAAATTACAATCATAGTTATCTCAAACATAGACCCTATGTGACCCTGACCAAATGTGTTTCAGCCTTATGGCCTTCTTCAGTGGTCAAGCGTAATTATTGGCTCCAAACAATGCAATAATATTACAATGATTACTCAATATAGGACCAAAAAGCACACTGCTATGTTACATTGGTTCCATACTGTACTTGAAAGTGATTTTTTGGGAGCAAAATCACCACTCAAACACGTGTACCTGACTAGGGCAGAAGGTGATTTCAGATGAGGCCTCTGAATTATATCTCTGTCTTAAGTCATAGAAAAACAAGAAGAAGAAGAAGAGATTGGATTCATACCCTGCCCTTCACTACCCAAAGGAGTCTCAGAGCAGCTTACAAACTCCTTTCCCTTCCCCTCCCCACAACAGGCACCCTGCGAGGTCAGCGGGGCTGAGAGAGCTCTGGCAGAAACGGCTCTTTTTCAAGGACAGCTCTTATCAGAGCTACGGCTTGCCCAAGGTCATCAATCAAGGTGCAAGTGGAGGAGTGGGGAATCAAATCCGGTTCTCCCAGATTAGAGGCCGTGCACTTAACCACTACTCCAAACTGGCTCATAGACATTGATTAGAAAACAATTCCACTTGGTCCTATATTGAGATAACTGGATTATTTTAATCTGAATTGAGGCTGTATTAGGGCCTGTAATTGTTTTAAATTCATTTTGTAATAAATACATGTATTTCTGTACATTTGATAAATACTTATATTCAGTTATTTAAATACTGGGCCCTTTAATTTTGGATTCATTTAACCTTCTAGGTTCTTAATTCATTATTTTGGGTGAAGTTTTCTCTCCCCCCTCCTTTAATCCACACTTCCCACTTGCAACACTGATTGGAAATTAAGGTGGAAAATACAGAGGGGTTTTTGCAAGATAACAGAGAAGAAGAATCTTATATTCTTTTGAATTAGGTAAAATCAGATATGCCTGAGTTTGTTGGTGCCTTGCATTGGGAAACTGCTGGGGAACATGGAAGCTGTATTTTTCCTAGGAAGCAAGATAAAGGTGTTACAGAGAGAGAGAGAGAGAGAGAGAGAGAGAGAGAGAGAGAGAGAGAGAGAGAGAGAGTGCAGAGGCAGGCATAGGTTGGGATTTCATGTATCCATCTTTGTATGAGAGGTCTTGTCAGGGGTCATTTCCTGCAGGAGCGCACAGGAGCGGAGCTCCGGCAGTAAAGAGCCCAGGGGGCAGGCACATGCAACAAGCCCCACCCCCTGCTCCCAGCAGCCCTCAGTCAGAGCAAGAAGCAGCCAGGTAAATTGCAGAGCTCCCCCAGGCCCCCCGTTCCAAAACAGTCCAGTGGCACCTTTAAGACCAAGTTTTATTCAGGTACAAGCTCTCCCTCCTCTGCGAGGACAGATCTGCACATCCCCCCCCCCAATAGCTAGCAATCCAACACAGTCCAGTGGAGCCTGAGTGGTGGGTGTTGCCTTCTGACACACTTCCAGTGATGTCAGGGGGTGTGGCATATGCAAATAAGTTATGCTAATGAGTTATGCTAATGAGCTCCTACACCTCTTTTTCTACGAAATGACCCTGGTTCTTGTTAAAAGCCAAGAATCTGTCAGCATTGGCTGGATGGGATGGACTTGGTGGGGAATCCGGATGGAAGGAGATACAGGAGAAGGATATTTGTGTATTGAGAAACACCAAGTAGAGGAAGATTGGAAAATGGGGCAGAGTGCAGGGAAAGGACACCAGGAGTTAAGCAGGCAGTATTATAGGCACAGAGCTGCGGTGGCTCAAGTGGTTAAGATGCTGAACTGCAGGCTGTGGAAGGTCGGTAGTTCAGCAGTTCAGCAGTTCAAGACCCGAGTGCTGCATGACGGAGTGAGCTCCCGTCTCTAGTTCCAGCTCCTGCCAACCTAGCAGTTCGAAAGCAAGAAATTGCAAGTAGATAAATAGGTACCAATACGGTGGGAAGGTAACAGCATTTCGTGCGCCTTGGCTTTTAGTCATGCTGACCACATGACCACGGAAACGTCTTCGGACAGCACTGGCTCTTTGGCTTTGAAACGGAGATGAGCACCGCAACCCTAGAGTTGGATTCGACTGGTTTTCGAGCAAGGGAACCTTTACCTTTATTATAGGCACACGGCTTGGCTGGGTGGTGGAACGTAGGCTGGCTACAGTAAGGGGCTACTGTCTACAGCTTAAGAGAGCCAACTGTGAATGGACAGGCATGGCAAATAATGCTTGGTGTGATTAGGCAATGGAATGATTGTTTGCTCAGAGTCTTAAGGTTTTTCTGAGCCAGAGAAATAACCCAGGTTTTCCAGTAATTAAGATCTAAGTCACAATCTATTGTTAGATGAAATCCTTCCTTTACATGTTGGATGGAACAATTGATGTCTTACTACAGGCAGGACTGCCTACAGCCATTCTGGGCCCTTCCAGATTTCTTTGGGGACCACACAAGGGTAAGTTCCAGGTTTTTGTAGGCCCTGAGTTAGAGAGTATAACTGGGGTCCCTTTCCCACGTGTGTGTGTGTGTGTGTGTGTGAACATGAATATTTGTCAAACTCTGTCTCTAGTTTGCCATGAGTTGTAGGGGGGAGGGAAATTCCTGAGGGGGTGTGTGAATGGCTGAGTGTGTGAACCACTCTAACGTAGGTGATATAACTCTTCTCAAGATACCTCCCTTCACCAGGGATGTAGAAGCACGAAAGCTAGGTGGGACATTTGTGGAGTATGATTGGATGTACTGGAGTGGGGGGGCTTCGTTTGAACTATCTGTATCTTTGGATTCTGCCGCCAGAACCCCAGTTCTGACATGGTACAGGTCTGGCCTGGAACATGATTATTTCTCAATAAACAAATCACTGCCAGAGAGTGTTGTTGAGAGTAACTTTGTCCAGGAGTCTGACAATATTCCATTGTTTGCTGTAGTAAAGGAAACTCTAATTCATTTATTTACCTATTTTGATTTAATTATTGTTCATAATTAAATCATGTGCCTGGGCACATGTTAGATCTGTCCTTCATGAATTTGTCTAATCCTCTTTTAAATCCAATTACAGCCCTCTGCAGATGTTTCATTCCCACGCCTGCATGGGAGGAATGTCAGGACCATACCTGATAGCCTCACCCCACTGCAGCCCCTAACCAAGACACTGACACCACAACCTCACATACTGGTGCTTTCTTATGATTCTGTATCATGTTCCCAGGAGGGTCCCTAAGTGCCCCAGCTTCACTGGACAACCTTGGTGGCACCAGAACAAAAAGGTTGTGTGGGAATGCAGCTGCTTTGCCTCTTCTCGTGTCATTTTCAGAGGGAAGTTCAAAATGTTAGGCATGATCAGGGGTCATTTCGTAGAAAAAGAGGTGCATGAGCTTATTAGCATAACCTATTTGCATATGCCACACCCCCTGACATCACCAGAAGTGTGTCAGAAGGCAACACCCACTGCTCAGGTTCCACTGGACCAGTGTTCCCTCTAAGCTGAGTTAGTGTGAGCTAGCTCACAATTCTTTAGCCTCCAGCTCACACGTTTTTGTCTTCGCTCAGGAAGGATGGCTCCAGAGCAAACTGATTGATGCAGTAGCCAAATCGCTCGCTCACAACTTTAATGCCACTAGCTCACCAAATAGAATTTTTGCTCACAGGACTCCACAGCTTAAAGGGAGCATTGCACTGGACTCTTTTGGATTGCTAGCTATTGGGGGGAGGGAACGTGCAGATCTATCCTCACAGAGGAGGGAGTGCTTGTACCTGAATAAAACTTGGTCTTAAAGGTGCCACTGGACCATTTTGGATGGGGGGTGGGGGGAGCTCTGCAACTTACCTGGCTGCTTTTTGCTCTGACTGAGGGCTGCTGGGAGCTGTCATGCTTGTCCCCGACCTGGCACCTGGGAGCCTTGAAAATGAGGACTCTGCACCTTTAACAACCTCAGAAGCACAAGAGTTCTCACCAAACCTAAGTGCAGGGGAGGATGAACACCAAACCACAGGACAGCTGGCACCTGAAGATGATCAGACAATACCTGGCCCTAGCAGCTAGCCACCCGATTCTCCGCCACCTGTTGACCGGCTGAGAAATCAGAGACGCTGGGATCTGGCAACCAGGCGCAAGGAGCACGCTTGCCGGATGGCAATCATTAAGTCCAGATTACTGACAGAAGCAAGGACTTCACAAAGGAGTGCTAACGACCTAGCACACTATTTGAAGAGACCGCTGGCTGCTAGCAAACTGTGCTGGCAAACTAGTCCGTGGACCAGAAGCTCTGCACCTCTGACTCTGTTTTGACTCTTGACTGATCTTCCAGTTCCTGAATCCGGTCCGTGTTTTGTCGACTCTTTGTCTGGCTCTTGATCCCCGGCTATGCTTCCTGACTACGATACTGGCTTGGACTCTGACTATCGGTAACGTTTGACTACGGCTTGGCTTTGTGTATTTGGAACCATTTGCTTGGACTCTTGTTGATCTCTCTGGCTGACTGTTGGACTTGCCTATTGACTCTCCCTCTCTGCCCGGCCCCCTGGCTCTGTCGTGACAGGAGCAGGGGGTGGGGCTTGTTGCATGTGCCCACCCCTTTGGGCTCTTTACTGCCGGAGCTCCTCTCCTGTTCGCTCCTGCAGGAAATGACCCCTGTATTGGTGCATGTGTGATGAAGTGATTTGCAATCCCATCTCAGATAAGCAGGAATTCCACATGGAAAACAGACAAATCCAGGACAAGAGTGAACAGAGAACAAGAAGGCCAGAATAATGAGTGATGTCATCTCATTCCTTTAATGAATGCCAATTTTCTTTGCAGGCAAAGTGAGGCAGCGCTATGGCAAGTGACAGAGAGCTTCTTCATGTGATCCAGGACTTAAAGAGTAAGTGCACAAAGGACCTCTCTGGTCTTTCTATAGATTTGGGCAGTATTATTACTATGGGTAGTATTTAAATTGTACTTTAAGGTTGGGCATATTTCTAAAGAATCTGCTATGTCCATAATATATCATATTACATAGATGTGTAAAGCTATTTTCAGCTTTCCTACCAGGCCTTGCAAATCACTGATGTTAACAGCAGAGTAAACTATTTCCCTATCTTTCCTCTACCCCCAAACCCAGCCTCATTTTAAGCTAGAGAAATTACCTTTTGCTGAATCAGCTCAGAGGGCTGCCTAACTGAGTACTGTCTATCTAGTACTGTCCCCAAGTACTCCAGGGTTCAAATCTCCAAGGTTGCAGGCAGTGGTCTTTTCCAACCAAGTTACTTGAGATCCTTTCACTAGAGATACTACGGACTGAGCCTGGCACAATTTACATGGAGAACATTGGATTGCCGTTGAGGCATGGCTCCTTTAGAGTGGGTAGCATTTAGGAATAGGGCTGCCAATTTCCCCCTGGGGGGCGGATTTCCCCCTGCTTTGGAGGCCCAATTTTTGCTGCCACGGAATCGGGCCCCGGGGGAAACCCCACCCCGGCGTGCACATCAGCCGGAGGTGACGTGCTGACGCCGGGCACGCTGGGGGCGGGGCCACAGCCATCTGAGGGGAAAACTCTATGTTTTCCCCTCAAATGGCTGTGGCCCCGCCCCCAGTGTGCCCGGCGTCAGCACGTCACATCCGGCTGACGTGCATGCGGTGCGTGCGCGCTTTGCACACGTGCGTGCTCAAGACGCCGTCTGGGAGCCCCCCGCCGCAGAACAAAAGGTATTTGGCAACCCTATTTAGGAACGGGCACAGACCTGAACAACAAGCCAAAATCCGGCCCAAACTTGGCCTGGTTTGAGGCTTGGATGGCTCGGCTCAAAGGTCATGTGTCCAGGCCCTGAAGTCTCTGAGCTTCTCGGCCCAGCTCAGAAGCTCTCATGCACTTTTGGCAAAGAAACCCCACCCATGGAGTGTCACACTGAAAAGCGGGTGTGGGTGGGATTTTCCAGCCATTGAGGGACCAGTAGTGACCATCCGAGGCTGACAGGTGACTCCGATTTCCAATGAGAGATGTGTGTACGTCTCCCTCAGGATGGGAGGGGGAGTGTATATCATCACTGGAGGCGCTCCTGTCCTTTGTTTGCATCAGGTGTTTGTGAGTCTAGTTCTCCTTGCGCATGTGAAAAATATCTGTTGGTAGGCCTGGGGTGGGGAGAAAATTTGCTGGGGTGGGTGGGTGGAGAAACCTGCTGGATCTCCTGGACAGACTAAAAGCATCACCCTCTCTCTTCCTTTTACTTTCTTTCCCTTCCCTGAGTTCCAGTGCTACAATTCCGTTTCCCCTCCTGTCTCTTTCTTTGATGTGAGGGGTGGGAAACAGGGGTAGAATTTTTTCACTTTTACAACACATTTCCCCCCCTTTGGGGTTGCCTGTTTCGTTCACAACTCAAACACCCAAGTGACCCCAGCACTTGTGGGATTTCTGCAAACTGCCCTTTTCTTTGTCTGCTGGCTGTGGGTTTTCTCTTTCTGCTCCTTCCAAAATACCCCCCCCCGGCTTCCTTGGTGGCTTCAGTCTGTGCTTTGGGGTTCCATCTCTCCCCTGCCAACAAGGCATTCAGCTTACCCCAGCACTTTCGGGGGGGTTTGGCTAATGGCCCTTTTCACTGGCTGTGGGGGGTTTCCCTTTCTGCTCCTTCCTGGGTGACTTCAGTCTGTGCCTTGGGGGTCCCCTTTCTCCCCTGCCAAAGAAGCACACAACTTACCCCAGCACTTTCTGGGGGAGGAGGTTGGCTAATGGCCCTTTCCACTGGCTGTGGGCTTTCCCTTTCTGCTCCTTCCAAAGGCACCCCCCCATCTTCCTGGGTTGCTTCAGTCTGTGCCTTGGGGGGGGGTCGCTTTCACAACACGTTTTGTTTTGGCTTTGGGGTTGCCTGTTTCCTTTGCAAGTCAGACACACAAGTGACCCCACCACTTTTGTAGGCCCTTTTCTCTGCCTGCCAGGTTTCCCTTTCTGCTCCTTCCAAAAGCACCCCCCCTCTTCCTGGGTTGCTTGAATCTCTGCCTTGGGGGTTCCCTCTCTCCCCTGCCCAACGAGGCACCCAACTTTCCCACTGCTTTCTGAGGGGTTTGCTGCCCTTTTCACTGGCTATTGAGTTTTCCATTCCTGCTCCTTCCAAAGCATGCCCCCTCTTCTTTCTGAGTCACTTGAGTTTCTGCCTTGGGGGTGGTGGTTCCCTCGGTCCTCTGCCCAATGGGGCAACCAACTTACCCATCATTGTTGCATTTCCCTCCATCTCGAGCAACCACTGTTCCACACACACCCCACCTGGGTCTGATGTGTGGGGGACATGAAGGGGGCCTGAAGGGGTCATTCTCATGGACATGGGTGGATGGAAAGACTGGCCACACTGAACACAGATGGTGGGATATGACTGCAGTCTCCCGCACACCTACAGCCTCCTCCCCAAATACATTGTCGGCCTCCACATTAATTTCCTCTGCCACATCCATGGGGCTGGTCTTGGTCACCACCTGAGTATTCCTTCTGGTCCTGAATGTGCTGCGGGAGCAAAGTATGAGTGGGAGGGAGGAAACTGCCATTGCTAGTGGTGTCACTGGCTGTAACACACCATCCTATTCCATGGCCAAAGATTCCCAGTCGCGATCCCCAGTAGTAATGTATGGCTGTGAGAGTTGGACCATAAGAAGGCTGAGTGCCGAATAATAGATACTTTCATATTATGATGCTGGAGAAGACTCAAAGCTCAAATACTTTGGCTACCAAATGAGAAAGGAGCCCTCACTGGAGAGGACCCTGATGCTGGGAAAGATTGAAGGAAAAAGAAGAAGGGGGTGGCAAAGGATGAGATGGTTAGACAGTGTTATCGATGCAACGAACATGAAATTGAGCAAACTCCGGAGGATGATGGAAGACAGGAGGGCCTGGCGTGATGCGGTCCATGGAGTCACAGAGTTGGTCTTGACTGTGCGACTGAAAAATATCTTCAGGAGCACACACTCAAAACTGGCACACTGTTGGAGGAGGCACCTCAATAGATGGATGGAATCATGATATGATAGACCATTGTGATTCCACCTCCCTATCCCTCTGGCCTAACTTTTGCTCTGCAGAGGAACCTTGAAGGCACTGCTGGGTCAGATTTACACATAGACAAGTAAACCTTGTGCCAGTTTGGTGTAGTGGTTAAGAGCATGGACTCTAATCTGGGGGGACCAGGTTTGAGTCCCCACTTCTTTAAATGCAGCTGCTGGTGTGACCTTGGGTCAGTCATAAGTTCTTTCAGAGCTGTTCTCTCAAGGGCAGTTCTTGGGAGAGCTCCCTCAGCCCCACCTACCTCACAGGGTGTCTGTTGTGGGGAGAGGAAGGGAAAGGAGTTTGTAAGCTGCTCTGAGACTCCTTCGGGTAGTGAAGGGTGGGGTATAAATCCAGTCTCTTCTTCTCTCTTCTTTCTAATCGCATGTCCCAAAGCTGGAAAACAGAAAAGAAGAAACCCTTTAACCTGCCAAAATGAAAGTACAAAAATACAGAAGGGTAGAACATATAGGTGGAAGAAACATCCAATGAAAGCATCTTGAGCCCACCAATGCAGTTGTATTCCAACAATATATACAAAAAAGATTACAGTACCATTAATCATGTATAGTATGAGTGCACTAAATAACTACAGACCATATAAATAGGCATGAAAATAGTGGACAAAGAATTAAATACACAACAGATACTAGATTCTGTCCTTACATTGTGCTAGATACTCGATACTAGATTCTGACCTTACCTAAGAAAATTCCTCTCCTTCCTATTCCATAATGAAGACCAAGATGTTCATTAGCCATGTCTGGGTGTTTGGGATGGATCATGTCAAGCAAACGAGTAGTGAGGCCTGCAATGGCATTAGACCCTGCTGAGATCCCTCCCCTCCCCCAACCCTGACCTCCCAGGTTCCAGCCCCAAATCTTCCTCCTGGAGTGGGCAACCCTGCAGTAAACTACAGCAGAAACATTCAACTCTGACCCCTTTAGTTATACACACCAACTACTTTCTGAACCTGTTAATTCCAGCTGGCTATCATACATCGAAGCCAAAATAAGTTCTCTGAACTTATCTCTAGAATCCTTATTTATGCTTTCTGAGTCTGAGGCCTTTTAAAAAATAAAATCTAATTTATTGGGATCAGAGCTACAAATTCTTTATAGCCTGGCTAACAGAACCTGTTCTCCCTTAAACTTAGGGATTGTTCCAAGTGCAAACCTCCCAGCTGTATACCTCTATCAACTCACAGCTCCAAATTTGCATAGAGCCATATCCTTGGCTAGATTTAATGTTCTTCCTTCAGCTATCTTATCTGGCAGATTCCAAGGGATTCCCTATCCTAGCAGGTGTTGTCCTTGTATGAAGGAGTGTGTTGAAACTGTCGCCCATGTTCTTCTCCAATGCCCTCTCTATCTGACGTCCCGCCGGGTACTTTAAACCATACTAGCCCAACTTTTAGGGACCTCTGATGATTTTCTTTTCTTGCTTGGTAATCCAGATACAGAAATAACTGAAATAGTAGCAAAGTTTCTTTACAATGTCATGGTCACACGTCCTGATAAGTAATATTATGAATTAGATTTTATCATGCTGTTACTCTCTTTTTCTATCCTGCAATTTTAATTTTACTCTGTACGGATTCTGTATCTTGTATTTTGTATCCAGATTATTGTATATGTATATGCCAATAAAGGCTTGTCTGTCTGAAGAAACATCTCATGCCCTTGCAACTAACTACATCCCTTTCTTTATCTAGGTGCAGTGACTGATTTAAACAAAAACTACCGAGAACAGGGGCTGCCAGTGACAGATGGTAGTTGGGAGCTGTATCAGTTCTGTGCCCAGCTGGAGTTCTTGCTGCAGGTAATACCTTTATAATAACACCTTTTGATTTATTGATCGCTCAATCCTGCAGGGCTGCTGGCTCTGAGCGATTTACAGTTACACATGTTTTCACAGGGGACTAACAATGATAGGGGTAAGGGAGGACAACATATAATTCTTTAAATCGCACACGTTTGCAGTCGACGGGGATTTTGTTCAGCTGTAGGCTTCAGTCGTGTTCCGGGCGGCATTCATTTCGGCTTGGCTTGATGACGTTAGTTCTTCCTGGGCTGGCTTTGAGTTGTAGCGCCACACTGCCACCACCTAGCCGGATTGGCCCATTACATGCTTCTTGATGCCAAAGAGGTGTTTTTTCCAGGCTTCCGAGCTTCCAAGCTGGACATTCCGTTCGCCGGCTAACACCTCCCCTATGGGGGTTTAGTGTGCCCACCCTCTCTAAGGAGTGGTACCTATTTTATCTACTCGCCAAAGCTTTTGAACCGCTGGGTGGACGGCTAGCTGGGAACAAGGCTGGTAGCTCACACTAGCGCGGGCTAGAACTGACTGGAACTCTGTTCAGTTCAGATGTTAACCAGAGGATAAATCCTCTGTGCCACTGAGTGTTTTGTTGACTGATCCAAGGCCTTGGCTGTCAGTATGATCCCTAAGAAGTGTATTTGCCTGTCACAGTACATCACAAATGCTGCAGTCTGAGGGTGTGCTTACTGATTTTGTAACAAAGCATCCTTCACCTTAGAGCTCCTCTCTTGTGTGGCTGAGAAGGCCAACTTGCATTCTCTGACAAAGCAGAGTGCTACTGAGGTGCATGTCTTTTGACCTTTTTTGTAAGTGATTCAAATCCTGAAGTGAGGGCAGCGGAGTCCACTCATTAGATGGATGGCTGCGGGAAGTAGTCGGAACTCCTCCACAGGAGGGAAGGGCGTTCTGTGCTCCTTCAAAGGCTCCGTTGCTTTTTAATAACTCACTAAATATTTCAGGATTTGAGCCTGGCTCTGAAAATAGATTCCAGGGCTGTGAGCCCTGTCTTAAATTAATCTGTGAAATAGCATCTGCCTCTCCGTTCTTATAACCAAGACATTGACTGACAGCTGCTGCTCCTTCCTTTTCCTTTTGTAAGCCCAGGTTACATTTTACTCCTTCCCCTGCATGTTTTTTCTTCCATGTGGTTTAGTATGATTTGAAAGAGAAGAAAAGCCTCTTTGGGCAGAGGAAGGACTACTGGGACTTTCTGTGCTGGGTCTTGACAAAGCTGCACAGTGGTGCACATGCAGGGATGGAACACATCACCTCCCTTGACAAGGTAAGGCAAATTTGTGTAATTGAGCACAGTGTGTAAGATGATACTCATGTAGTTTGGTGGAGGGAAGTGATGTACTGTTGCTAATGTTAATATCAACAAGGCAGTTAGCTCTTAAAGGTAAAGGTTCCCTTGCTCGAAAGCCAGTTGAGTCCGACTCTAGGGTTACGGTGCTCATCTCCGTTTCAAAGCCGAAGAGCCAGCGCTGTCCGAAGACGTTTCCGTGGTCATGTGTCCGGCATGACTAAACACCAAGGTGCATGGAACGCTGTTACCTTCCCACCGAAGTGGTACCTATTTATCTACTTGCAATTTCTTGCTTTCGAACTGCTAGGTTGGCAGGAGCTGGAACTAGAGACGAGAGCTTACTCCATCATGCGGCACGCTCGGGTCTTGAACTGCTGAACTACCGACCTTCCACAGCCTGCAGTTCAGCGTCTTAACCACTTGAGCCACCGCAGCTCCTAGTTAGCTCTTAGCCTTTATTTAAAAGCATGAGGCTTACTTTGTTTCTTCATAGATGCTTTTTATACAGGTGTTCATTATATACTTTCCCCCAACAACCTTTTTTCAGTGAAATCCAAGGATACTATCCCAGAGTTCCACTCTGCTTTGCTCTCTAAATAAGTAGTAGTTTCCAGGGTGGACAAAGCTATTGTGGTAGGGATACAGTGGACCTTTTATGCCAAGTTTGCAAATACTTCAGGGAATAAGAACATGTATTATTCTTTAAAGAGAAGTGTGTATGCTATCGTCCCTCCTCACTTCATTATGTGAGAATAATATAACAATGCTGAGTGTATTAAAAATTAAATTCAGTTTCAAAATTCAATAGATTTGATATGGCCTATTTTGCCTTCAATTATGGATTTTTAAGTCGCTATAAAGTGGAAGACCTAGGTTTCAATAGGGAACTCACAGTTCAAGCTATCTGCTTGACAGAACCTAGGGCAGACCTTTAAATAGTATAATACGTAGTTAGGCCTAGTCCAGTTTCTTACATACTGGGTCTCATCCTCTCTTACCTCCATTATGTGAGGTGCATCCAGAGCTGCGGCTGGCCTTCAGCTCCCACCAAACACTTTCATCATTGAAACATTTCCTTGTTGGTATCCTTGCAATGTTGTTCAGCCTTTATCCCTTTTGCCATTGAGCGTCAGCCTTTAGTTAGGCAGGGTGAGGCAGACTGCTCCGAGCAATGGATTGGACAGGGTGGTAGGCATTAAAAGACAGAAAATTGGCTAGTTCATTCTTTTCCCTTTTTTTACTATGCAAAGGATCACTGTTTAAATTTTCTGCCTCAGACATCAAAATGTTGTGAGTTGACTCTGGCATAGTCAAGCACTCCCTTTGTCCAGGCCTTCTCCTTTGATGCCTCTTGGCTTGATTGTGCAAAACAAGTTAATCATTATGCATTTTCTGTAAGAAGGAGCTGGCAGTTTTCAACACAGGACTCCAGTGCTTTTTTGTTTTTGTTGTTGTTCAGTCACACAGTCAGGTACGAGTCTTTGTGACCTCATGGACCACATCATGCCAGGCCCTCCTGTCTTCCACTGTCCTCCAGAGTTTGCTTAATTTCATGTTGGTTGCTGTTTAACCATCTCATCCTTTGCCGTCCCCGTCTTCTTTGACCTTCAATCTTTCCCAGCATCAGGGTCTTCTCCAGTGAGTGCTCCCTTCTTATTTGGTGGCCAAAGTATTTGAGGTTCAGCTTCAGTATCTGGCCTTCCAGGGAACAGTCAGGGTTGATTTCTTTTAGGATTGACTGATTTGATCTCCTGGCAGTCCAAGGGACTCTCAAGAGTCTTCTCCAGCACCATAATCCAAAAGCATCTATTCTTTGGCACTTGGCCTTCCTTATGGTCCAACTCTCGCAGCCATCCATTACTACTGGGAATACCATTGCTTTGATCATACGGACTTTTGTTGGCAGGGTGATGTCTCTACTTTTTATTCTGCTGTCTAGGTTTGCCATCGCTTTCCTCCCAATGAGCAGGTGTCTTTTAATTTCGTGGCTGCAGTCACCATCTGCCGTGATCTTGGATCCCAGGAATGTGAACTCGGTCACTGCTTCCATGAATTCCCCTTCTATTTGCCAAGGAGTGATGATCTTAGGTTTGTTGATGTTGAGTTTCAAGCCAACTTTTGCGGCTTTCCTCTCTCCAGGGCTATTTTTGGGCAGGAACGCACAGGAACGGAGTTCCGGCTGACTCCCAAGTTGGCCACGCCCAGCAGGAACTCATTAGCATAATAGGCCTCACCCAATAGCAGAAACATATTAGGATTGGCTACATTAGGGGTGTGTGGCCTAACACGCAAAGGAGTTCCTGCTACAAAAAAAGGCCCTGGGTTTTGACAACAAACAAGGTAAACAGAATAACAAGCGAAAGGTGGGTGTGGCTGGATAACCACACTTCTGGTAACATGGGGGTGCGGCGTAATGTGACAATGAGCTGTGCTGTCAGGGGTGTGGCCTAATATGCTAATGAGTTTTTGCTGTTGGGTGTGGCCTATTATGCTAATGAGTTCCTGCTGGGCTTTTTCTACAAAAAGAGCCCTGCCTCTTTCACCCTTAGCAAGAAGCTCTTTAGGTCCTCTTCACTTTCTGCCATTAGAGTGATATCGTCTGCATATCTGAGGTTGTTGATGTTTTCCCCTGTAATCTTAATTCTGGATTGTGATTCATCCAGACCAGCATTTCGCATGATGTACTCTGCATATAAATTAAATAAGCAGGGTGACAATATACATCCTTGTCGTACTCCTTTTCCTATGCTAAACCAATCAGTTGTTCCATATCTGTTTCTAACTTTCGCTTCTTGACCCTTATACAGATTTCTCAGGAGACATAT
>NW_015165241.1:391830-435379 GCF_001447785.1 Gekko japonicus | reverse complement strand
TACATTTCCAACATTTATCTGAACAATTTTCATTCTGCTTAGCAAGTTTATCTGGTGTAATATACCATCTATAAAACATCTTATACATATTTTCTTATATGATACTGCCTCAGTCATTGTAATGTTTTTAGACCATATCTGGTCCCACTCTCTCCAAGTAATGTTATGACCTACGTTTTGGGCCCATAGAATCATATTTTGCTTGACATTGAGGTCCTTCTTGTATAGTTCTTCTGTGTATTCTTGCCATCTCTTCCTAATCTCTTCTGCTTCTGTTAGGTCCCTACAGTTTTTGTCCTTTATCATGGCCAGCTTTGCATGAAACGTTCCCTTGATTTCTCCAATTTTCTTGAAGAGATCTCTAGTCATTCCCATTCTATTGTTTTCCTCTATTACTTTGCATTGTTCATTCAGGAAGGCCTCCTTATCTCTCCTTGCTGTTCTCTGGAAATCTGCATTCAGTTGGGTAAATCTTTCCTTTTCACCTTTGCCTTTCGCTTTCCTTCTTTCATTTGCTATTTGTAAAGCCTTATCAGACAGCCACTTTGCTTTCTTGCATTTCTTTTTCTTTGGGATGGTGCTGATTGCTGCCTTCTGTACAATGTCACAAACCTCCGTCCATAGTTCGTCAGGCACTCCGTCTATCAAATCTAGTCCCTTAAACCTATTCTTCACCTCCACTGTATATTCATCAGGGATGTGATCTAGGTCAAACCTGAATGGCCTAGTGGTTTTCCCAACTTTCTTCAGTTTAAGTCGAATTTTGCAATGAGTAGCTCATGATCTGAGCCACAGTCAGATCCAGGTCTTGTTTTTACTGACTGTATAGAGCTTCTCCATCTTTGACTGCAAATGGTATAATCAATCTGATTTTAGTGTTGCCCATCTGGTGACGTCCATGTGTAGAGTTGCCTCTTTGGTTGTTGGAAGAGGGTGTTCGCTATGACCAGTATGTTCTCTTGACAAAACTTTGTTAGCCTTTGCCTGGCTTCATTTTGTTCTCCAAGGCCAAACTAGTCCGTTATTCCAATAACCATTTGACTTCCTATTTTAGCATTCCAGTCCCTTATGATGATAAGGACATCTTTTTTGGTGTTAGTTCCAGGAGGTGTTGTAGGTCTTCATAGAACCGGTCTACTTCAACCTCTTCTGCATTAATGGTTGGGGCATAGACTTGGATTACTGTGATGTTGAATGGTTTGCCTTGGATTCGGACCAAGATCATTCTGTCATTTTTGAGATTGTATCCCATTACTGCCTTTTTCACTCTCTTGTTGACTGTAAAGGCCACACCATTATTTCTATGGGATTCTTGGCTACAGTAGTAGATATAATGGTCTTCTGAGTTAAATTCGCCCATTCCTGTCCACTTTAGTTCACTGATTCCCAAGATGTTGATTGCCATCTCATTTTTGATCACGTCAAGCTTACCTTAATTCATAGATCTGACATTCCAGGTTCCTATGCAGTATTGTTCCTTGCCGCATCGGACTTTGCTTTCACCAACAGAAACATCCACAGCTGAGCGTCCTTTCAGCTTTGACCCAGCCACTTTTTTCTTTCTGGGGTTACTTATACTTGCCCTCTGCTCCTCCCCAGTAGCATATTGGACACCTTCCAACCTGAGGGGCTCATCTTCCGGTGTCATATCTTTTAGCCTTTTGTTACTGTCCATGGGTTTTCTTGGCAAAGATACTGGAGTGGGTTGCCATTTCCTTCTCCAGTGGATCACACTTGGTCTGAGTTCTCTGCTGTGGCCTGTCTGTCCTGGGTGGCCCTCCACGGCATAGCCCACAGCCTCATTGAACCATGCCAGCCCCCTCACCACACCAAGGCAGTGATCCATGAGAGAGCCAGTGCCTTTACCAGCTGTGTATAAGAGTACAGCTTCTCCTGGGAGAAGGCGGTGGGAAAAAACTACACTTCTTCCTTCTGTATGGCTAAATAAAGGTCAGGGCTCCTGTCCTGTGAGTTAGGCTATCACAGCCCCATGAGAAGGCAGCACCATGACGAAGGGAAACTGCAAGATATGACCTTATTTGAAAACTATGAGAAACAGAAGTCTGGATTGGCTTGCAAAAGGGGTTGTTGTTGTTGTTCAGTCGCACAGTCGAGTCCGACTCTTTGCTAACGATGAACACCTCCATTGGTGGCAAGTTGGAATCATGGGAAGCTAAACGGAAATTACCTGCTATGCCAGGTGAATTGAGGATGGAGGTAAATAAGGAGTTTTGTGGCACATAAAGCAATTGTGGAGGCCTTTTTACCTTTCAAAGTGTGAATCTTTTTATCTTGGTAGCTGAAAACAGCTGTGGGGAAGGGTCGTGCGTTCATTCGCTATTGCCTGGTCCATCAGCAGCTGGCTGAGACATTGCAGCTTTGCTTCTTGGAGCCAAAGGTCACCAGGTAAAGAGTGCTTTAAGCAGCGGGGTAGGGAGAGGAAGTACTTTAGCTGAAACAGACCAAGCCAGAGAACACCGCAAGTCTAGAATCATGGTGTACAGTGGAACAGTGGGGGGGGGGAATGGTTTGAGGAATGAAAACCTGGAGAAATCCTTCATCCTGAGAAGTGAAGGGCATGATTTCATCCAAAAGTAATAGCAATAGAATCCCAATGCTTGCTCTCTGATGGAGGAATCACGAAGTAGAGGCAGAAGCAGGCACATCTACTGAGCAAAAAGACAGCTTGTGGGGTGTTCTGAGTCTGTGGGCCAAAGTAGTTGTGACACTGTCCTGGTGTCTATTGTGTGGATGCTGCTTCTATGTTAAATGGATTTTAAAACTCAACTGAGGCCCCAGTCACACGGAGAATTTGCTGCACGAAAGGCACAAATGTCAGCCGGATTTTTGGGGTGCGATCACGCCGCAACATCTGGGAAGCGTAGCGCACCCGTGGCCAACCCATGGCATCCCGCCAAAGATGCGGAGTTAAAAAGTACCACGGAAAGAGCACTAGTATCCGGAAAATGCGCGGCACAGGCAGGCGACTGATCATGGGAGCGCTAGTATCCCGTGGCATCCGGTGCCTGTCCACGTCCTGTCGCAAGCTGGATGTTTTTCGTAAGCGCATGCGCACAAACTTGAAACTGAAAGCAGTGCTGCTCCGCGGAACTGCGCATACGCACAAACGCGAAACGCTTGTGTGATCACGCCGTGCTTCTTCTTTGCCACGCTGCAGCATCGCCGTGTGATCGCCAGCTAACAGCTGCAGCACGGAGACTCAGAGGACCGTGTGATTGGGCTACCACGCTTTATTTTGCTCCGGGGCGAACAGCCACACCTCCTCCCCCCCCGGCGTTTTCTGGCCCGTGTGACAGGGGCCTGAGCCCGCAAAACAGTGTTGAGGTTCTCTTTTCTTCCCCACACACCTTTTCATGTACTGAAACAGTCTTGACACTTGAAAATGTGGGGGAGGGCACACGAGCCCCTCAGCCCCCGTGCTGGAGGCCCTTGGGGAATTTTAACATCTTTTTAAAATGGCAGTGGTGTTCCTGCGGTGGACACAAGGTCATTGTTATATCTAGTTTGGCCCTGAGCTAGGAGGTGTTAGGCCATTTCCTAGCACAGTGCCAAGAGCTAGACTGTGTCAGAGACAAGGAAACCTATACTTGGAACCCACACAAACTGTTCCGATGCCCACACCCACATATTCTGAAGTCTCCCAGCCTAGTGCTGCCAACTTACCTTCCTCCCTGTCTCTGCAGCCTTTCAACAAGGTAGCTAACTTTTCCGGGGGGGGGGGAATGGAAGTTCCTTGCCTTGCCTAACGTATAAGGGGTGTTGGGGTACTGCTGCCCCTATAATCTGCAGAGTCTAGCTAGGACAGTGTTTTCACTGCAAGGAGGAGAGTACATAGTGAATTAGCACAACAATATCCCTGTAGCTTCAAGCTGCCCAGCAAGGCAGGTAAGCCCTAGTCAGCAACATCTATGTGGATCTAAGCCAATGGCATGTATGGAGGTGAATCTTACTGGGGGGTTTAGAATCACTTCCATTTTGCTTGTTGCAGTGAGTGGTACTATGCGCGCAGCCCCTTCCTGGACCAAGAGCTGTGGCTGGACATCTTGGGCTCTCTCTATGAGCTGGATGCCATTGCCTTCCATCTGGCACTCTGCAGAGCAGACCTGGATGCTACATGGCCTGTGGTCTTAAGGTAAGCATCAGGAAGAAAAACTTTCCCCCAAATCTGAGGGAGGGCAGTTTAAATTACAGCTTCTTCATACAGACATCTTTAAGAGCAGGTTACTACAAGGAGCCAGTTTGGTGTAGTGGTTAAGTGCGCGGACTCTAATCTAGGAGAGCCGGGTTTGATTCCCCACTTCTCCACTGGCACCTGGCTGGATGACCTTGGGCAAGCCATAGTTCTGGCACAGCTGTTCTTGAAAAAAAGAGCAGTTTCTGTCAGAGCTCTCTCAGTCCCACCTACCTCACAGGGTGTCTGTTGTGGGGAGGGGAAGGGGAAGGAGCTTGTAAGCCGCTCTGAGACACCTTTGGGTAGTGAAGGCCCGGGTATAAACCCAATTTCTTCTTCTTCTTGATGCCGATTCTGCGCATTATCTCTGTTGAAGGTACCCTCCCTGCAACATAGGGCTACCACCAAAAACACTTTGTCTAGGAACATATGAACCTGCCTTGTACTGAAACAGACCACTGGTGTACCAAGGTCAGTACTGTCTAATCTGACTGGCAGTGGCTCTCCACTGGTTGCCAGGCCAAGCCTGGCACTGAGCAGGAGGGTTTTGGAGATGGGGAAATGAGGGGGGGGGGTATGACATTGCCAGTAGCACTATGTCACTAACGGGTCCAATCTGAAAGCAACAATGCGTAGGTCTAATTAAAACCATAGAGTTCCTGGCAATTCCTTGAGCTACCCATTTTCACTTTCTGGCTGTACCTGGAAGGAATACATTGGAATAGAGACCAGTGGGATTTTTAAAAATAATAATGTTGCAATGGTGACAGTCAGCAGGAGGCCTCCAGCCACACCAGGTGGCCTGGCAACTATTCTCCAGGGTCTCATGCAGAGGTCTTTCACATCACCTATTCCCGGATCTTGTTAACTAGAGATCCCAGGGATTCAACCTGGAACCTTCTGCATGCAAAGCAGATTCTCTACTGCTAAAACATGGAACCCAAAGAGTGATTGACACATGGAATCCAGTACCACAGGAGGTGGTGGCAGCTACAAGCATGGAGGGCTTCAAGAGGGAACTGGATAAACATATGGAGCAGAGGTCCATCAGTGGCTATTAACCACAAGGTGTAGATAGGAACTCTGAGTCTGGGGCAAGTGATGCTCTGTATTCTTGGTGCTTGGGGGTAGGGGCAACAGTGGGAGGGCTTCTAGTATCCTGGCCCCACTGCTGGACCTCCTGATGGCACCTGGTATTGCCTCCATTCATAGTGGGGATGCACTTACCCTTTAGCTCACCTCTCTTCCCTTTCCCCCCATCCATCACTGCTCTTTTTTCCTCTCCCTGAGTGCCCTTTCAGCATGTTGGCTGATCTGTGCACCATCTTTGCAAGCTCTCCCTCCAAGCCTATGTGGATGATTTGCTATACATCATCCCATCTCCTCGAGCCATCTCTTTCCCTCTATGCCTCTCATTTATGGCCCCCAACCAGTGGGGTCTTCTCCCTCCCCTTCTTTCTCCTAGGGGTTATGACCTGGCATCTACAGCTCTTTCCACACAAACTGAATTCAAATGCATTGTCCTGAGAGACAGTTTATCCACAGGAAGCTCATAAAATAAATGGGAGGGCTGGTGTCACTGGCATCCTTGGCAGGTCTATAACTTTTGTTTCTTTTTAGGATTTTGCCACAGGATCCCAAGGAAACCGCTGCGCACAGCCAGGTGGAGAAGGCAACCTCCCAGGTATATAATCCTCATTTCTTGGCTCACCCCCAACCTCTGCACAGGAAGATACTGTCCCCTTGCCAGCAATGGCTTGAGATTACCAGCGGACCCTGAGGTTTCCTTTCCCATTTCCCTAGAGCCTAAGCCCCACTGCACAGCCACCCCAGGACAGGAAGGTTGTGGTTCTACAGTCTTCACCTCTGTGGACTCCATCCTGAAATGGTTGCTGCCTCTCCCAGTTCACATCAGTAATTAAGCGATTCCCAGTTCCCATGAGATGACTGGGGAAGAACAGAACCTTGGCTGTGGTGGAGAGCAACCTCTGACCTGACACAAATCTGCCCAAAACACAGTACTCCAAGCCTTCAGCATTGACTGCCCATTCTATGGCATTGTGGAGGTTACCAAGACTTATCAGTGCCATTACAACATGCCCCGTTATTGGATGCGGGCAGAAACCTAATAATAAACTGTATTCCCAGTTCTTCTTTAGCTTACAGTAAAGCCAGTGCCTTTTCTAGCAAGGTATTAAACGCATCAAATGGTCGGAGCTGACTTTGAGTGTTGTCCACTACCCAAGGTGTTAACTGGGTCTGTGCCAGGACTAGAAAGATTGACAAACTTATAGCAATGGGCCTAACGAAACACATCCTTTAACTGGGGAAGCTGGGAAAGGGGAGTCAGTGGCAGCTGATCTCCATGGAAAATGTACAGTGGTACAAATCTATGTAGGGATCCACAATCAACATAATCAGTGCAATTTGCTTATTCTAACCTCGGGGGAAGGCATACATAAAATCTAAAGATACAGGGTCTTCACCTGTTGTGCTAGCCCAGCTTCAGAATTCTGTGTATATCAGCAAGCTGAAGGTTTGCTTAGCTCTCATAGTTCAGGCAGGCTGTTCTTTGTAACCATAAAGCAGTGCCTGTTCATTCATCTTTCATGTTATCTTAAGAAGGGCAAAAAATTGCTCTGGGGATAGGGGAGTACTCTCATGGTTACAACTCAGGTTCCAGGCAATTGGCTCCCTCCAAAGCCAGCTTTCCCCCCAGTTCAGGGTTTGGGGATCAGTTTTTCAGAGTTTGCCCCATGAGGAGGAAATATATGTTTGTGATGGGAATGCTTCCAAATATCCCATTAATTGCTCTACAAATGCATGACTGTTCTCAGTGTCCTGTGAGATCATATTTATTAGCTCCTGATCAGGAAAATATTAGGATGTTTGTCAATATCACACTAATTTTTTCCATTTGTATCTGTTTACTGGCAGCGATGTGCTTTCCAAGGCTAGTTTTTATGCGTAAGCATGTGTCCACTTACAAGTAGTTGTGACTCTAACATCAACTGTTCGTCTCATTTTGGGCAATTCTACATGGTGACGACACACTTTACCAAGTGCTTGTTTCTTGACCATAGGCAGGGAACTCCAACAGAGATTGCAAGAGCCACCAAGGAGCCAATGAAGACTGCAGGAATCCATCAGAAATAAAGGACCACTGTGTCATTCAGTCTACTGCTCCTAGCCTATTAAGGCCGGGGCTGGAAAATTCAATGGAAAAATGGATTGGGGTCTGGAGAAGCAGAAAGAACAGTCTGCTCCAGATGAGTTCTCTCATAAAACGGAGTCCTTTTATGGAAAGAGATGCCCAGGGTTCAGCTTCTATTAAAAAGAAGCTGGTGGAAGTACAAGGGGCAAACAGTGACTTGCAGGCACAGGTGGAAACAGAGCATCCAAGCAATGTATTTTCCACCCAAGAACTAGGTCCCCTGCTACCAGGACTTTGCCCTTATAGGAAGCCTGAGAGATCACATCAGGGGCCCACGGAAGGTGTCAGCCAGTGGAAACAACAGGACTTGGGGGTATTGATGTGGGAGCTTGGGGCTTTACAACAGAAGATGTCCCAGCAACAAAGGGAAAGCACAAGCATAAGACAAGCCCTTTCTGAGGAAAACAGGGCTCTGAAAGAAGAGCTGGCAAAACAGGAAGAGAAAATGGAAGGGAAGGAAAAACAGCAGCAGGAGCTCACCAAGGCCATAGGAGCCCTCAGAGAGGCAGAACGTAAGATTGCTAATCTGTCCAGTGAATGCCGGGAGGCTTGGGACAAGAAAGTTGCAGCTGAAAAGTCTCTAGAGGAGGCACATCAGCGGCTGAGTTCTCAGGAGGTAGAGAGAAGAAAGCACCTGGCGGACATTGAGGCCCAAGAACTGAGGCGGCGGCAACTGACATCTCGATGTCAAGGACTGCAGGAGAAACTGAAGATGTGTGAAGAGAGTCTGAAGAAATGGGAAGCTCAGGCAGTTGCCCTGCAAAACCAACATGGCCATCTGGAAACAGCAGAGGAACAGCCAGAAGAGCTGACTTGCAGACTAGCAGAAAAGGAAGAACAGTCAGCTATGCTGGAGAAGGGACTCCTAAGAGAGAAATTAGGGAGAAGTCTTGGTGAGATAGAGGCCCTTGAGAGGGAGAAGGAGACTCTTATTGAAACTCTGGTCTCTCAGGAACAGAGTCTGGTGTTTTCAAAACTTGAAATTCAGGATCTTCGGAAGGAGCTATCAGCATCTCAAGAGCTTCTTGTCACCCTTCAGAATTCTTTGATGGAGCAGGAGAAAGACTTGAGGAATAGGGACGTAATAGCTGAGAACTTGCAGGGAAACTTAAATGACCAATTAGCTGAGCTTCAGAAAGCCCTGGAGAAAAACACTGCACTGAAAGAGGAGTTGGAGGAAATGGTCAGCAAGAACTCTCAGCTGGAAGGACAAGTTGTTGAACAGCAAGTCAGATGGGAAAAAAATTTCCATGAACTGAGGAGCCAACTGGGAACTTTAGAAAAGAAGGCAAACAAACTGGAAGAGGAGAAGCAGAATCTCCAGGCCACACTACAACGAGCCCTTGAAGAAAAAGAGGCTTTGGAGAAGCAAGTTCAAAGCACTACTGCCACCATGGAGACACGGACCCATGAGGCCACACAGCTTAGAAATGCACTGGAGAAGCTGACAGCCACCAGCCAAATACTACAGAAAGCCTTGCAAGAGAACAATGAAATTGTGGTCTCAGACCTAAAACAGGAGTGTCTGAAGTTGGGAAACCAAGTGAAGGAACTGGAGCTTGACCAAATGAAAGCCACTAACATAGCAGAGATGCTAAGTATAGAGCTGGAACAGTGCTGGGAGTTGCCAACAGAAGACGTTGCTCAGCAGAAGGCACTGGCTTCTACTATCACTGTCCTGGATCTAGCATATGAAACCAGAGGTGAAGAAGTCAAGGCCCTAGCCAATGAGAGGAGCATTACAGAAAGAAATGGTCGTGGAATGGCAGAGTCACAGCAGGCAGAAAAAGCAGCTCAGATGGATGTACTGCAAAACTGGGGAAAAGCCATCATGAAGGACACCAGTACAAAGCCCAGAATGGAAATCCATGGGAAGGTAGGAGCCCATTGTTCCATAGGCAATATGTCAGAGGTAGCCAATAGCTGGGAAATAAGATGCAATTGATTCTGAACACATCTGCAGACCTGGCACCCCTTTTCTCCACAAGCCCAAACCAGAAAGGTCTCACGTCCTGTACCTAGGAGCCCTGGCCATTGTAGTTTTGTAAGGGTACCATAGAGATAACACAGATAATTTGGTATGTCCTCAGAGACAATGGCCAAAATTCTCTTGGTAGATTCCGGAACTGGCAAAAGAAGCATCACTTAAGCCTCTCCACCAGGGAAAGGAGAGTGTTGCTAGAAAGAATAATAATAATACTTGGCATTTATATAGCACTTTCGTCATTCAAATTACTTCCGACTTGTACAAATTACTTGTAATCCTTACAAAAGCCCAGTTACAGAGATCAGCACTGTTCCCATTTTGCAAATTAGGAGTTGAGGTTGAAAGTGGGTTACTAATAACTACACAGTGAGTTTATGGCAAAGATGAGATTTGAACCAGAGAGCTCTCAGAGTCTAGTTCATTCATTTGACCATCACCTTAGCTCCCAAAATAGGCCCACACCTCTGTGAAGGAATGAGCTGTGAGAGTCAAGCCCTGGAATCTAGTCTTTGTTAACATCTGGATTAGAGGCAAAATTAATACGGGAGCATACAATTCAACAAGGTCAGTTTCCCCTATTTTTAATTGGAATGCAAAAATTTAACTTTAAAATTTGAGTTTCAAATTCCAGATTGTGAACTCTGAATTTAGATGGAATCTAGTTTTTCCTGTTGATCACAAATTTTGGTCAAGGGGGTTCTAATGTTCAAAGTTTAGTGACAAAGTTTGAGCTTCAATGCCAAAAACCTGCCATTTAAAACTAAAAATGTTTTTTTAAAAAAACTTTTAATTTTTTAAATTTTTATACTGCATTAGCATTTCACAGCATTCATATCAAAAGCTCAGTGTTGCCTATAAAAACTCATGATCAGTCCTGGTAGTTGGCACAAATATGTACAAAAATATATTCTAATAACGGGGGGATTCCATGGAAGTGCATAACCAGAACTTCATCTATTCTGCACTCTTTTATTCCCACCTATATTTTGAGGAAATGCAGATTACTAAAGCAGAACACATTGTGCAAATTAAAATGTTATATCATCTTGCTGTGGAAAGTAATCAGACAGTTCACACAGCGGGGTCCCTGAAAGGTCTATAGTAGGATCAGCGCTGTTTAACATTCATAAATGATCTATAGGTAAAGGTAAAGGTTTCCCTTGCTTGAAAGCCAGTCAAATCCGACTCTAGGGTTGCGGTGCTCATCTCTGTTTCCAAGCCGAAGAGACAGCGCTGTCCGAAGAAGTTTCCGTGGTCATGCGGCCGGCATGACTAAACACCAAGGTGCACGGAACGCTGTTCCCTTCCCACCGAAGTGGTCCCTATTTATCTACTTAAATTTCTTGCTTTTGAACTGCTAGGTTGGCAGGAGCTGGAACCAGAGACGGGAGCTCACTCCGTCATGTGGTACTCGGGTCTCGAACTGCTGAACTACTGACCTTCCAGCCTGCAGTTCAGCGTCTTAACCACTTGAGCCACCGCGGCTCCTTAAATGATCTATAATCAACGCTAAATGATTTTGGATAGCGAAAATCCAAGCAGGTTGCAAAGAGCTTCAAGTAAGCCTCTCAAACCTGTGTGAACAACCAATAAAAACACAAATGGTCTGTGAATGATGTACAGGGCTAAACCATACATTATGTGTACCCACTTGCCAACACCTTTTCTGGTGCCCACCAAATGTTTTTATGAAGTGGAAAGGGCCAGGTAGGGCTTTTGCCCAGCAAGGCTTCCAGTCTCTTAAAAATGTGGCTTTGGCAGCAGTTGTGACCACAGCTGAAAAATCTTCGCTGTGTGACTTGAAGTAAAGCTATGGCGCTACTTTTGTGGTTGGCTCCGCCTCCTGCAGTAGCCATTTTGTGGCTGCACTCACCACTCTGTCAGAATTCCACAGCCTGCAGTTCAGCATCTTAACCACTTGAGCCACCGCAGCTCATAGGTAATGTTAAATAAACAAGGGGCAGCAGTAAAATTAGGCCAAGGCTAGGCACTGAAATAGACTGAAAGGGAAGGGACTGAAAATAAAGCTGCCAAGAGCATCATTCCTTTGTACAGATTTATAATGTGGCCACAGTTGAAATGCTATGTACAGTCTAGTTGCTTGAAAAGGCAGAGAACAGATCAGGGAGGATATGTGTGTCAATGGTTATTAGCTACAGCTTCCAAGTCCCCTGTTGGGGTGGGACATCCCCTGCTGCCATTGACCACTGTTGCCCTGAGCTGCAGCAGGAGAACAATTAAAAATCTGTGATGCCGGCGATCACGTCTTGTAAAAAAAACCCAGAATTGACATGAGGTAGCTCTAGGAGTTTCTGGGAAAGCTATTTTTACCAGAAGTGGCGATGTTGCTGCCGCTGGCATTGTAGCCTCCCCCCTATCTCTGCAGACGGGCCTCTGCCTGGCAACCCTATTAACTACCCATGATAGCCAAATGGAACCTCCATATTTAGAGTCAATATGCCTCTGAATGCCAACAGCTGGGGGAGAAGACAAAAGGCAGGGTGAAGATTCTGCTTCTTGGCATCCCACTCTGGGAAACAGGGTGTTAGACTAGATGGACCTTGGGTCCAATGCTCCCTCTAAGCTGTGGAGTCCTGTGAGCAAAAATTCTACTTTGCGAGCTACTGGCATTAAAGTTGTGAGCAAGCGATTTGGCCACTGCATCAGTTATTTTGCTCTGGAGCCCTCCTTCCTGAGCTAAGGCAAAAATGTGTGAACTGGAGGCTAAAAAACTGTGAGCTAGCTCACACTAACTCAGCTTAGAGGGAACACTGCTTGGGTCTGATCCAGCCAAGTTCTTAAGTTCTTTTTCTGAGCAGGGTCTGAAGTATTGCTGGAGGTGGGTGGGGGGGGGGGGGGGGAGAATTTGTGTTGAGCAACAGGCAGCTGTAGGCTGTGAAGCCTGGAAATCCAATGGCATTTTCTGAAGGTATGTTAATCATTAAATGTTTGCACCTCTGAAAGAGCTGCATCATCCTAGCCCTTGGTGATTTCTCCACCGCTGTAAACCTCTGATCTGCTGTGCCTTTTCCTTTCCTTGACTTCCCTCAGTGTCTAACTAGCCATTTGGACAAAATGGTGGATGGTGTTCAGAAGGCTAAGCAAATGCTGGTAGTCAAGGAGAAAGAAATGATGTGCCTCAAACAGCAGCTGAGCTGGTAAGTTCAGTAGCCTCCTCACTTAAACTCACCAAGGGAATTTGAATCAACAGCCTCTCTGTCACCTATCCTGTGCTCCTGTTTATATTATTTCCTGAAGCACCGTGGTGAAGGATCACATTATTATTATTAATTATAGCATAATTATATTATGCTATGCTATGCTGTAATATAACCTAATATAATATTATAACATACCGTAATTATCCTCTTTTACCTGCATAACAACCCTGTGAGGTACTGCCATGAACTGTGAGTTGTTATCCTCGGTACAGTGTGTCCGTTTGCCCTGACTTGGATAGTCCAGGCTTGCCCAGTCTCATCAGATCTCAGAAACTAAGCAGGGTTGGCCCAGTTAAATATTTGGTTGGGTGACAATCAATGCTTAGGCTTGCCAAGTCCCCCCGGGGGGGCGGGGAAACCCCCGCCCCAGAGGCCTGTTCCCCGCCGGCGGCGGATCGGACCCCGGGGGGAACCCCACCCCCAAAGCACGCAACGTGCACATCACCCGGAAGTGACGCGACCATGCTGGGCACGCTGGGGGCGGGGCCACGGTCATCCGAGGGAAAACTCTATAATTTTCCCTCGGATGGTCGTGGCCCCGCCCCCAGCATGCCCGGCGTGGTCACGTCACTTCCGTGTGACGGGGTTGTGGCGTGCGCGTGTGCACTCCCGAAGCAGAGCTGGAGTCCCCCGCTCCAGCGCCAATCTGACTTGGGAACCCTATCAATGCTCCATCTAAGCTGTGGAGTCTTATGAGCAAAAATTCTACTTTGTGAGCTCCTGGCATTAAAGTTGTGAGTGAGCAATTTGGCTACTGAGTAAATCTGGAGCTAAGATAAAAATGTGTGAGTTGGAGGCTAAAAAACTGAGCTAGCTCATACTAACTCAGCTTAGAGAAAGCACTGGTGACCCTCAAGGAATATCAGAGTCACTACACAGAGACAGGCAATGGCAAACTGCCTCATGCCTTGAAATCCTAGAGGGTCACCATAAGTTGGCTGCAACTTGAAAGCAAAAGTTTTTTGTTTTTTTTAAAGATGGTGTCAGTGAATATTGGTGAAATATTGGTGAAATTAGTGCACACTAATTGATTCTTGAGCATATATTAAAGATGGTGTCAGTGAATATTGGTGAAAGGAGGGGCACACTAATTGATTCTTGAGCATATAAAGTTCGACTTTACTATCTGTAATTGGGCAAATCCTGGCACATGTACAGTTCTAACACTTTGTCAGACTCCTGCAGCAATCAGTTCTGAACAGTTTTCAATCAAAGAAGTAAAGTTTATTGAGACACTGAGAGTATGCCGATATCTTAACTATTTCATGTTAGAACTGAAGAAAAGCACACACAGCAAAAAGATATACATTATTCAAGGAGGTCCACTGATAGCCCAGGGCCAATCAGGGTTCAGGTAGAAGCCCGCCAAAATAATGGGCTATTTTCCCCAAGAGAAAGACCACACCAGGCACTAAAGGTCATACAGAGATAATAGAAACACAGGAGACACAGGAGAAATGAAACTTGACATTCCAGAGTCATCCCCACTCCCATGGCAGCCAGGGCTTAAGAAAGGCCTCGCTGACACCATCATGATGAATAACAGTGATCACATAGGTCTAAGAGAAACTCCAGAAAAGCCACAGAGTTCAGAGGTGTCTCATGATATAAACTTAAAAGGAAATGGTTATATGATTATTAAGCACTTTACTTGAGCATTTTGGGAGGTGTAATGGGGGAGGGTGTATTTCCTAACAGAGCGTTCTTAGCCCTTCCCTGAACTACAGTTCCTAAGAATCTTTGAATGAAGCCCTGATAGTTAAAATGATATAAACCAGGACTACCTCTGTAATGTTGATAAGACTTCAAAAATTCCTCTTTCTGCTGCTTAGGTCTCAACAGGACAAGCAAAAGGAGCGACTGCTGCTGAAGGAAATCCAACAAGAATTGCAGGAAAAGGAAAATAAATACCAAAAGAAGCTGTCCGAACAGGAGGAATTAATCTGCAGCTTGAAGGGAAGGCTGGTGGAGCTACTGCGGTGAATAACGGGAGTCTGAGGGGAGCTGGGGGAAAAGAGGAGCAGCATCCTTCTGTAAGGGTGACTTTGAAAATGTGGCATTTGGAGAACACAAAACCCAAAGCACACGAAGTATGGGAGTGTCCATCAAGAGTCACATATTCCTAGTTGGGCCCCACAATCCCAACCCACCTCTCTCTGCTATTCCTGCCGTGGGGTCCTCAGATGTATCTGATTGACAACATGTAGTTGTAGAGCTGGTGCAATTAGCTATATGTTTGATCAATTTGGTAGCCATTGAGAAAATGAAACTATGTTAGGAAAGATTTACATTCACCTTCCTTAAAGGTTTTTAATAAATGGATTTAAACCCTAGCAAGTTCTGAATCACTGCCAAAAAAAAAAAAAAAGAGTGGCTACACTTGGGTGTATTTCTGGGATCCCAAGAGGAAGGAGGATGCCTGGCTTTGTTTCAGGCTAGTCCACTGTAACTCTCTGTCAAACAAAAAAGGGAGAGAATCGTGATTGATGGGTTGCTCTCTGCTTCCCCTTGTCTTCCTCAGGGAGAAGGATGCCCTGTGGCAGAAGACTGAAGGCCTCACCTCCTCCATGGCGGGCTCAGCTCCTCAGATCTCAGGAGTGTGTGCTCACTGCAAAAAGGATTTCAGGCTCACGTCACGCCGATACCAGTGCAGGTGATGAGGCCAGTAGTTTGGTTGATGGTAGGAAGAACTGAAAGGGGTAGATGTCTTTGGGGAGACTAGAGTGGGAGGCATGGCAGAACAGCTCTGCTGACCCATTAGAGATGGTCCATTCAGCTCTCCGAGGCATCTAAGCACCTGGTGACTGTCCCACGTCTCTGCTCAGTGATGTGCCACTCTCCCGGCTTGCCTAACTCTCAGAGGAGTTTTTCTTTCTCACTGGTTCTTTTAGGCATTATCTGCCAAGAGATCTAGTATTCTCAGCTTCCTGTCCCATCTTGCTGTTCTAGGGCTCCTCCTAATGCTTGTTTCTCCCACTACCCAGCAACCGGTTAGCATGGGGATGGCTTACTGCACTTACACACTCCTGGGGAAATTTAGCAACTGACTGCCTCCATTCCCCTGATGCCCATTTTAAATAGCATGTTTAAATGCTGGGGTTCTATGTGGTATGGAGAACAACTACCAGCATTCAAATTAGTAAAGAATTTGTTAAAAGTAAAAAGTCCACATATGTACTCTTTGCACAGCAATAGACTGAGAAAGAAATGCAAAAGAAAGGCGCAAACACAAAATTCCCATCCTTCCCTCTATACATGCCCCAGCTGATCGTAATCTAAGGCAGGCTCTTTAATTTAGAAGTTACAGTTCCCTGAGAGCTTCATATCACCTTAGAGTCTTTGTCCAGGAATCCAGCCCTTTGTCTGCTCCATATGGCAACGGTGGCCTTCATTATGGAGCTCAGGTGTGAGAACCCCCTCCTTCAGATGTGTTTAGCCAGAACAGACCCACCAAAATAGACCTCTTCCCCCCAGTGCCAAGGGATTCCTCTCCCTTCCCTTGTGAATCAAAGAATCCTTTTCTTGGGCAAACAGGAGAATCATTTGCCACTAATGAGCAGGTCTGTCCATGTTCTGCCAACAATGGAGCCAGGTGGCTTGGGTTCTAGCAAAAAGACAGGTTTAGCAAGGCAAGGAGTAGTCCCATGGCTGGATTTGCCAAAGGAGCAGGGGAACTGTCCAGCCAGGGCAAAAAGCAAGATTGCTGAAGCAATGGAGGAGCTGTCCAGTTAGGGCTGAAATATAAGACGGATCTGTGCCGAAGGAATTTGCAGCAGAAAAATTGAGGCAACTTTATAGCTAGCCCTGTGGCTCCCTCTTCCTTGTGCAAAACTGTTGAAAAGGTAGCCTCATGCACTCTACCTTCTGATATGGCTTAAGCCTAGGCTTTTTACCTTTTTTGTTCTGGGAGTATTGATAGTGATCACAGGAGATCCTGAGCTGGGAAGTTATTCCTTTACATCTGTTAATGAGCATACTTCAGACTCCAAAGTTTCAGCAGAGTCTGCTGATGCACTTTCTGGACAAGGTTCTCAGACAGCTGTTAGGGGATGTTAGCTCTTCCCCCTGAGGTTTTGGGTCTTGTAGAGCATCACCACTGGACTTGGATGAGGGAAGGCAAAACTGTTGCCCTGAACCAACTTGCTTCACCTGGGTTCTCAGTCCTCCACCAGTCTTGGACTAATGGGCATGGGTGTGTGGCACTGCTTATCTGAGAATCTTTTTTCCTTTAATGCGCTCCCCATCCCAAAAATTCCTGGCATTGAATGTGTTGGCTATCTGGGTGGTGTACCGACCACGTAATAATAATAATAATAATAATAATAATAATAATAATAATAATAATAATAATAATTCGCCAGCAGAAAGCCTGCCTGGCCTGCTGGATGCTGTGTTGGGCAAGGAGCTGGAGCACTGCAGACTGTTGGTTCTGGGCAGGGGTCATTTCCTGTGGGAGCACACAGGAGCGGAGCTCCAGCAGTAAGGAGCCCAGGGGGCGGGCACATGCAACAAGCCCTGCCCCCTGCTCCCAGGAGCCCTCAGTCAGAGCAAAAAGCAGCCAGGTAAGTTGCAGACCCCACCCACCCGGCCCGCCTTCAGGTACAAGCTCTCCCTCCTCTGTGAGGGCAGATCTGCGTGTCCCCCCCCCAATAGCTAGCAATCCAAAACAGTCCAGTGGAGCCTGAGCGGTGGGTGTTGTCTCCTGACACACTTCCGGTGATTTCAGGGGGTGTGGCATATGCAAATAAGTTATGCTAATAAGTTATGCTAATGAGCTCCTGCACCTCTTTTTCTATGAAATGACCCCTGGTTCTGGGAGACCTTAATGTCCATGTCGATGATGCGGCATACTCCCAGGCCAGAGACCTAGTGTCATCCATGGAGGCACTGGGACTCTCCCAATTTATATCGACCCCCACACATCAAGCAGGGCACATGCTGGATTTGATTTTTGGGGATGGGGATAAATGTTGATCTGGAAGCTGCCAAGACAGTTTCATAGTCAGATCACTTTGCCTTAAAGGACCAGCTGAGCATACCAAACTGTTTGGGCAGCGAGTGGATTTATGCTCACCCGTGGAGCCTAATGGACCCTAAGTGGCTTCAGGAAGCTCTGTGGGAACCGATACCACCTGGCACCTCATTGGATGTGTGCTGGTGGAGGACTGGCATTCTCCTTTGCCATCAGTGAGATTGCTCTCCAGTGCCCTCGCCCCCCTCGGGCCAAACTAGCTCTGTGGTATACCCAGGAGCTATGGAGGACTCAGCGCCCCTATTTCCTCCAGAGGAAATTGACTCACAGTCGTGTGATCACATATCCCTTTGTGCTGTAGGCTCAATCCATCACTGTGTGATCAGTGGTGTTTTTTCCCCCTTTTGTTTCCCATGCACATAAACGAGGAATCGAACCTCCGTGCGGAGGGTTCCCCATGGAGTATGCGGTTATGCACATACTGCTAAGCGAGGTGAAAAAATAGTACCGAGTCAGGATGGAGCAGGCTTGAGAGATCAGACTAGGGAAACTCCATCTGTGGCCCATCGGCAAGTGTTAGGACTGGACTTTCCCCAGTGTCCTTTAACTCAATTTCTGCAGTGGGGCAGCACAGGTTGCCGATGACTGCAAGACCTTTCCCAGATGTTACTGTCTGACTGTGCCCTTTAAATCCGTCAGGCATTCACAGCTATGTCAGATCTAAAGGCATGTCTGACGGCAGCCTGTCTGTGCTGCTTCAGGCAGGGTTCTGGGAGAATTCCAGGTCCCACCTTCAGGCTGGTGGGACCTGGAATTCTCCCAGAATCCCGACTGGTATCCCAACTACAGAGATCAATTCCACAGAGGATTCCCCATACACACACACTGCTGTCAAATCACAGTGAACTTATGGCGACCCGTAGGGTTTTCAAGGCAACAGACATTCAGAGGTGGTTTCTCAATTGCCTGCCTCCATGTAGCGATCCTGTATTCCTTGGTGGTCTCCCATCCAAATGCTAACCAGGGCTGACCCTGCTTAGTTTCCAGAATCTGATGAGATCAGGCTAGCCTGGGGAAAATGGCATACCATAGGAGAAACCAGGGGTCATTTCCTGCGGGAGCGCACATGAGCAGAGCTCCGGCAGTAAGAAGCCCAGGGGGTGGGCACATGCAACAAGCCCCACCCCCTGCTCCCAGCAGCCCTCAGTCAGACCATGAGGAGCAAGAAGCAGTCAGGTAAGATGCAGAGCCCCTCCCCCACTTCAGGTACAAGCTCTCCCTCCTCTGTGAGAGCAGATCTGCACGTTCCCCGCCACCCATAGCTAGCAATCCAGAACAGTCCAGTGGCACCTTTAAGACCAAGTTTTATTCAGGTACAAGCTCTCCCTCCTCTGCGAGGACAGATCTGCACGTCCCCCCCCCAGTAGCTAGCAATCCAAAACAGTCCTGTGGAGCCTGAGCGGTGGGTGTTGCCTTCTGACACACTTCCGGTGATGTCAGGGGTGTGTGGCATATGCAAATAAGTTATGCTAATGAGTTATGCTAATGAGCTCCTGCACCTCTTTTTCTACGAAATGACCCCTGGGAGAAACTAACATCCTACAGTGACCTCACATCTCTACCGAGCTCCTTCTGTTCCCCCAAACTCCACCTTCCACAGGCACTGCCCCCAAAACTCCAGGAGTTCCCAAAGCCAGAGCTGACAACCCTGTCTTCAAGGAGGAGGTGCGCAACTGACCTTAGATGATTTCCTAACAGCATGCATGCCTGCAGGATTTTTGCTTATATATGTTGAGGGATGATTCTGTCATTTGTTTCAGATCAGATGGCTGAATAAGTTATAGTGTGCTATCTCTGTCTTTGCAGGTTATGCCGCAGCACCGTGTGCCATGCTTGCTCTGTGAGCAGTGGGCACAGGGAGCACTGCTGCCTTCCATGCTACCAGGAGAGAAACAGCCAAGGCACCTGACCACAGATTTTAACAAGCTGTCGTGTTCCCCCATCTGTGAGTCACCCAGTGAAGAGACCCCCCCTCCCCAAATACCACCTGGGAATGGACTTGGCTTCATTTGGGGCAGGCATGGTTGCGGGTGAACCAAGAAGGTCACATAGTAGTAATCAGGGATGTGGAATGAAGCTAAGTGACAAATTAAAAATTAAATTGAAATCTAGAATGATCCTCCTGAATATCAAGGTCATTCGAGTAGCATTTTCACTCAGGCTACACTACTAGCTGAAATTTTAGCTGATGTTTCTATGAGCAATGTAGCCAGGCTTCCAGATGCTGCCCAAATCCACGGTCTTGCCATTCGTGTTTAGCCCTTACAGCTAAACATTTTTCAGGCCTCATTTAAGAGACTTAATGCACTGATAGAGACCAGTTGGCTAGGAGGAAAGCATGTTTTCTTTCCAGTGTAAGTTGCAAAGACCCATTGGTAGCTACTATAGATGCTTGGGGAGGCAGGTGTATGTTATGTGTACTACCCAACTGAACTGATTTCTTCCTGTATAGAATGTGAGCAGCACATGCATAAAGTGGCAAAGACTGAGTGTGAAAAGGAGCCGCTTCATAAGAACCCTCCTATTATGTTCCATGTATGCTTATCTGCAGCAGCCATAGCAGAAAGGGAGAGGAACTGTGCCAGTCAAAATTTACACAGATCCACTTCCTAAGCTACACCAGGGAAGAATACCCACTTCCTTAGCCAGACCATGGAAGGCCCCGGTCACACGGGAGGTTTTGGCCCGGAAGAGGGACGAATCGGGGACGCAGCAAACTGGCGCGAGCACACCGCAACATCTGGGAATTGGCGTGCACCCATCCCCGATCCGTCCCTTCAGGCCGGTAATGTGGATGAAAAAAGAACCTGTTAAAGAGCAGGACTTACCTGCAACGCCGCAGCAAGCGTGGCCGCCAGATCGCCAGAGCGCCCGTCTTCAGGAGCAATCCAGGCTCCCGGCCGAACTGCGCATGCGCACACATGCACAGTTCGGCTGCCTCGCTCTCCCTTCAGTGGCTTCCCCCCGGCATCTGATCATGCCGGGGAGCAACTGCGCGGCGGCTCAGGGGATCTATGTGATCCCGCCGCCACGTGTCTCTTTTGGTGCGGCTCTAAAAAGCTGCACTTCGGCCTTGCTTTCTCCCCCCCGTGTGGCAGGGGCCGAAGAATACCAAAGCTGGTACAAACCTCAAGACCATTTAGAATATTGTGGGGATGGAGGATGATGGAAGAGCTGGTCACTGTTATCCTACCATTTCTGTGGACTTTATGTTTATTATCAAGAACTGGAGAGAGACCTTTTGTAAACTGTGGATCATAATTTAATCATATAATTGCTATGATAAATGACAGTACTGGCTCCGATCACACGCACAATTAGCCGTGCGAGAGGGACGAATACCGGGTGGATTTAAGTGGCGCGATCACATGGACACATCTGGAAAGCGTCGCGCACCTGCCCCCAACCCCTACCGCCTGGCCAAAGCTGCAGAGTAAAAAAGTATCTCGGAAAGACCAGTAGCAAATTGTTTGCAACGGGTCGCAGATGGACTGTCTTCGTCTGATCGCTCCAGCGTGCTCCTACTGCCTCCTCGTTGAAGTGTGCCGACAGAAAAAAACCCGGGTTCACTGGCATTGGGTCTGATCACTGTAGTGGTGCGTCAAATTGCGATGGTGCAAATAGCCTCCCCCCCCCCCCGGCGTTATCTGGTACGTGTGACCGCAGCCATTGTTATTTTATCAGAAAGTTAGTTATGAAAATAAATATTTGGGTATGTATGAAAATCATTTGTTTGGCTTCTGTTTGGTTCTTTCCTTGTCTTTTTTATAAAATAAAACTTCTTAAAGTATTTTTTTTGTTTTTCCAACTAGCACATTAACCAAGAAATCCATAGCAGTATTTTATTTTTTATATATTCTGGCTGCTGTCAATGATAGTGTCAAGATGTCATTTAACTAATCTGGAGAAAGGATGATGGCTCACAATAGCTGTTGAATATGAAATGTAGCAGGGCCCTTGCTTCCCTCCTCTGGTTCTGGCTTCCGGCTGGCGAGAAAAGACGCTCAAGCTGTTTCTCCATTGGACCAGGACAGTATTATCTAATTCTTTTTCCCCCCTATTATTTTTCAATTTATAGTTGTTGTTGTTGTTGTTGTTGTTGTTATTATTATTATTAAAATTTCCACCATAACTGTACAACCGTATCATACAAAACTCAACCATTTCCCCCCTATTTATAACTTAATCAGTTATTTTAGTTTATTTTGCCTTGTCAGGAGCTGGCTGGTGAATTGTTGCGGTGGCTCAAGTGGTTAAGACGCTGAACTGCAGGCTGTGGAAGGTCGGTAGTTCAGCAGTTCCGAGACCTGAGTGTGTCGCATGTCGGAGTGAGCTCCTGTCTCTAGTTCCAGCTCCTGCCAACCTAGCAGTTCGAAAGCAAGAAATTGCAAGTAGATAAATAGGTACCACTTCGGTGGGAAGGTAACAGCGTTCCGTGTGCCTTGGTGTTTAGTCATGCCAGCCACATGACCACGGAAACATCTTTGGACAGCGCTGGCTCTTCAGCTTTGAAATGGAGATGAGCACCGCAACCCTAGAGTCGGACTCGACTGGCTTTCAAGCAAGGGAACCTTTACCTTTTTTCCCTCCTGAACGTTCAAATTCTCCTGAAATGAACTTTTAATGATTCTCTATTTGAAGCAAGGGCTCTATTAGCTAAGTAAACTTTATGCTTGCTGCTGCTCCTGTTTTCTGATCTTAAGATGTAATAGCTTATCTGTGGAGTGCGAAATGACTCAGCAGCCGAACAACTTCCCAGAGAGAGAGAAAGGGGCAGGGAAATGCCCTAGAGAGCTTGAAGACAGGGAGGAATTGGTCTGTTTGCCTCTGACCAAGCAAACAAAAATTATGGAATTCTTCCCTGATAAAAGAAAGGATGTTTTTAATATCCCAGTTTCAAACTCCTTCTCCCTGTTGGCAGAGAGGGACGATGATGACTTTATGAGGATGGAAGTCTGTGATAAACGGTTGCCTAATCTTCTAAATAAGAATACTTCTGACTCAGAGAGGTTTGCCAAGGATTCAACTCCTAACACCCAGTTGAAAGCTACCTTTAAAAAAGGAGAAGGTGCCTCCTCTGACATACTATCTGAACAAGCTGCGTTGCTGGATTTAATTGCCAGAACTGTGTCTTGTGTTTTTAAATCTCTAGAGACCATACATGGCCTCATGAAGAAAATTTTTCTTCCTGCACCCTCAAAATACAAAGATAAGGCATCAAATGATGAATGGAACCTCCATGATTTTAGAGTCCCAGCGTCTCTGCATCTAACTTCACAGGCTGTCTATCAAGCTGGAAACAAATCACAAAAAGGAGCTTCACATCCCATAGCCCCTCTCTCTGCAGGAGTCCAAAATATGTTTAACTATCTGTCCTTCCAGAGGCCAGGTAATCAATTGGTCTACTAAGAACTGTGTCAGGAGACATCTATCTACTCTCTTAGGGCAGTGTAGCATGCAAGCCAGGGTTTACTGTTCTGTCTTAATGTTCAAGGAGATACAGAAGTAGTGCCTTTATGAGGGCACAAGGGCAGGATATAATTTTTTGCAGGCTGGGGAATAGACTCAAGCAGAAAAACTCTAACATAAGTTTCACCAGATCTTTACTGTTCTCAGCCAAATAAATTAAAACACTTTAAGGCGAATGGTATACTTAGGTGGAGGTAGGGTTGCCCCACCCCCAAACTCAATGACAACACCGGTAGTGACACCATCATGCTGGAGCCGTTGCATGGCAATGTTCTTGCATTTGTGGGGAACTCTATGGTTGCCATAGAGTTTTTACCCCAAACACTAGAGTATTGCTGTGCAACAGCCCTAGCATGATGATGTTACTACTGGTGACATCGTTGCATCGGCAGTGTCTCCATGGGACACTGCTGTTTGTGCGTCAGGCTTTCCCTGCCAGCCAACTGGCCAGCAGTGGATTGGGGCCCAAAAAATAGAAGCGTCCCGGCAAGAAGCCAGTCACTCTCTCTCTCTCGGCTTAACCAGCTTACACAGGGTTGTGAATACCTCTTGAAGACACAATGTGACGCTACAATGGAGACACCGCATACTGTTGTACAATTGTACATTTGGTGAAGGAAAGGCAGGATAAAAATGTGCTAAATGAATAAACTATCTCTTGGCCACCATTCCATTAAATTCCAGTATCTTTGCCTGTTTGGCCTAGTTGTATATATGATGGCCAGTGTTCCCTCTAAGCTGAGTTAGTGTGAGCTAGCTCACACGTTTTTTAGCCTCCGGCTCACCCATTTTTGCCTTAGCTCAAGAAGGATGGCTCCAGAGCAAACTCATTGATGCAGCAGCCAAATCGCTCACTCACAACTTTAATGCCAGCATCTCACAAAGTAGAATTTTTGCTCACAAGACTCCACAGCTTAGAGGGAACACTGATGATGGCTGGTTGTCCTCCCAAGTTTCCCATTGTTGTCCTCCCAAGTTTCCCATTTCAGGTCTTCACAATATATCTATGATTTACATTCAAGGCCTTCACTGAAAAGCGAATGTCCATCCTTAGGCTTATCTGAATACTTGACAGTGGGTCTGTGCTTAAAATACCTGTTATTCTCAACTGATTTGCTAGTTCCGTAAGGTAATTCACATTGGCCTGACTGATGGAAAAACCTAAGTCCTGATACAGGAACACTAATCTCGTTGGTTCTCTTATCTTAAACAAATGTTCTTTTTCTTTCTTACATTAAGGCCAGTTCAGTTTCATTTGTCACTACAATGTGGATTAAAAAGCAGAGGGGTGCACAACAGCACAATTCTCTTCAGTGGTTTAAAACATAAATACAGGGTAAGGAACTAGACTGGTAGTTGGTGGCCCATGGGCCAGGTCTGGCCTATTAAATTCACCCATTGATCATACATGCTGTTCTAGAAGATAAAAGTCAGTTTTGGGCTATAAGTGGTTTTGTTGTTGTTGTTGTTGTTGTTTTGTAAAGCTAGGTCAAGAGGGGGGACTTGCATTCATGTGTTTCCTCCTGTATTCCCACCAGAACAGGCAGTAGATCCATCTATGACTTCCAGCCACAGTACCTGTTACGTTTTTTAAAAAGTCATGGGCAGGTGGGCAGGGGCTCAGACACCTTATTCCTATTCTCTGACTGTGGTCTAGGAGTACAGAAACAACAACAACAAAAGTTGTTAGACATCCTTATATTGATCTAGAATATGTCTGTTTCATGTAAGACACAGAACTCATCAAATGCTCATGAATATCAGTTAGTGACACACATGTGGATGGCATATCCATAAACCAGAGACCATAGCAGAGCATGTCAATCAAAACCATCCCTTCTGCATAACTTACTATATTGAGACAGTGTAGTGTTTACACCTTTAAAACGATTGCACCATGGGTACTCTGGGCAATGCTATTTCCCACACACATACTTCCATCCAAATACACCAAGCATCTGTCTCGATTGCCATTCCAGGGATAGGGAATCTTTGTCTTCCCCTGCCTTGCCGTGAATAAAGATTGTGCTGTCAGTCACTACTAACCATTCTGCTGCCAATGAAAGATCCCAAAGGACAATGGCTGTCTTCTTCCTGGGCAATGGGGCAGAAAAGCAGAGGCACTCACATTGGCCAAATATGGCAGCAGAGAGGCCACTTGGCACCCCCCATGGCAGGTTTCCCATAGTCACTTTGCATTGCTTGACTCCCCGTTCTCAGGCCACAACATCCCAATTTATGCCATTTTTAAAAGGAGACAGGGGTTAATCGGTCATTTGCAAGGTCCAGGAACACAGTCGCAATGCCCCGCATTCCAGAAAGTAAATTCCATTGAAAGCAATGAAGATTCATTCTAAATAAATATGCTCAGAAAATAAGAACTTTGCCAGTTTGACTGGAGAACAAATGCGCCACACTACAGCCAAATCTGGCACATGCTGACATGACATCCCATCAAAAAGACCTAAAAGTGCGTCCTTGTGTCTGGATGATGCCCCATTTAAAGTTTCTCCAGCTTCTTTGTGAGAAGGGAAGTTTAAAAGGCATCAATGCCAGAGTATGTCCAAAAAGGCAAACTAGTCAACTGTCCCCTATTCGAACAAGGGGCCACTCCAGGCTACCTCTGACAATACAGGTATCCTAAGCAAAACATGCAGTGACCACTCAGACGGTTACTTGTTTACTGTAAAAATACTTTGCTCTCAGCTCATTGTAGGATTGACAGCTGATCAGAGCCTACCCTGCTCAGGGGTCCAGGAGCAGGCAGAAATGGCAGTGGAAACAAGCCCCACCCCCAGCTGCCCGACCCCGACCCCACGCTCCTTCTCTCTGGAGTTGCACCACAGCAGCGGCACAATCTTTCCATTATATTCTATGGCCCCATAGAATATAATGGAAAGATCGTGCTGTTGCTGCGGCACAACTCCAGAGAGAAGGGGCCATAGAATACAATGGAAGAATACAATGGGCCATAGAATACAATGGAAAGATCTTTCAACTTTGAACCCTTTCCTTCTTCGCTCCCCCTCCCACCTTGGCTGGGGGGGGAGAGTGAAGAGAGAAGGGGTTTAAAGTTTAAAACCCTTCTCACTGGAGTCGCAAACTTTCCATTATATTCTATGGCCCCATAGAATATAATGGAAAGAGAAGGGGCTTAAAGTTTAAAGATCTTTCCATTGTATTCTATGGCCCATAGAATATAATGGAAAGAGAGAAGGGGCTTTAAACCCCTTCTCTCTTCGCTTCCCTCAGCCCTCCTTGGGATGCCGGCTGGGAAAGGGGAGGGGAGGCTTTTGAAGATGCCCCCCCCTTGCTTCCTCTTCTGACATCACTTCCGGTGATGTCAGGGGGCGTGACATATGCTAATAAGCTATTATGCTCATCACATATTAGATATGCTAATGAGCTCCTGCAGCTCTTTTTCTATGAAATGACCCCTGACCCTGCTTGTATGTTTTTCCATAGCTTCGTCCACAGAGCCATCAAAAGATGATGATATTCCCAGAAGGCACAAACTTATCACCTGTTAATGTAGGTATATCAAAGGCGTAACAAGAGAGGGTTGTACAGAGTACCCAGCTTAGGCCTGGCATCCTCACCCTGTGCCCCACCTTGTGACTGTAACCCAGTCAGCCACGGATTGGCAATCCTCACTCAAAAAGATTCCTCACAGCAGTTGGCCCTGGACAGCTGCTGCTAAAACAACATATGTTGAATCCATCCTTTGTCCACACTTTTCTTATCTGACTGTTTGTAGTTAGGCAACTGGGTGCAATACTGGGCAAGCGAGATGCCTCTTAGCCAACCTTTTCTTCCCCTGTACAGGTTTCCTGGTGCAATTGCAGAAGTCTGTTACAATCAGGTTTCTTAAGCAAGAGGATTCCCAGAGATAATTGCGAAGAAAATGCTGAGTGTCTGAACTAGAGAACTAGAGAAGCAAGAGAAAGGTTTAGTGTGGAGAGGGGGGCAAAGAATAGGGCTGTCACCCAACCAAAGAAATTATACTCAATTAATAGTTGTCTGAGTTAATAAAACGGCTTCTATGGTAGATCATGGTGTGGTACCTTGGTCAGAGTGTCAGAATACAGTTTAGGAGACCTGGGTTCAAATCTCCACTCTGCCCTGAAGCTTTCCCTGCCTTACCTGTTGTGGGAATAAAATGGAGAAGAAAATTATGTACTGGAGAAACACTGGAGCTCCTTGGAGAAAAGTCGGGATAAAAATGTACTAAATAAACAAAAATGCATAGGAATAAAGTCACAGCTTTTAATTTAAAAGTATTCAGAAAGAGTGGGGTCTCAGACCTGGAACCCCACACACACAACACCCCAGTCCTAATCGAAGCACTATGCAAAGTGGTTGCAAAGTATTTAAAATGCCTGAAACTGAGACATTCAGAAACTGTAACGGGGGCAGTGTAGGGCCAAACCAGACAACATGTCTGCCACAAGTCACATTGGGGTGGCCCAACCTGACTTGCAGACAGATGTTATGTCAGGAAACTAACTGAAGTTCCCAAACACACTGGGGCCCGATTTGGCTCAGGGGTTTGATGCAGGGAGAAAGGGCTTCAGCTTCCTTTCCAACACAGTTTTCAGAAGCTGAAGTGGAGGTGGGGAATGACCATTTCACCACTATGAAGCTCTGATGTATAGGTCATGTATCATCTAGTGTGGCCTTTGGAGTTGCCAGTTTATAAACCAGCTGCTCCTGCAATGTTTGATCTGCAGCACATGTGATATTATTTGCCTCAGTGCTAAGAAAAGCTTCAGCTGCACATTTCCAGGACCATTTTTTCCTGGCCAGTCGGCAAACGTACAGCAGGTGCATCTGTGGAACTCCTGCCTTCCCCAGAGCCCTGAAGCAAGGCAATACTCTTGTCCTAGAAAAAATTAGATGGTACAAGAAGCGGAGACCCACAATACTCGTGGGGGGGGGGACAGCTCCAGGCAGAGGAGGAAGCTGCCGCAGGTAAGCCTCCTCCCCTTCTCCCCTGCTTGGCCCTGACAGCGAGGACCATGCAGCTCCAAGCTGCCAGTCCTACCAGACCTCCCCCCGCCCCTCCCTGGCCCCAATGGCGAGGCCCGTGTGGCTCTGAGCCGCCGGGCCTGCCAAACCTCCCCCCTGGCAATGGTGGTGAGGCCCATGCAGCTCCAAGCCGCTAGGCCCGCCAAACCTCCCTCGCCCCCCACGGCAACGGCGGCAAGGCCTGAGCTCAGCCCGCCAAGCCTCCCCCACCCCTAGTGGCGGCGAGGCATGGCCAGCTTGCCAAGCTTCCCCCCCACGACGGTAGCGGCAGCTGAGCGGCTCACAGCTGCCAGCCCGCCAAGCCTTCAACCTCCCCCCCCAGGCGGTGGCAGCGGCGAAGCCTTCTTAGAGCGTTCCCTGTGCATGCGCAGGGAACACTCCTTTACTTTTGGGGGAATTTAAGTATCCCCCCTATAGTTTTTTACAGTTTTTAGATTTTTCTGCACATCTGGGGATAGCCCCAAATGCGCAGGAGATCTCCCTGCCCCCCAGGTGCCCCCAATGTGCGGATTTAGATATCCGCACGCAGGGGGCGCCTTGGCTATTAGATATATAGATGAACTTCTGTATACACAGATAATCCATTCTAAAACCTCCGTGGGGGCTAGTAGCTAAATCCCTGCAACGTTTGCATTGTCTGTGCAAATTTATTCAGTGTTGTGATCTGCTGCCTACATTATAAATATCTAAACAAATTAATAATTCTTGAGGAATTAAGGTTTCTGCCTCTTACCCAATAAAAGGGCAGGGGCTGTTACTTATGCAACAGGCAGAAATTCAGCAGGTGCACCTTTCACTGTCAATACATCTTTGTGCTGCTAAAAATGCATCCCTTAACTTCATCCAGTACGCTTCCTACAGTGATCTTCTGTAGAAGGCACACTAGGCAGACCAGCCATATGTTCCTGACCAGGCACGGGTTCCTGGGTCCTCAGCAGAATTGCCAGTTCTTTCCTCATCCTCTGCACCTGTGTCCTTAGCTGCTACTGGGTCGGCAGGTATTGGCAGGTGATGAAGTTACTTCCATGCTGTGCAAAACATCCCCTGATGATTTTACTACTCATCAAACTGATGTTAATAATGCATACCCCCCAAAGAGCTCTGAGGAGCAAAATCTTCTGGTGATCCCTGGCCCAAAAGATATCCAGCTGTCCTTGTCCTGGGCCAGGGCCTTTTCAGCCCTGGCCCCAGCCTGGTGGAACTCTCTGCCTGGTGACATCCGTGCCCTACAGGACCTGGGACAGTTCCGTGGGGCCTGCAAGACAAAAATGTTCTGCTGGGCCTATGGTTGAGGACAGCAATGGTCTCCCTCTCTCAAAAAGACTAGAACTTGAGAGCATCCAATGAAGCTGATGGGCATTAGGTTCAGGATGAACAAAATGAAATACTTCTTTACACAGAGTGTGACTAAAACATTGAATTCACTGCCAGAGGATAAAGTAATGGCCACAGCTTTAAAAGGGGATTATATAGATTCATGGAGGATGGATCTGTTGGCAGCCACTAACATGTGACTGAGGGGAACCTCCACGTTCAAAGACAGTCACCCTCTGAATAAGCATATGGAGCATATAGGTAAGCGTATGGAGCAGAGGTCCATCAGTGGCTATTAGCCACAAGGTATAGATAGGAACTCTCAGGCTGGGGCAGGTGATGCTCTGTATTCTTGGTGCTTGGGGGAGGGGCAACAGTGGGAGGGCTTCTAGTGTCCTGGCCCCACTGCTGGACCTCCTGATGGCACCTGGTGTTTTTGGCCACTGTGTGACAGAGTGTTGGACTAGATGAGCCATTGGCCTGATCCAACATTGGCTTCTTAATTCCAGTGCCAGGAGGAAACATAAAGGCCTTGGCCTTTATGCCCTTGTGTTGGACTGCCAGAGGAACTGGTTGGCTACTCTGTGAGACAGGATGCTGGACTAGATGGACCACTTGTCTGATCCAGCAGGGATCTTCTTATGTTCTTAAAAGGCAAGCTGGGGTTTTCTTTTTTTGTTCAGTTGACACCCAGGGTCTTATAACTTCCCTTCCATTAATCCATACACCCGTGGAAATGCATACACGTCTGGCTGTGCATCTGAATGGGGAAGCCAAGGAGCATTCCTCAACTAGGCTGCTTTGCGGATTCCACAGTGACATTTGACATCATCATACAGTGTTTTTCCTCTCTCAGTTCTGCCATAAATATGTCAGTAGTTTACAGTACATCAGGAGATGTACAGGATGTAGGGGATTTTGCAAAAGCCAGTTGTGTAACAACTGTTGTGGTATCCTGAAAATGACAAGTGTCTGAAATGTCATGAACCAATCAGTCTTCATAGAATGCTGTCTCTGGGAAAGAGGCCAGTTACAACAGCAACACAGAGGGGGCAGAGAAGACTTAGGGTAAAAAAACCCCACAACACCCTTATTTTGCCAAAACCTCTTACCCAGCAATCTCTACAGTTTTTTTCTTAGCAGTAGTCATTGGCCATCTGGGCAGGGCCGGCTCAGTTACTAGGCAAACCTTGGCAATTGCCTAGGGCACCCAATTTTGAGGGACACCGAAAGGGTGAGAGGAGCCTTCTCTACTGGCTTGAAGGGAAGCTTGGCATTAACTGGCTTCTAGAATCTAGACTCTGGTCTTCTATAGCCACCATGATGCAACAGGGAGGGCTTCTGAAGATCTTATCTATTTTTATTTTTACTTTGTTCATTTTGAATTACCAGTAAGTAAAATATTGATTCTCACTTTTGTTTCTATTGAATTGGGGGGACAAAGTCTAGTTTGCGTAGGGTGTCAAAAATACTTTGGCTGACCCTGCATATTGGATTTTTGGCTTGGCCAAGAGCTACTAAGATCCTCATGCATAAATAACTGGTATTTTTCTTGGATAATAGTTCACACATCATAAAATCTGTCTCAAACTAACCTTACGTGCTGCTTTGGGGACTGACTTGACTTGTAAAAATTGGGCAATTAGTCAGACACTAGAATGTCTGGGAACTTTCCTTTCAGCTCTGGGCAGACTTCAAGATGGGTGGAACAATACATTTGGCCTTTGAATATAGTGGCTAAATGATGGAACCATGCATGTCCTATTTTTCTGGGCAACCAATTACAAAATTTTGCTAGAGAGATTTGTTTGGGTAGAAACACAAACCTAAGAGAAATCGGGCTACTCGGGGACTCTCAAAGGGTTTCAGAAACAATCAATGATACATATATAAGGTCATACAATTTACTTCAAATAACTACTGTTGCCTACTGTTGCCAACCTCCAGGTGGTGGCTGGAGATCCCCCACTATTGCAACTGATCTCCAGGTGACAAAAATCAGTTCACCTGGAGAAAATGACTGCTTTGGAATGTGTATTCTACGGTACTGAAGTCCCTCCCTTCCCCAAATTCTGTCCTCCTCTGGCTCCACCCCCAAAATGTAGTGAATTGATGTTGAAGATTGCTCAATTAGAGCAGGCACATAAAAGATATGGAGGCCAGCAATTTTACAAAGCACTCCGGGAGGAGGCGCAAGGGAGCGTTCACACTGTTGGCCCGGAGGCACGGCTGTAAGGTGCGGCTTTCTTTTTGGCAATCTGGAGATACGTGCTTAAGAAAAAGGCGGCTTTTGGTGTTCACACTTTGTTGGTGCAGGATGGATGCGGGATAATCGCGCTTTCCAGGGTTTGCTACCACTTTCACCAGGTATCTTTTAAGCTCGGGAGCAAAGTGTTACAAGATGGCTTGAGTACAGGTGGGGAACGCCTGACAGATGTGCCTGTGTGAACGGCCCCTTTAATCCAGTTGTGGAACGTTTCTGAAATGTGCCTATATCGGGGCAAACTGCCAGTCTGAACTTGGCCTAAGTTGTTGCCCCTTTCCGCATGACCCAGTGATGTACCCATGGCAGGAAAAACAGAGGAGCTTTATAGCACCTTCAAGACTAAGGGCCAAACTAGACGTGGCAGGGTCCTCGTGGCCACCACAAGGATGTCGCCACCATGCCGCCCTGAGCCTGCCTTGGTGGGGAGGGTGGGGTAAAAATCAAATAAATAAATACATTTTAAAGTCATTTTACAATGCTGCAAGGACACAACCTTGATCAGGCCTGCAGCACAACAGGCTGAGGTACTCTTGTCTCCTTCCGTTCCCACCGCCTCATCAAGTGCTGAAACGGCTGTGTTGTCACACACACATGCACACACCCCTTGGTTGTTCTGGTACGTGAAAAGGCCGGGGTGGTGGTGGGGGACAAGAGTGCTGCGCTGTGGCCCGATCCCTCCAGCCTTTTAAAATTACTTTAAAATGATAGCAACATCCTCATGGCAGCCACAGACACACTGGAACATCGAGTTTGGCTACAACAAAATGGTTAGCCTTTAAGATACCACTTCTGTTGCTTTCCCTTTTTTATATAAATGGGGTAATTACTGGAATTCTGGTCAAACTACCTTCCAATAGTTGCTTACAAAAATAAAATTTCAAATTGACTTAAACCATTCTCTTTTGTTTTGAGGACAGGAACACAGCTAGCCAGCTGAAAACACCGACGTGAGCCCATTTGAACACATCTCAAAATGTAGTTCACTGTTTTATTCATTTCCAAAAAAAGCTGTGCACACATTCATAGGGATTATAAGGTCTATTTAATGGCAAAGTTGCCTACACTGTAATTTGTTTTAGACAATCTTTTCCATAAGAACATTAATTTTACACAAAGATCAAATGCTATGGGAGAACAAAAGTTTCCCACACCTCCAGTTTCAGAAGCAAAAGTATTATGTTGAAAGGAATTTTTGACTTCTGGAGTTACAAGAAATCTAATCTATCCATCACACTGCTTCTTATTAATACTGTACAGAGCAATAGTGTAATATGTTCTGTCATGCACAGATTGCAAACCCAGGCCTTTATCAACAGCTACACTCATCATTTTACTTTGGGATTCAAGACTATTATAACTCACATAAATTCCTTTCCCCCACTCTTAGATTTTCCTACATCAGTCTGACACTGATCTGTAGCAATCTCTCCTATAAAAGCATGACCTAACAGCTGAATAACTCACAGCCACTTCACACATTACAGAGGTCTTACATGCAAATCAGATTTGTGGAAGAAACAGAATGAAACCCATGTGCAGATTGTCACATATGGCTTGTGCACATGGTTGTTATTCACTAGTTGTACTACATGAGCTGGGAAGCGGCAATTGGGTGAGATTCACAATGAACTTGCGCTGTGTACATAAATGTGGTTGTCACCAGGGGTCATTTCCTGCAGGAGCGCACAGGAGCGGAGCTCCAGCAGTAAAGAGCCCAAGGGGCGGTCACATGCAACAAGCCCCACCCCCTGCTCCCAGCAGCCCTCAGGCAGAGCAAGAAGCAGCCAGGTAAGTTGCAGAGCCACCCTGGCTCCCCAGTCCAAATCAGTCCAGTGGCACCTTTAAGACCAAGTTTTATTCAGGTACAAGCTCTCCCTCCTCTGTGAGGACAGATCTGCACGCCCCCCCCCCCCAATAGCTAGCAATCCAAAACAGTCCAGTGGAGCCTGAGTGATGGGTGTTGCCTTCTGACATGCTTCCAGTGATGTCAGGGGGTGTGGCATATGCAAATAAGTTATGCTAATGAGTTATGCTAATGAGCTCCTGCACCTTTTTTTCTACGAAATGACCCCTGGTTGTCACATGTAACAATCTGCAAACAAGGTTGGATCCAGACTAAATTTTCTGCTAATGGAAAGGCAGATGTAATTTCTGCCAATTCCCCCTTCCTGTCGCAGACCCCCGATTTGTCCTCACGTAATTCCTGAAGATCCCTTCTGCCCCAGGAGAAGCATTTCAGGGAGACCCATGGCCTGCAGCAGGAGGGGGAAGAGGCAGGAAAGGTCTGATCTGTTGACAGAAGTGCCTTCCTTTAGTGGAAAGCTTGGTCTAGATCTAACCCATAGCCTTCACTTTATGCATTGCATAGAGTTGTTTTCTTTGTAGGAAACATGCAAAATATGAAGTTCTTCAATGGCATGTGCTTTGAAATAGGACAATAAGACAAAAGTGTAAACATATCCAAATAGTTGTACTGTTACATATGGAGAAGAAGAAGAGGAGGAGATTGGATTTATACCCCGCCCTTCACTACCCAAAGGGGTCTCAGAGCGGCTTACAAACTCCTTTCCCTTCCCCTCCCCACAACAGACACCCTGTGAGGTAGGTGGGGCTGAGAGAGCTCTTGACAGAAACTGCTCTTTTTTCAAGAACAGCTCTTATCAGAACAATGGCTTGCCCGAGGTCATCCAGCCAGGTGCAAGTGCAGGAGTGGGGAATCAAACCCGGTTCTCCCAGATAACCACCACACCAAACTGGTGTTCTATCATGAAACCAACTGGCAGTGTTCTAATAAAAATCATGATATGCTACACATCAGCCTGTTGGCACGACCTGAATTTGGGGGGGAAGGTGGTAGGCAGCACTTCATAATGGCTGCCATTGGAGGTGTTGGTACCGATCACAAATTGGCTGCTGTTCACAAAATGTTGCCAGTTTCCAAGATCAGCATCCTCCTGTGTTGGGAGCAGCTATTTCAAAACTGATGCATCCTGCAGACCCAAAGAGGACGCCTCCCTGAGGCCTTCTGAAGCCCTTCCTGCTCCAGTGAGGTGGAGCGAAGTCGGCCGTGTGTCAGCTAGCTGCCATTGTCATTCTTCTTCTTCTTCTTCTTCTTCTTCTTCTTCTTCTTCTTCTTCTTCTAACCCGATTCTCCCAGATTAGAGTCCGCGCACTTAATCACAACACCAAACTGGAGAAGTTTCAGCTCTATCATAAAACCAACTGGCAGTGTTCTAATAAAAATCATGATATGCTACACATCAGCCTGTTGGCACGACCTGAATTTGGGGGGGAAGGTGGTAGGCAGCACTTCATAATGGCTGCCATTGGAGGTGCTGGTACCGATCACAAATTGGCTGCCGTGAGGATTGGATTTGTTCACAAAATGTTGCCAGGTTCCAAGATCAGCATCCTCCTGTGTTGGAAGCAGCTTTTTCAAAATTGATGCTTCCTGCAGACCCAAAGAGGACACCTCCCTGAGGCCGTGGAGTTATTTTAATGCTTGGGATCCAACACCGTGACTCTTTGCTCTGAGGGGAAACTGGGCTGGGGAAGAAGCCAGTGGGCACCAGGAAACGTATCAGTGGGCTCCCGGGCACCCATGGGCACCGCATTGGAGACCACTGCTCTACTTACAGGAATTTAAGAAATATGAAGTAGATAATGATGAAGTCTTTATTTGACCACTATCTTACCCAGTGAGATATCACTTCACTTATTGCGTATCAGTCAGAACACATGTTTACACAGTTGCTCCCTTCCCTTCCAGTTTGTATTTCTGGCAGAACTGCGTACAATAGAAGAGTGTCTGTGGGCGGTGGGGGGGGGGGATCTCAAATAACTTGTACATGAGACATTCTGCATCAACAGTGTGCAGGCTACAGAGCTGGCCCGTGGCTACAGTGGGGCATCTCGGGGCCTGGCCCCCTGACTTCCTGCCCAGGCCCCATTCAGACTCCCCATTCAGCTCAAGGCCCCTGAGTGGCAGCGGGTGCAGGGAAGGAGCCGGGTATTCCTGTGCAGCTGACCAGTGCGAGGGACCACACTAAATGACCTTTATTTTGACTAGCCAGGGCCCCCTGAGAAATTTAAATGCCCCCTGACTAAAAAAATCCTGGCTACGGGCCTGCTACAGAGGTCAGCCAGAGCTCTGCCCTGTGGATTACCTCTTCTGGGCATAGAGCAGGGGTCACTGACAACGCTCCCTCTCAGCTGTGGGGCCTTGTGAGCAGAAATTCTACTTTGTGGGCTACTGGCATTAAAGTTGTGAGCGAGCAGTTTGGCTACTGCATAAACTAGTTTGCTCTGGAGCCCTCCTTCCTGAGCTAAGGCAAAAATGTGTGAGCCGGAGGCTAAAAAACTGTGAGCGAGCTCACACTAACTCAGCTTAGAGGAAACACTGGTCCCTGGGGGGGGGAGGGAGGTATTTATGAATTTCCTGCATTGTGCAGAGGGTTGGACTAGATGACCCTGGAGGTCCCTTCCAGTTCCATGAATCTATGATAGTCCATTTCTTTAATGTATTTATATACCACCTGTCTGAAGTAGTTTCCAAATAAGAGCACACGATACAATGGAACAAATAAAGCAATATGAAAAAATATAAAAGCAACAAAAACAGCATAAAATCACAAAACAAGAACAGCACAAACGCAACCAGCACAAAAGCTGCAAAAATTCAAATAGTTGAATTAACACTGCAGTCCTAAGAACACTCTCCTGAGAGTAAGCCCTATTAAATAGACCTGAGCAGAATACTAAATAAATAGACCTGCTTAGCATAGAATCATAAATCATTGAATATCCCCAAATATCAACAATTTACAAATGCCTCAGAAAATAAACAAAGATTTTCACTAGAAAGTTAACAAGTTTTGCACAGAGGAGAGGGGCAGTGGAGTTAAGGAGCAGGCTTTCTGCAGATAAGGCACGGCATTAGGCTCTGTCTTTCATGGCCACCCAACGGAAGAGAGAAGTACAGATCCATGAAAAACCAGCCCAGGCAGAAGTTTAGCACAAGCGAATAACAGAAATTAAGAGGCTCCAGCTGAGTTCATCAAACTAGAAATGCTTTCCCCCCCCCCCATAGATCCCACATGGAAACAATCACAGAACACACAAAAAGGTTGCACAGTAAATTCATACATCTAGTCAAATATATGATGCAAATATATTCTGTTTAATAATATACAAGAAACAGGCTATGGAAAAGAAAATTATGAAAAACCATCAGGGTAAATGGGAAATTAAGGCTGCAAATTTTTCACTATTTGTAATACTACTCAGATAAAAATGATGGCCGCCTTCATCCAAAATTTTATCACTAGTTCCGTGTGGAACAGAAGTAATTGGAAGGATGGGAGATCCTTTAGGCCCACTGATTACAGTGCAATTTATACTCTACTAAGTCCATGGAAGTCAGTGTGCTTATTAGGGTGCAACTGTTTAGGATTGTTCTGTATGTTTCTCTGCATTGTTTGGATAAAAACTCGTAAATTTTTTTGGTGTAAAACCAGTTTCCTGTTAATATGGGAACATTTTACTTGTTTCTTGACTCATAATTCTGAATATTTAGATTAGTTTGATGAAAGCTCTTTGGGGCTGCAGAGGAGCATATTTGCTTTTATGACAAACAGGCAGAACTTTCTCGGGGCTTTAATGGGCACTGTCAGATCAAGGCTACCAGAGTCAACTGCAGTTCCAGAAACATCTCAGTGGCATCACTGAGTTATTCAGACCTCAGTCTCTGAATTCTACAGCCGACGACTTCATCTTAACAGTTGTAGAACACTGTTCAGGGATCCTGTCCGGCGTCTGCTAGGCATCGCTATCAGAGGGTTGTTGAAGTAATACCGGAGGTAGATGAGGCGGATCCCTTCCTATACCGTAACATGACAGTTTTGCTGATGATGCCTCGTGCAACCAAGAACTTGAGGAAGTTGTTCCGGAACTTCTGCCCTATAAAGGCATATATGATGGGGTTTATACAGCTGTGAGCGAATCCCAGGATTTCGGTGCTTGAAAGAGCGAGATCGATGCTTTTACGACGATCACAGGTGTCGGCAATAATTCCCACCCTCATCAGGGTGTCAGCAAGAATAGAGATATTGTAGGGCAGCCAACAGAGCAGGAAGACCAGCACTACAGCTATGATTACTTTCATGGCTTTGGTCTTTTGGCTGTTCTTGGTCTGTAGGAGTCTGTGTACAGTCACACTATAGCACAACAACATGATGATCAAAGGAATGATGAAGCCAAACACTTGTGGCAAGATTCTCAATATCACCCTCCATTCAGATGTTTTTCCCCCCTGAATATTCTCATAACAAACCACTACTGAAGAAGAGTTATCCCGGAAGGCATTACGGAAGACAACCATGGGGAAGGAAATAAGAAAAGAAAAAAGCCAGATGCCAAAGCACAGAAATTTGACCCAGTGCCTCTTCTCCGTGACTGCCCGTGTAGCGTAAACTATTGCCAGGTAACGGTCAATGCTGATAAAGGCCAACAGGAGGACGCCACTGTAGAAGTTGACTTCCTTCAGGACCGAAGTGGCTTTGCACATAACATTGCCAAAAATCCATTCATGAGCTCGGTAAATAGCCCAGAATGGCAACGTGAGTGCAAAGAGCAAATCGGCAATGGCGAGGTGCAGGAGATACATATCGGTAACAGAACGGCTTCCTTTGTTGTAGGTGACCACCAGCACCACCAAGGAGTTGCCCACCAGGCTCAGAAGACATACCACAACATAGACGAATGCCACAAAGTACTTGAATATAGCTGAGGTACTGTCAATTCTGCACGGTGCCGCTGCACTGCTAGGGAAATCGGTGTAGTCATAATAACCATAACCATAACTGGTGTTAAATAGGTTAGACAACTCGTCACTCTGCAAAGACATCCCTCCCATTTGGGGTGTCGTCTTCTGGGCCTGTGGAGAATGTAAAGACACAACACATACATGAACATGTTGGTTATCAGTGGGGTCTATGTCTCGGTTACACAGAGAACCTGAATGATCTGGAGGTTGTCCAAAACCAGCTTCTCTTAAATTTTCTTGAGAAACTCCAGTTGCTCTGCTGAAAGCTGAGGCTGATCTGGTCTCCCTTACTTTATAGCACAAATACAGAAGAATATGTTTTTTTTTCTCAGATAATGCTTTCATCAGATGCCAGTAAACAGACTAAAAATGTATGCTTACTCCAACAGTGTCAAATAAATTAATTTCGCAATGTGAACATTTGTTATCCTTTTGTAACATATCTAAGGAGAACCTGACTAATGTAGAGCCTGTACTCTTAAGGAAGACAGAGATTGTTTTAGGAAGTCTAGTTACTGGCTTTATCCAATACAACAGCATAATCTGCAGGTTAGCATAAAAATTAAACACATATTCAGGGCTATTTTTGGGCAGGAACGCACAGGAACGGAGTTCCGGCTGGCTTCAGAGTTGGCTACGCCCACTACAGCCAAAACCTCTGCGTGCCGGGCTACAGAGGGAAGGCCTGGAGAGCGACCCCCCCCACGACTCCGAGGCAGGCGGGCCAGGGGGGCTCTTGGAAGGAATGGGGAGGCATTTAAATTCCTCTCTGTGCCTTCCCCAGCCTGTCCAAGGACTGGCTTGCCCGGGTGCCCCACAGCCGCGGGGTGCCCAGGCAAGACAAGGGAAGGCATGGGGTGTGGCCTAATATTCCAATTAGTTGTGCTGTCAGGGGTGTGGCCCAATATGCTAATGAGTTTCTGCTGTTGGGTGTGGCCTATTATGCTAATAAGTTCCTGCTGTGCTTTTTCTACAAAAAAAAGCCCTGCATATACTTGCCACAGGAAGAGCCTGTGGAGAATGAGGATATCTACACCAAATTCGCCCCCCGCACAAGACTTAAGTGTCAGACCATGCCCACAGTCTATTTAGATAGGAAATATTCTAAAATTCTGGTAGATCAACACCTTCATATGGGTTGAAGTTAGCACACACAATATCTTACATCTTTCCCCTAGATGATGTATTCTCATGGTTGTCTGGGTTTTGAGGACTTTAAAGTTTCCATTGCCTTGCTCGGCATTTCTGAAAACAAACTGTGGAGATTTTGAAGGTCACACTGTCCCTGTCTGAAGGAGCTAATCTTGCCTGCTGAAATTGTTGGTGTCAATGGAGTCACAACAGTTTAGCATAGTGTTCTGTGCAGCTTTCTGGAAAGTTTTCATGAACTTTTAGCTTTAAAGAGGAGGTAGAATCAACCAGGGAGGGAGAAAGCCTGAAATTATACTACAAAAAAAAAATCTGCTGTATCTTTTCCCATGCTTATTCTTTAAAACCTGCCAGTTATTTTTATAGATATATATGCTTTTATAATTTAAAAAACACAAAAAGACAATGCTTCAGATCCACTCTTTATTCTGTGGGAGAATAATCCTATTTAATGGATTCTCCCCCTTTTCTGGTGGATAAAAGGCGGGCAACCAAGGTAAGTGGATAGTCGGATGGCTTCCTAGATCCTGGCCTGACTAGTCTTCCTCAAAGGGACGTCTCTGACAATGTCCAGGGCCAGATCTTGATCATTACTCCAGATCAGTGTTCCCACTAAGCTGAGTTAGTGCGAGCTAGCTCACCGTTTTTTAGCCTCCAGCTCACACATTTCTGTCTTAGCTCAGGAAGGGACGGCTCCAGAGCAAACTCATTGATGCAGCAGCCAAGTCGCTCACTCACAACTTCAATGCCAGGAGCTTCCAAAGCGGAATTTTTGCTCACAAGACTCCACAGCTTAGAGGGGGCATTGCTCCAGATCTAGTGATGTAACTAAGATGTGTTTTCTACTCTGCAATAAGGTCAAATATGTTACCCACGGTTCATTGCTGTCCTCTGTTATGAAGACAATTTAGTACAGCCAGTATTGTGTGTGTGTGTGTGTGGAGTGTGTGTGTGGAGTGTGTGTGTGTGTATACCCCAAAAATATTCTTCTGTGATCTCCCAATACTTCTGACATGTTTTTAAAAAGTTAAAGTTATAGCACATTAAATTCTGAAGTTGGGAGGAGCTTTGAGATATATAAAATAAGTCCTGTAGTACCAGATCTAATCCATCCAGCAGTTTCTGTTCAACATATCTTCTTTAAAGGAGACTCATGCTGCCACTGTATATTCTTTGGTGTTTCCGATTGTTTTATCTATTCTTTGTAATGGGAATACAAAAGATTCCATCTTTACCAGTCAGCAAAGCCTTATTATTCCAGAGTGTTTTTCTTGAAAATCCTTAAAACAGACCTGTCCAGGGGGGCAATTTAATAAAACAAATAGAGATGTGATAAAACAGAATCATTCAAGAGGGCACTTTTAATAAAGGGAATAAGGTTTACAGTTTTAATTGTCTGTGAATAGTTGTTGTAGACTTTCCAGGCTGTATGGCCGTGGTCTTGGCATTGAAGTACCTGACGTTTCACCAGCAGCTGGAACTGGCATCCTCAGAGGTATAACACAGAAAGATGGAGTACTCTCTGTGTCAATGTGACACAAAAAGTACCCCATCTTTCTGTGTTATACCTCTGAGGATGCCAGTCCCAGCTGCTGGCAAAACGTCAGGTACTTCAATGCCAAGACCACGCACATACAGCCTGGAAAATCTACAACTAATGAACTCCGGCCATGAAAGCCTTCGACAACAAATTGTCTGTGAAATGTTTTAGGCAATTCCGTCCCCCCTTCCCGTATTGCATCATTTCCTGGATGTACTATATATATATTTAATTTATCTTGGATTATATAATCCAGTTTTATTGCATTGTTTATTGGATGTATTGTACTGTCTAATTGCATTGTTTATAATTCCATAATCCACTCAACAAGAAAAGCAAACAATAAATGAAGTAAAGAACAAAATGCAGCTCTGTTTTTATGCTTGGACATGTGCATGATTTGTATATCTTGGCTGATTTTATTGGAAACCGCTTTGCACTATTTGGAAGTGCAGGGTAAAAGTTTCTAAAGAAATAATGCAGGTCAAAATTACATCTAATTAATAAACGTTTTTGGAATGTGATTTTAGGTTTGTTATTACATTGTTTGTTGGATGTTTTATTATATTTATTGCATTGTTTTCCAATTCTGTCATCCACCATGGATGTGGCCTTGGAAAGAGGTGTGGCATGAGGTCCAAATTTGATAGGAGCAGTGCTGTTGGAGAGGAGACATTAAACCCTTAGAGTTGCCAGCTCTGGATTGGGAAAGACCTGGAGATTTGGAGGGTGCTGCCTGAGGAGGGCGTGGTCTGGGGAGGGGAGGGACTTCAGTCAGGTAGAATGCCACAGATACCGAAGCAGCCATTTTCTTCAGGTGAGCTGATCTCTGTCACCGAGAGATCTGTTGTTATCCCGGGAGATCTCCAGCCACCATCTGGAGATTTGCAACACTACCCTTTCCCCAATCTAACCTCCAAAGCTGCTGATCACATGCAGAATTAGCTGCGCCATAGGCACAAATGCTGGGTGGATTTTAAGGGCAGGATAAGACGCCAACATCAGTTTTGCTCCACTGCAGAAGTGGAGTAAAAAGACACTGGGGAAAACCCAGTCGCAAACGGGTTTGCTATGGGCTAAAAATGGACTTTCCCCTGTGTGGTCATACATACTTTATATGTTTATTATGTTTGTGTATAAAATTCAATAAAATTTATTTTTTTAAAAAAAACAACCTTGGGATGGTCTGATCCATAGGCATCATCTTCGCAGGGCCTGGGGAGCCGGCGCCCTACCGAACTTTCTGAGCCCCCTTCCAACCAGTGCCAGACACAGCCTTGCCACCACCGCCCTGCCCCATTTTGAAAATGTAGGGTTTTCCCCCTCTGTTTTCTGTCAGAAGGGTTGAAACCAATGTTCCCTCTAAGCTGTGGAGTCTTCTGAGCAAAAATTCTACTTTGTAAGCTACTGGCATTAAAGTTGTGAGCAAGCGATTTGGCCACTGCATAAGTTAGTTTGCTCTGGAGCCATCTCTTCCTGAGCTAAGACATAAATGTGTGAGCTGGAGGCTAAAAAACTGTGAGCTAGCTCACACTAACTCAGGTTAGAGGGAACACTGGTTGGGACTGGGAGGGAAGTCAGGGCGGGGGCTTGCTTCCTAGAAACTAAGCCTCCCCCCCAGCTCCCAGCAGCCCTCCATTCAGTCTGGAGGAGCTGGAGCCTGCTGCACGTGGAATGGCTTCACAAGCTGGGGGGGGGGGGAGGGGTTCCCCAGCCTGTGCTGCTATGGAGACTCAGAGCCCTGGGATGGGGGGGGGGAGGTGCGCCTCTTCACTCTCTAGTGCCGCGGCCAGGCAGGTTGGCCATGCATGCTCCGAAGTGTGTTCCCTTTAAGGTGAGTCCTGTGCGCTAGGCACACTCATTTTTACTTCTGAGCGCACAGCTGTTTGGCTGAGCGCAGGGTGATGAAATTCCCTCTGGCTGTTTCCTTTCCTGGGCTGCTGTGTTGCAGCTTGCTTTTGCTCAGCTCACTCAATTGTGGGCGGCAGAGCTACAAAGCCGAGCAAACCCCCCCCCTCCTCCTTGGGGGGGGGAAGGGAGGGGGAAGGAGGGAGAGCATGTCTTGTTGATACTAACTGTCGTTTTCCATTTGTTTTCCATTTTTCTTTAAAGTTCACATATTTGTTTATTCATTTCCCTGTATATGTGCATTCATGCCATAGCTTGGCTCTAGTTGTTGCTTTCCCCTTTAAATTTTGACTCTTGTCTCCGCTGCGGTTTATCTCTTTGTTGCCCACCCTTGCCTTATGTGATCTATTGCACTCAGCTGATTGATTTCTTTACCTTTTCTCTGTTATACAACAAATCCACCCTC
>NW_015165241.1:391418-391591 GCF_001447785.1 Gekko japonicus | reverse complement strand
AAAGTGGCTATGATATCTGATTGTCTTTCTCCCTTTCCTTCTGCATTGGAGAGTTGATGTGGAGCTCTCCCTGCAGTTGGGAGTGAAGAACAGCTTAAAGGCTTTTAAGGGGCCAGGGTTCCTTTTGATTACCATCTGAGGAAGTGGGCTTGCACAGGAAAGCTTATACTTTG
>NW_015165241.1:377684-389015 GCF_001447785.1 Gekko japonicus | reverse complement strand
ATCCCTCCCATTTGGGGTGTTGTCTTCTGGGCCTGTGGAGAATGTAAAGACACAACACATACATGAACATGTTGGTTATCAGTGGGGTCTATATCTCAGTTACACAGAGAACCTGAATGATCTGGAGGTTGTCCAAAACCAGCTTCTCTTAAATTTTCTTGAGAAACTCCAGTTGCTCTGCTGAAAGCTGAGGCTGATCTGGTCTCCCTTACTTTATAGCACAAATACAGAAGGACAATTAACTGGGATGTGTAAAAGGAATGTCAGGATTGCCCATTGGAAGCAATGGGAGAGGCTTGAAGGCCCATTGGAGATAATGGGAGCTGGGTCAATTGACTTGCATGGGTTCCGCTAAAATACATTGCAGCACAAAAAAAGTTGCAAAGAAAATGTGGAGTGGCTTTTCTATTAAGGTCTTTGGGCCAAATAGGGTACTCTGGGACTGGAATGACAGTCCGCAGAGTGGAATGATGATCCCTAGCAATAGAATCTGTGCTTTATTAGTTGTTGTGGATTTTCCGGGCTGTGGTCTTGGCCTTGTAGGACCTGACTTTTTCTAGCCGCTGTGACTGGCATCCTCAGGGGTATAACACAAATAGATGGAGTACTCTCTGTATCAAGGTGAGGAGGAGAAGAAGAAAAGAAGGCCTTGACACCTTGACAGAGTACTCCATATTTCTGTGTTATACCTCTGAGGATGCCAGTCACAGCTGCTGGCAAAACGTCAGGTCCTACAATGCCAAGGCCACAGCCATACAGCCTGGAAAATCCACAACACTGAGATACTACTATAACAATTGGCCAACTCCCACCTTTTCCTGGGTTTAGCCTTGCCCAGGGGCATGGCTAGGGGGGTTCCCAGGCCCCCCTAAGTTTCTGGGGAGCCCATTGGTCTGATCGGGCCATCCTGACTCCATGCCGTTGTTCCCCCCCCCTCCCCGTTTTGGTATGCGCATCATCACATACTGCATAGGGAAAACTCAGTACAGAGATGCGAATCATCGATCCCTCGTTGAAGTGCACTGGAAATATGTGGCCAACCTCCCTCCACCCCGACTCACCAGCAGTTGCGTCTGATCATGTAGTGGCGGGCCACCCCCACAGCTCCCAGGGACTGTGTGATTGCGCACCTGGGGTGAGCCTGGCACAGCCCCCAAGATGGGTCTACTGCGTGTTGGCTCAAACTCCCAGACCCCCCACACACATTATCTCACGCATGTGAACACTGTCTTAGATTTGTAGGGAAGAAAGTACAGCAACACCCTGAAGCACGATTTAGAACTGGAAAATGGCGCAGAAAAAAGGGTTAAACGCCACCTCCCCTAACAATGCCATTCAATATGCAAATCCCTGTTTAAAAACAAAATGGGATCCAGTCATGGATCTCTCACATCACTTAAAACAAAACAAAACAAAACAGGGGATCCAGTCATGGATCTCTCACATCACATGTAGCTTGGCTTGAACATACTGAAGATATTAACTACTGAACGGGCAAAGGAAGATTGGAAGGAAGGAGGCTGAGAGCTAGAAAGGGGTCTAAAATGACAGGTGGTTATGGGACTGTGAGCCCAGAGGCAGGATGGATTAATTGCACCTATTGATTGATCAAACTGACCTCCTTTTCTGGCAAACACCAACTGCATAGATACGGACAGCAGATTCCAGAGAAATTCTGGGCAGGCAAAATGAATGCAGTGCAAGGTATAGTTGTTTGCTCAGAATAACATGCAGACAAGGCTTATACAGATTCTGAGTAGACTTATGTAGGGTTTGGGGGTTGGCAGAAAGAAGTTTAAGAAACTTGGCATTAAATCACTCAGTTGTTTCCTGTGTAACCTAACTGTATCTGTGTGTTGGGGGACATACATCTGTGTACACCACCATGGATAAGCAAATGTTTATCTCCACGGTACCTCCACAGAACCTCCACAGGAGGTATGATCACTTTACTGCGTGTTAGTTTGCCCCGGGGCAAACAGCCACACTTCTCCCCCGCAGTTTCTGCCATGATGGTTTCTAAACATTGTCACCAAAAAATAGCTAGTCACCAACTTTTGACACAGGATCACGTAGTGTTCTTTTTCTGAAGAGGGGCTAATGTTAGTGAAGGGGAAAGGTCACATGTGATCATGTAGCTGTCACTTTACAGTTATGTGGAGAAATCTCCGTCAACTATTTGACTGCTCTTTTCCTAGCCAACTGGTGTCTTTGTAAAAGGAAGTGTTGGCACACATCCTCCCCAAGACCTACAGCACGTACCCTTCAGAATGTCAGTCACATTTCATTTCTAAGGTCTGTGTTATGCCACCAGATGCTTCTTGAAGTGGTAATAAAAAAATTAACACAAATAAATACATCATGAAATGGGCAACTGGCCGACACCTAAGAGCCTTCCTTTTCCTGGTATGGCTTTATCCACAGTGTTTTTGCCACCACATTATTCAACCCATTAGATCTGGGTGTTTTTTTTCAAGTAAGGGGAGTTGGTTGTTCCTGTTTGAATGTTGCCTGCATGTTTCCCAAGAGAGTTCCACAATCCCACTTCTGTCGGAGTACCTCAGGGAGACACGGCTTCCTTGTTGAGTGAAGTTGCACTTTGGTTTTATTGGGGTCTGGGAAACAGCAGTAAGGTTGTATTTCAGCCTCATTGGTACCTGGAAACACTTCTTTTAAAAATCTATTTCTGTTGCATTCATCCCCCAAGAAGATCAGGGCATCTTACATGTTTCCTTCTCCATTTTATCCTCACAACCACAACCTATGCGATAGGTTTGGCTGAGGGAAACGTATTCTCTCTGTGGAGAGTCTAATATGTGATTTGGGCAATATAGCCACATTTGTGACAAGCCATGGAAAAAGGATTCTTCCACTTAGAAATCTTGAATGAGGTAACCCTTTCTACTTTTATTCCGATCAGAAGCTTCTCTGTATCGACATCTATTGGGTTCAGTCGCCCAGCTCAATGGGATCCAACATATCTGATACACGATCAGATACACTGGGAGGCCCTCATAGTGCAAGCAGAAGAAATTGTGCGCATCCCTACGTTATTCTGCATTAGTTATGCTGCAAAGGCATATGAAGCTGGTTATGATGGTGGTACGTATTGTATAAAGCAGCATCTCCAAGACCTACAAAACATGCATAGTTTTGCCTGGGCAGAGTATGACTGCTTTGGCATATATGGAATTCAGTTCCTTCATAAACAGCCACTTTGCTCCAAAGCTAAGCTTAGGATTCATGAAAAGTGCACGTTGCTTAAAGTAATAACTGCTACTTCTTGCAGCACAATGCCAATGCCTCCATCCCTTTCCTTTTTTCACAATTTAGACTGTAAACTCTTTATTATTATTATTATTCATCATTATGCTCTGTAAAACACCACAGATCTATACAGGAAGGATGCTACATAAATGCATAACAGGTATAAATCAATATCATACAAATTACAGAACAAAGTTTGAGTCCGGTGGCACCTTTAAGACCAACAAAGTTTAATTCAAGATATACGCTTTCGTGTGTGCACGCACATGAAAGCTTGTGCCTTGAATAAAGCTTTGTTGGTCTAAAACTGCTGGTCTTCAAGGTGCCACTGGACGCAAACTTTAGTCTGCTGCTCCAGACCAACACAGCTAGCCACCCGTCTAAATCACTCTTCATGCAAATTACAGTTATGTAAAGTAATAAAAACTTTTGTATATAAGTTTATAAGAGTATATAAGTCTATAAGAGGTCCCTCTTGTAAGCCGCCCTGAGCCCGCTCGTGGGGAGGGCGGGGTAAAAATGTTAACAATAAATAAATAAATAAATAAAACCTTTTTTTTTTTTTAAGGGAGATCACCACCCATGCCGGGTTATCCTCGTTCTGGGCAGACACAGCACTGTCATTCTGACCGTCACCCTTATCCCCACTCCTGCATCAAGCGAAATGAGGATATCTGCCTACCTGCCTGCCCCCTCCGCAGAATGTGCAAGCAGCACAGATGTTGGAGATTCAAATTCTCTTGAAGGAACCAGCCCTTGCCAAACTTCCCTCCCCAGCGTACAGAGTGTAAGTGCAGAGCACCCTTCTTATATCCTCAGAGACTCATAGAGGAAGGGCCTGTGGAGAACGATAACATCCTGAAGGCAGCAGGTCGCCTCCTCAGTTCCTCCACCTACTGTAGAAGGAACCTGCTGATAGCATCCTGAAGGCAGCAGGTTGCCTCCTCAGTTCCTCCACCTACTGTAGATTGCCGGCGCAGGGCTTAGTAAGGAGAGGTCCTGCAGAGGCCCACAACGAACACACCACGCAACAATTTTCGAATAGAAAACAGGCCACAGCTTTTATTGATTGCAGACCAAGGAGCATTGGCGAAGCATGGGGGGGGATCCTGGAAAATCGAGTGATCCGCCTGCTGCCCGATAACCACGTCCCTCAGCACGCCTGCTGAGGGAAAAACCCGGGAGTGACAAATGCTACTGGTATCACAAGGGCGGATGCCTCTGCGTGGTACTAATTTGACACCTGGGGTGAGCCTGGCACAGCCCCGAGATGGGCCTACTGCGTGTTGGCTCAAACTCCCAGACCCCTTACGGGGGTCTCCAAAAAGGGAGAGGTGGCTAGTGTGGAGCCAGCCAATGCGGTCGCCCCAGTTTCCCACCTCTGCTGGCCATTAGACCAAAGGGGGGGGAGAAGACCTCCTCCAGCCCTCCTCTGCCTACACAGCAATCCGCCCTTTCAGGTTAGTCTCGGCCGTGTTTCCCCAAAGGTGGGAGTCAAAGGCTACCTAGATGATTGAGTAGAACACCCTCTGGTGTCTCTGTGGCCAGAGCTTTGTCCCTGAAGAATACTAGGTTGCCAAAATTCAGGGGTAATTGGGATTGTGAAGTTTAAATAAGCTTAAATAAGTGAGCCAGTTTGGTGTAGTGGTTAAGTACGCGGATTCTAATCTGGGAGAACCGGGTTCGATTCCCCACTCCTCCACTTGCACCTGGCTGGATGACCTTGGGCAAGCCATAGTTCTGATAAGAGCTGTTCTTGAAAAAGAGAAGTTTCTGTCAAGAGCTCTCTCAGCCCCACCTATCTCACAGGGTGTCTGTTGTGGGGAGGGGAAGGGAAGAGTTTGTAAGCCGCTCTGAGACACCTTTGGATAGTGAAGGGCGGGGTATAAATCCAATCTCTTATTATTATTATTATTATTTCATCATTCTATGATGCATCATGCATGTATACGTTTCCCTAATTTTCATCCCCCATAACCTGAAAACTATAAGGCAAAGCCTAGGAAATTGTTATTCACACAAGTGACTTGGACATGTAAGATAAACCAGTACAGCAATTTTAATCAAAATCTGAGACGTAGTGCTTAATTTATTTCTTTTTAAAATGTGATCGGCCATAGAATAACCCCATTGAAGACGATAACAGCAGTGACCCAAACCTCCTTGCTGGTGGGAAGGGGGCTCACTGCATGGCCCCCAACACCCTCTTCTCTGCCATTTGAGCCTTGAGATCCTTGCAAGGGCTGCAAGGCCCTTTGGACCTTGTTAGATGTGGCCCTACTGTTGCTGGTTGCAAAGGGCCCCCCATAACAGTTCAAGCTTCAGGGCCCCAGAAATGTAGATCCACCCCTGGTTGGCTCAATGGAGTAGACAAGAAGGGGTGTACTTTTTAAAAACAAAAAAGGAGCATGTGGGCAAGAGAAGATTAAGTCCATATCTTATCTCTCTGTAACATGCTGTTTGAGGTATTTTATTTTCTCCAACAAACCCGCCTGCTTCTCAGTAGATACCAAAAAGTTAAGTTAAATTAGGCATGGGAAGAAGCATGCTGACACACATGAACCTAAAGCAGAGATGATATATATGTACAGAGGTTAGTGCCCCTTGGAGCTGCGGTGGCTCAAGTGGTTAAGACGCTGAACTGCAGGCTGTGGAAGGTCAGTAGTTCAGCGGTTCAAGACCCGGGTGCTGCAAGACAGGGTGAGCGCCTGTCTCTAGTTCCAGCTCCTGCCAACCTAGCAGTTCGAAAGCAAGAAATTGCAAGTAGATAAATAGGTACCACTTCGGTGGGAAGGTAACAGCGTTCCGTGCCATGCCGGCCACATGACCACGGAAACGTCTTCGGACAGCGCTGGCTCTTCGGCTTTGAAACGGAGATGAGCACCGCAACCCTAGAGTCGGATTCGACTGGCTTTCGAGCAAGGGAACCTTTACCTTTAACTAGTGCCCCTTGCTATTTCTGCTATTTCATCCCCATTATATGAACACTTGTAAATAAAGTAAATGTTAACAAAATGCCATAATACATCAGTACTCCCTCCTGGAAATGGAACCAACAGAGGAAGTGCTGCTCATGGAACTTCTCAGTGCTGAAGGGGGAGGATTAAGAAGCCCATGGGCATCGTGGTTGCCTTCTGAGAATAAATATTCCTACTGCGCTCCCTACTGTTTCTCAGTAGAGGGAGCTATTGCTTGACTTTAAAATAGAAACGCTGCAACATCTGGAGAGCCAATAGTGGTGATCTGGGGCAAATTTTCACTTGATATAGGAATGAAGGAACCAGTTGAAACTCACGGAACAAAAATGAAGGCACAGTTACATATTTAGTTACATGATGTATAACTAAATCAAGCAGTAAAAATCAAATTCAGGAGAAAGGTTAGCCTATTTTTCAGTTTATTTTTGTGCACAGGGATTACACACTGAAAACGGGAGCAGGGGGATGTTGCTTTTTTTTAAAAAAATTACCCCATAGGTACATTTTCATGTACCATGTGTGAATTGACTGAGCGTAACAAGATCCTTGGAGAGGAACAGACTGGGTTTAGAATGGGGCTGCTCTAACTTGGATCACTGTGTTGTCCTAGATCAGTTCAGTTCAGTTCAGAAACCGCTAATAGCATAAAATAAGGGAAAATACAATGAATAAAAGTAGGTACCAACAGTAATTTCAGACATAAGATAAAAACATTTTAAAGTTAAGACAATATCATCAATATAAAGTTAAGACAATATACCTATCTTGATAAAAGAAAATCTTCCCTCCCTGCCCTGGTCAATTTCTCCTCTTTTATCTGACAGAGCTGATGGAGTGAGCTCCCATCTCTAGTTCCAGCTCCTGCCACCCTAGCAGTTCGAAAGCAAGAAATTGCAAGTAGATAAATAGGTACCACTTCGGTGGGAAGGTAACAGTGTTCCGTGCGCCTTGGTGTTTAGTCATGCCGGCCACATGACCACGGAAACGTCTTCGGACAGCGCTGGCTCTTCGGCTTTGAAACGGAGATGAGCACCGCAACCCTAGAGTCGGATTCGACTGGCTTTCGAGCAAGGGAACCTTTACCTTTACTTATACAAGCGTAGAAGTTGTAACGTTTACGCGGACAAACATTTTAAGCGGCAGATTCCCCCTGGAGATCTCTAAAATATAATCGGATGGGAGGAGGAGCCGCCCCCCCAGCGGACTGCCAAAACTCTGTGAGGCAGAAGGGGAGAACCTAAAATAAAAGCGCCAAGTTAAAATAAAGTGGAGAATAGCTGCAAAATAAAAGCAAATGGACGTACGAAGTCTTATTTGAGTTTTTCTTAAAGAGTAAACAAACTTTTTCGGGGCTGAAAATGGCGCCGAAGTTAAGACCCCCTTCTTCAGGAAGTACAAGCTCAGCTGGTGCTTCCTCCAAACAGGAAACCAGTGTGGATTTCCCCAATATGCTGAATGCTGTTTTGCGCCCTCTGCTGGATCAGATGACCCAGCTCAACAAGAATTTTGAGTCTCTCTAAAAGCAACAAGACACTAATGTAAAAGTTGAAAAGGCAACGAAAACATTTTTTAAAAGTGGAAGACAAAACATTTAACACTGGAAAAAGTGAAAAAAGTGAAAAACTCTGAAGAACAGCTATTTTACAAAATCTTCATATGTACTGAGATTTCAAGGAGTCACTGAACAGAAAGGTGAAAGCCTCAAAGCACTATTAAGCAAAGCACTATCAGTGCTGGTGGAATATAAAGCTCATACCCTTCAAAGTGAGATGGATGTGGTCTACAAAACATATCTGGAATATATTTAAAAAAATAATCTACCTCGGGAAATATTTGTGAGGTTTTCCAAGAGATCAACGCGTGATGTAATTCTTAAAGCAACTAATGGAGCTACTTTGAAAATCAAAGGAGAAAATATAAAAACTTTGAAAGACATTCCATTCGAAATAAGAAAGAAGAGACAGCAATATAAAAAATTGACAATGTTTTTACAGAAAAGTACCACTTTATACAGATGGATGATACCAGAAGGTCTTTCTTTCAACTTTCAAAACTCTAAACAAAGACTCACTTGCAAAAGCTAAAGCTTTTTTGGAGAAACATCAAAAACAGGAGAAAGCAGAAAAGAAAGTGGAGAATGACGAGGCAGAAGAAGAGGACAACGAAGAAAATTCGGGATCCCCCGAATTCATCAAATACTTCCTCTGAAGGTGGTTCAGAGTCAGAACTGGGAAAGGCCGCCCCTAAACCAGATAAAAGCAAAGGAAAAAAAAGAAGAAACAAAGATAGATACTGAAAGTTCTTAAATATGTATGATAAATTGATTTAATCCGCTTATTTTGACTGCAAGCTCTTAAATGTTTGTGCTAATTACTATATGAAATTTTAAACTTGACCTTCATCATTGTTTTGTGAAATTTGCAGGGGAAATGGAAAATGAATTTAATGTCGTTTAGGTCTTGTTTAGCTTTGTAGTTTTAGTGTTATCCTTTGTCCCTTGTTCCCCCAGTTTAGAAAATAAAAATTATAAAGACAAAATAAAGACTTAACTTGTTCCACTGGGTTCCTATCAATCCTAGATAATCTTATTACCAAATATTCAATTAACAATTCTTCATATGCAATAGAAAGGAAGAAAATCATTTTCCTCATATAATCCAGAAAATTACAGAAGCAGAGGGAGAAAGTGGGAGGAGCTGAACAAAGTGTTGGCGTGGTATCACAGATCAGGTGCGCTTCTCTATATCAGGGACTTGAATGGCTTAGGTTAAACAAGGGATGATAAAACTGAGGTTAAAAGATAGTGACTTATTCCCTTGGTTTTATTGAAGCACATGAACTGAACTGGGCTTTGTATGTGGTTCATTCATGTGCAAGACTACTAGCCACTTTAGCTGTTGACTTTTTCCGTTGGGCTCAATGCCGCTTTAGACCTGTCATGTTTCTTGGGTGAATGAAACAACTTAGATCTAGTGTATGATTCTTGTATCGGGCATCGCTAATCCATTAGGCATCACTGTAGGTGACATGGGAGTATGGTACGTTGACCTCCTTTTGCCAGAAAACATGTGATGCTTGCAACTACTTATAAGGATGGTCTCTGTAGAGCATGTTAAGATGTATTATCCGGAAGGAACTGTTTGATTATTAGAGCTATGACTAGCCACTATTGGTAAGTTTATATATGTATTAGCCTTCTTGAATGTTGTATTATATACACTTATTTATTGATGTATTTTGATAAATGTATTTAATGAGATATATTTATATTATAGAATTTGTGCACGTATTGTTGAAAGACTTGTTCTGAAGAAAAAACACCACAAACTGTATGTACAATTTCATAATCTTTATTGTAAAAAACTGCTTGCAAATTTTTATTGGAGTTGATTCCCTTGCTATCAAATTTGTTATTCTTCATAGGATGTTTGAGAAAGACGCAGGTCGAAACGGACTGTCAAGCTTGGGAAAGTTCGTCCTTGCTTCTTGTTCATTGAAGACTTCGGTCTCTTGACGTTATTTATCTATTGAAATATTAAACACATCATCATTGTTAGTTTGAGAATATATGAACTTGTGCAGCAATATGTTGTGCTTGGATGTTATCTAAATTGCTGGGTCCTGGTTATTTTGTATTTTGAATAGGTACTAAAGCCAGAGGAGATCCTGATGGCATGCTGTAAGGTAAAGGTAAAGGTTCCCTTGCTCGAAAGCCAGTCGAGTCCGACTCTAGGGTTGCGGTGCTCATCTCCGTTTCCAAGCCGAAGAGCCGGCGCTGTCCGAAGACGTTTCCGTGGTCATGTGGCCGGCGTGACTAAACACAAAGGCGCACGGAACGCTGTTCCCTTCCCACCGAAGTGGTACCTATTTATCTACTTGCAACTTCTTGCTTTCGAACTGCTAGGTTGGCAGGAGCTGGAACTAGAGACAGGAGCTCACCCCGTCTTGCGGCACCCGGGTCTTGAACTGCTGAACTACTGACCTTCCACAGCCTGCAGTTCAGTTCAGCATGCTGTAGCCCCTAGGAAACAGTAGAGGGAGATAGAGGAGCAGCAGACTTTCAGCCGGTTAATATGTCCTTTTCTTTTTTTATATTTTAAAATATTTTTTCATATGTGTGTGTAAGAGTGTTTGTGCACCTGGAAGTCATGGCAAACTTTGGTGTCTGGTGTCTTTGATACCCCAGATTCAACTTCTCATGGAGGATTGTGAGAGGGCTGCGGTGCACTGTGGGAACAGGCATGAGACAGAATTAGGGGACTTCAGGAAACAGAGACAAATCTGGAAGAAGGCTTGCTCACTTATTTCCAGGTGGAGACTGTGTGGGGAATGTACCAATTATGATGTTGTTGTGATGATGAATGTGCTGAATGCAAAAATTTAATGATAAAGCCACTGGACGGAGAGCTGAGAAACCAGAAGTGCTTATGTTTTTCAGACAGTGTTGAAACCGACGTGTACAGCTGGGAGGAGGAAAATGATAAACAACACTGGCCAACTTCAAAATGGCAGGGAGCAGATAGCCTCAGTTTGCTATGGGCTTTCTAAACCGTGTCAGGTCCTGTTTACCTGTCCTTGCAGCATGTGACAGGAAAAGTTATACATCCAAGAATGCATCATGCCATTCAGTTATTTTAAAAATCAAAAGTTTCAAGCTCTTCTGTGGCAAAGTTCACTCCTCTATTTTAGGGAGAGGTGGAGAGAAGGGAGAAGTTAGTGAATTCTCCTTTATTTTGCAGATAAACTTCTGATATGTGGAGGCCTCTGTTCCCATCAAAGCTGATTTGCCTTTCTGTGACTGTTTAAAAGCACACATTCACAAAGAGAGAGCAAATATTGTTCTGGCCCCTCCTGTTAGTTCTGGGGCGTCTCCCTCCTTTTGGGAGTGTTTGGTTTTCTGTACGTAACATGTCCGGGTGACAAACAGGACCACAAACCTGTGTTTTCCCAGGGATCAAAAAGGACCTCAGCTGATATTAAAATACCCAATAAAATACAATAGATTGAGATGGGAAATTGTAATGCTCTATACCATCAAATAGAATACTCCTATTCTTTGCATGGAATGAAATATAAACAGATGACG
>NW_015165241.1:375402-377670 GCF_001447785.1 Gekko japonicus | reverse complement strand
TCCAAAGGGAAGCTTCCGCCATATTCTATATAATCATTCCCACTACAGAAATTGCCTCTCTTTGAGTACAAAATTAAGTAAGGGGAAAAAATATGATCACTAATGACTGCAACTGTGACTCTCTCCTCGCTCGCGCTCTCTCTCTCTCTCTCTCTCTCTCTCTCTCTCTCTCTCTCTCTCTCTCACTCTCTCTCTCTAGCTCAACATAAAAAAACCCTAAGATCATGGCATCCAGCCCCATCACTCCTTGGCAAATAGAAGGGGAAGTCATGGAAGTAGTGACAGACTTCACATTCCTGGGATCCCAGATCACTGCAGAGAGTGAGAGCAGCCATGAAATAAAAAGACACCTGCTCCTTGGGAGGAAAGCGATGGTGAACCTAAACAGCATGATAAAAAGTAGAGACATCACCCTGCCAACAAAAGTCCACATGGTCAAAGCAATGGTATTCCCAGTAGTCATGTATGGCTGTGAGAGTTGAACTATAAGGAAGGCCGAGCACCGAAGAATAGATTCTTTTGAACTAGGGTGCTGGAGAAGACTCTTGAGAGTCCCTTAGACTGCAAGAAGATCAAATCAGTCAATCCTAAAAGAAATTAACCCTGACTGTTCCCTGGAAGGCCAGATAATGAAACCGAAGCCCAAATACTTTGGCCACCCAATGAGAAGGGAGCACTCACTGGAGAAGACCTTGATGCTGGGAAAGATTGAAGGTCAAAGAAGACCAAGACGGCAAAGGATGAGATGGTTAGACAGTGTCATAGATGCAACAAACATGAAATTGAGCAAACTTCAGAGGACGGCGGAAGACAGGAAAGCCTGGTGTATTCTGGTCCATAGGGTCGCGAAGAGTCGGACTCGACTGTGCGACTGAACAACAACAAATACACGCACACATGCACACACACACACACATATTGCTCTGTACATATATATACAAACTAAACTGCATTGAGCACATGAGACCAAGTCTATTATTGACCTGTCTGACAGGCGGTGGCAGCTCTCCAGGGACTCAGGTCTTTCACCTCATCTATTACCTGATCCTTGTAACTGGAAATGTTGGGGATTGAATCCAGGACCTGCTGAAAAGCAGATGTTCTGCCAGAGAGCCAATGGCCTCTTGCATTTCATGGCCTTTTGTCCCCACTATTTGCAAACTTTTAAAAAGACTTTGTACATCTCTCCTTATTAATAATTGCATCTTCATGGAGAATAAATGAAGATCTTTTGGATCAGAAAGAGATGGTGGAGATTATAAAAAAAGAGACTGGACTTTTCTTCCAAACAAATATGACGCAAGAGATGTCACCTCAAGTAATCTGGGATACGTACAAAGCTGTGATCAGAGGATTGTTGATTTCTTTAAACAGTAAAGACAGGAAAAAGAGAATGGAGAAACAGAATAAAATAATGGAAGAGTTAAAGAAGCTTGAAACAGATTTAAAGAAAAAGCCAGGGAAGAAAAAAATTTTGAGGAAAATTCAAATTTTGCAAGAGCAGTTAAATGGATTGTTAAATCAAGAATTGTATTGGAATTTGAAAAAACTGCAACAAAAATCTTTTGAAGGGGCAAATAAGCTGGGCAAATATTTGGCATGGCAACTGAAAAGGAGGAAGGAGAGAAATATTATAATAAAGATTGTTGATGGAGAAAAAGAGATGATGGGTGTCAATGGAATTAAAAGAGCCTTCTATAAATATTATGCAAATCTATTCGCAAAAAAGAATGTGGACAAACGAAAAATAAAGAACTATCTGGATAAAGTGAACTTAGAGAAGGTCCCAGAGAAATTTAAAGAGTTATTAAATAAAGTGATTACTAAAGAAGAAATTGATAAAGCAATACAGGAAGCAAAGTTGGGGAAAGCTCCAGGACCAGACGGATATACAGTAAAATTTTATAAAAAAAATAAAAGAGGAGCTGACCCCAATTTTGGAACTGTTAATGAATGATATAAGAGAAACAAAGAGAATTCTGAATACTTGGAAGGAAGCGGTAATTTCACTTATCCCTAAAGAAGCACAGGACTTGATGAATGTGAAAAACTATAGACCAATTTCTCTACTGAATAATGATTATAAATTATTTGCCAAAATAGTTTCTGAAAGAGTAAAAAAATATTTGCAAGAAATTATAGGAGAAGAACAAACTGGCTTTCTACCCCAAAGACAGATAAAGGATAATGTGAGAATGGTGATTGACGCGATTGAGTATTATGACAAGCATCCAGGGAAAAAGGTTGGTTTCTTTTTTGTAGATGCAG
>NW_015165241.1:374094-374248 GCF_001447785.1 Gekko japonicus | reverse complement strand
AACAATGTATTTCTATGATTTACAAAATATTGTTAAAGTGGTATACAGAAGAAGAGACTGTTAAAGAACAAATCATAAAGTGGGCGATAAATATGAATACGGAAGTGACTATTGATTCATGGGAATATTTATGGGAAAATGCATTGAAAATATC
>NW_015165241.1:368267-373752 GCF_001447785.1 Gekko japonicus | reverse complement strand
ACTACTGACCTTCCACAGCCTGCAGTTCAGCGTCTTAACCACTTGAGCCACCGCAGCGTATAGGTGGTACATGACACCAAAAAAAATTGCAAATATGAATAAGAATATGTCAAACAAGTGCTGGAAATGTAAGAAAAAGGAAGGTTCCTTTTATCATATGTGGTGGACATGTAAAAAAGCTAGAGCTTTTTGGACTCAAATCCATCTAAAGATGGAAAAGATTTTGAAATGTACATTTAAAAAGGAACCAGAACTGTTACTCTTGGGACTGAAAATGGAGGAAGTTAAGGCAGATAAAAGAACTTTGATGTGGTATATGGTGACAACAGCTAGACTTGCTTATGCACAAGGTTGGAAACAAGAAGAAACACCGGGAATTGATGAATGGATTAAAAAATTACTATTTGCAGTTGAAATGGATAAAATGACAAGGAAATTAAATAATCGGGATGCGGAGGATTTTTATAGAGACTGGAAGGATTTAAAAGACTATTTAGAAAAATATGAAGACATAAAAGACACATTATTCAGTTTTGATAATTATTAAAAGTAGAACCATTATGGAGACTGTAGAAAATGAGGAGTAAGAAAGATGGAGTGGACATAAGTGTTACCTAGTGAACTATAAGAAATACTAAATGGAAATTGAATTTAGAAATAAGAAGCGCAGGAGGTCGAAGCACTGCGGGAAGCCATGTATAGGGGAGGGAAATGGGAGGGGGAAGGATGTAACGAGGGTAAAAAGATATGGGACATAAGTTTTATTGCTGAACAGATGATGAATACTAAAATGTTATATTGGTTGACTTGATGTTATATCCAAATAAAGTTGTTTAAAAATAATAGTAATAATTGCATCTTCAGGTGGCAAAGTTCTATGCGCGCCAAAATCAGTTGGCTGCATAAACTGCCACTCAGTAGATGTCCCATTTTCCACTGGCTGCATTCCCGGAGTCCCGCCCACACATGTGATAATAGTAATAATTGCATCTTCAGGTGGCAAAGTTCTATGCGCGCCAAAATCAGTTGGCTGCATAAACTGCCACTCAGTAGATGTCCCATTTTCCACTGGCTGCATTCCCGGAGTCCCGCCCACACATGCGCCGCCCAGCCTCTCGGCCTCAGTGTGCTGGGAGGTGACGGACAGGCCGGATGGGCCAGCAGGCAAACGGTAATGAGGCTAAGCCCTCTACCACACTGCCATGGATGCTTCCTGGATAATGACCTTGGGCCAGTCTCTGCCTTGCTGACCTCACAAGGCTGCTGTGAGGATAAAATCCAGGAGAGGGCCCTCATGAGGGAGGGAGGTAGAGTATAACTTTTCCCCATATAAGTGAGGGAAATAATCAGACATGAAGCGCACATTCGTCTTTGAAAGGGGCCCCTTCTCATCCCCTCCTTTATTATCACCTTCCTCTTTGGTGATACTAGAAGCTGAGGCTGAAAGCCGCCCCTGCAATGAAGCCCACTCACGACAGGGTCCTCCCGAGGCAGCCTCAGCCTGGCTCGCCCTCTTCCCACGTACATGCTTGGAGGTGAAAAGGAATCCCAAAGCTATTTAGTTTCTCCAATAGCATTCATGACAGCAAAAATTTGAGACAGCACTTTCCCCAGTCAGAATGACTATCTATAGCAGGGGTGTCAAACTCATTTCTTATGAGGGCCAGATCTGACATAAATGAGACCTTGTTGGGCTGGGCCACGTGTGTCATAAAATGGAATGCCAGGTAGCAGAGATATAAACTTTATAAAGGACACAAACACAAAGGGTGGGTTTTTTACTTGAAATAAAAACATGCTTAAAACATTAGCACTCTTGCAATATTTTGTTTATTTAACAGTGTCTGATAACTGACACCTCTTGCTCTGAATTATTGCATCAAAATGTCTGTGCTGTAGCAATCTTGAGTATGCTGTTCAGGTGTGTATCTGTAAGCTGCAAACCTACGATAACGCAGCAGCGGCAGAACTGGAAGAAGAAGCAGAAGACAGCCAGTTCCACTGCGGACCTAATGGAAGCCCTCTGGGGGCCTGATCCGCCCCCCAGGCTGCATGTTTGACACCCCTGATTTATAGAGCAATGTAAAGTGTACCTCTTTTAAATTAATTCTTAAACACTCCAGCTGTTGTAGGCAGCTCCAGATTTTGTTCAATGTATTTTCAATGATATCTCATAGAATGTTTAACCACCTTCTGATTAATTTTTGAGCCATCTGATGAAGTGAACTGTAATCTGTGCATACTTATTATTGCATATAAATTCTCCTCTCTAACACACGCAAACATACAGTCTTCTTTATAACATCATGATGCAGCAAATAGGCCTTGCTATGAGTAGGACAGGGTGACCTGAGAAACCTTTGTTTTCTTTTTGGACTTGGGGACACTCCCTGACTAGTTTGAGCTGGTTTGAGTGGTTAAACAAGTCGATGATTTTGACCCCTGGAAGGCACCAGTGAACTGATACCAGAAACTACGAGGGAAAATTTATCTGCAATTAATCAGTGTCAAGGAGCTGGTTGTTGAGGCCTTATCACCAGAACCTCCAGCTGCCTGCTCAGATCCTGGAACAGCTACATGTCAGCCATACTGGATTAGGGCCAGGGGTCATTTCGTGCAGGAGCGCACAGGAGCGGAGCTCCGGCAGTAAAGAGACCAGGGGGCAGGCACATGCAACAAGCCCCACCCCCTGCTCCCAGCAGCCCTCAGTCAGAGCAAGAAGCAGCCAGGTAAATTACAGAGCTCCCCCAGGCCCCCCAGGCCAAAACAGTCCAGTGGCACCTTTAAGACCAAGTTTTATTCAGGTACAAGCTCTCCTTCCTCTGTGAGGACAGATCTGTGCGTCTCCCCCCCGCCCCAATAGCTAGCAATCCAAAACAGTCCAGTGGAGCCTGAGTGGTGGGTGTTGCCTTCTGACACACTTCTGATTATGTCGGGGGTGTGTGGCATATGCAAATAAGTTATGCTAATGAGTTATGCTAATGAGCTCCTGCACCTCTTTTTCTATGAAATGACCCCTGATCAGGGCCCAGGGCTGGGATCCTCCTCCACCCAGAATGAACGGCAGAGGCAGCAGCCTCACACAGATGCTGCTGGAAGAAGGTGCAGTGCCAGGCTAGCTAGCAGCCCGTGCTCTGGCCCAGCTGATTTAGTCCTATGCAGGATTCTGGTCCCATTAGGATCTAGCCAGCCTAGTGAAGCCATGCAGTTGGCCTTCAGAACAGCTGGGGCTGCTTTCCCCCAGTCTATTTAAACTGAGGGCACGGCAGGAAGCTTTGCTGGATCAACCAGTCTGCAAGTTCACTAACCTTGTGCTCTAGACCTTGCCGAGTGCTAGCCTGCAGGGTAGGTCCCCAGCAGGCAAGGAAGCCCAAGGCCAGAACTTATGGAGAACAAACTTCCAAGGTTCATAATAATAAGAAATATATTAAAAAGAAAACATCCAAACACATACTCTGTACAGCAATGGAGCAAGCAAGGTTACAAAGTAAAGGCGTATACTCTGGGGCAAAGTAAAGGCATATGCTCTGTCATCTTGGTGCTTGGGGGGTCAACAGTGGGATGGCTTCTAATGTCCTGGCCCCACTGGTGGACCTCCTGATGGCACCTGGTATTTCTGACCACTGTGTGACACAGAGTGTTGGACTGGATGGGCCTTTGGCCTGATCCAACATTGGCATCTCTTATGTTCTTATACGCATACGTCTCTTTTCCTTTTCTATTCATATCCTGCCTGTTGCTATTCTAAGGAAAGCTATTTACTCTTAAATTTACAGCATTCTATAATTCATCCATTTCCTTGAGTCTTTGTCCCAGCTGCCTGCCCTTTATTAGCTCCAGGTGGTAACAACTGCCATCAAGAAGTGAGAGCTCCTTCCTGCAAGTTATCCCCAGACTGACACAGCCAAAATGGGCCTTGTTCCCCTTGTGTCAAGGGAACATATTTCCTCTGCCGATTTCCCCATGGGTCAGTCTGTCTCTTTTATTCCCATGAAGGCACACAATCTAGCATTTGGCATCTCCACATCTGTCCCCCTCCATGGTGTTACATTCCTGCCAGGGTATGAGATGGCCATTTGATTGTTCTCTGCTGTTAGAAGTTTGCATATCCAAAGTGTAAGTACTGGGTGCATGAGATAGCGGCTGATGGGATGGGGGGTGTTTAAGAGCATTAACCTCTCCCTGGCTTCCTGTCCTTTTGAAAGAGAAACTTCATGGAGTGTACATGAGGGTTTTGGAGCCTCCAAACTCCCCACAGTGTGATGTAGCCCAAAGTGGAGGGCACTTTTCCACAAAGGCCGTCTAGGAACAGGCAGAAATAAATCTGGCAACTCCACACTGGGCAATTCCTATAGATTTTGGGGCACAGTCTGGGTGTCAGCGAGCTGCCATGGATCTCTGTGTGACCCTGCGAACTCTGACTGCAGAGTTCGTCCTTCCCTCCCAGGTTTCGCTTGTCTCTCACTGTTGCTTGTTAGGTGCATTCCTTTCCATGTACGCTGGACCAGCTTGAAACCAGATAACGCCAAGGTCGGGGCTGGAGGTTGACGGGGTGTGGAGCTGCTTTAATTGAGAGCTGTGAGAACTGCAGTATGTTTATGTTATGGACCGTTACGTTCCCAGGGCTGACTAGGCGGCAAAGAACCGGGATTTCCCGCACGCGGGAATGGGTCCTATTGGGTAGGGGCATTTTCAAGTGTGTTTATTATGTTGTAACCTTATAGTAAGTTTCATTCTTAACAATCCTGTTGTTCCTGATTCATCAACGCTTTTCAATAAATGCTACTTTGCTAACCCAAACGTGGATTTATTCGACTGACTGGTGGTCTGGACAGAAACTGGGGATCAGTACCTTGATAAATGTGGGGTTTCAATTAAAAATGTAAAGGAATGTGATATCATAGGGCAGGGGGAGTAAAACATGTGGCACGGGAGGCAGATCAGGCCCTCGGAGGCCCTGGCTGTTTCCTGCTTCCTTTTCCAGTTCTGCTGCTGCTACTACATCACAGCTTACTTTACCAGACTCTCTCAATCACACAGGAGAGATAGATAGGCTAGCCTCTCCTGTGTGATTAAGAGAGTCTGATAAAGCACTGACTGAGGCTTCTCCCAGGGGGAGGGAGGGAACCAGCCAGAGCTTGCTTCTGGGCCACGCTGCCTCAATTGTATACAGGAGACAAATGGAAGGCTTTCTTTCCTTACATTGGCTGAGGCTCCTCCCTGAAGGGAGGCAGGGAGGGAGGGAATGAGGGAGAGCTTGCTTTGCTGGGCTGCCTCAATTTCATGGGAGAAATACCAGGCACCTTAAAGACCAACAAAGTTTTGTTCAAGGTATGAGCTTTTGTGTGCCTTGCTACAGTGTGTGTGTATTCTGTTGGGCTCCTTATGCTCTGTGTGTGTTTTCTTGGGCTCCTTATGCCAGGGCTCTCCTGGTTGCAACTGGGTTCCCTCCCCCTTTTCACTGTATTCATGCCTTCATGATTCA
>NW_015165241.1:365059-366203 GCF_001447785.1 Gekko japonicus | reverse complement strand
TAGATCCACGTTCAAAAGAAGCAAGATTTATTTCCAAAGCATGGTTGATCATGAACATACAGAGATTGTTAGGAATAACTACAATACCCAGGGAAGGTGTATTAAAGGAACTTCAAACAAGGTTTAAACCAATGAGCTCATTTCCCTCGTTAGGTTACAGATTAGAAAAGGCGCGAAGCGGCCTGAGAACAGCAACGGCCAGTTCCATAAACACAAGTTGAGTTCACACGGGATAGGACCTTCCCACCCCAAAATCTGCCCTCCCCAGGCTCTACCCCTCAAATCTACGAGTATTTCCCAACCCAGAGTTGGCAACCCTGTAACTGACTACGAAACCACTTTCCAGACCCTTGGAACCCAGAGAACATGGCATGCGGGTCTCTCCCTTCCCTCTGCTGCCCCACCAATCACAGCTGGGATACTCACCTGGAGCCTCTTTCTAGAGCCTGTTGTATTTCTTCCCACAATGTCTGTCTCGCAGGGAGGGCGGGGTATAAATCGATTTAATAAATAAATAAAATAAAAAATGCGGGTCTCCTCCCACTACCCACTGGAGGCAGCAAAATGATTTCAGACAGCCCTGCCTTATAGCTAAGCAGAAGGAAATAAACATGGCTTGCCTCCCTCTATTTCCCCCTTCCCTCTGCTGCCCCACCAATCACAGCTGGGATACTCACCTGGAGCCTCTTTCTAGAGCCTGTTGTATTTCTTCCCACAATGTCTGTCTCGCAGGGAGGGCGGGGTATAAATCGATTTAATAAATAAATAAAATAAAAAATAAATAAATGGGCTTTACTCTTAGTTAATAATAATGATGCTGTTAAGGAACTCTGTTAATAGTAAAAGTAATGTTATTACTTTAATGGCAAAGTTATTCATTTATGCATACTGTAAGCTCTCAAAGTTATTTGGTATCTCTCCTTATATATAATTGTGTTTGGGGGGTAGCACTTTACAGCTCTCCGATTGGCTGTGCAATGCGCTCCCTAAGCCATTGGCCCATCAGCCGCCACTCAAGAGTACTCGCGTGCCATTGGCCGGGTGCTGGGTCTGCTCCTCTTCCCCCCCACTCCCCCTTCAGCCACTATGCCTCAGAATTACTAGCAAATGGCTTTCTCTCTTGACAAAGACGCTTCTCCTGCTT
>NW_015165241.1:345045-364394 GCF_001447785.1 Gekko japonicus | reverse complement strand
GAAAGAGGGTTGCGTTTAGCCCCTGTTGATTTATGTCCTGTTGGTTCATAGTGTGTACTTACTCCTACAGTGTATGTGTGCTCCATAATTGTGTAAATAGTTAAATAAATTCTTTTATTTGGGCTAATAATCTGACCACATAGTCTCCCCCACTCTGCACAATACCAAAGGGAGGGGGTAGCCCAGGGAAGCAAGGAAAAGCCAGAGCCTTGGGTTGCCAACTTTTCAGGGATCCCCCAAAGATTGGGGATTCCATCTCCAAATAGGGCGATTCGGCCAGAGGGGTCTTGCTGTCCCTCTAAAAAGGCAGTGACAATTCCTCTGGAGAAAATGGTGGACTCTGTGTCATTATACCCTGTTGAGGTTGCCACAGCAAATTGACGCTGAGTGCCCAAGGCCTTGGCACTCTCCCAGAGCCTCTTTCTAGAGCTCGTTGTATTTATTTCCACAACGAGCCTTATCCCTAGTATTCCAATAAAGTTATAGTTTTTTCATTTTTATTATTTTTTTATTTTTAAAACTACAATCACTACAAAAGGGAAGGGTAGTGTTAGTTGAAAATATTTGAGAAGATCAATAAGTTTGTGTCTGACTTATTTCCCAAGCTTTCACTTTCTCTCTCCCACTGCAAGGTCCTAAGGGACTTCACTGGAGTTTGTGGGCTTGGGGGGAAAAGCACAATCACAATTATGAACCTTATTCTAGAATAAAAATGTGTTAGTCTTTAAGGCTCAAGACTCCTGTTTATTTCAAACACCTTTGGTTTTCCAATAGGACTTATACATTGATTTCCGTTGAAAAACTTTACCTCTATTTTGATTGTCCTCAGGCTTCTTTTCTTTTTTTTCATTCTTCTTTAACATGTATTTTGTGTGAGTTACTTTAATTTATATTGCTGGTTACAAAATAACAAGCTTCCTTCTGGAATGTAATGAATGCCTAAAATCTCATTAAGATGGACAATAAAGATTCTGTTCTCAGAATCACTGACCTTATAGTCACCCATATAAAAGGAATATAAAATCTGTCTAATATGCCAACAGTATTGCCCTTTCAAATCCAGTTTGAGATTTTGCACATGTCCCCAGATTCATGCACATTTCATTTCCGTCTAAGGCTACGAACTAAATCTCCTAAAATCCCATTTGTAAGTCTAAATCTTATGAGCACTACTGCAATGCACAAGGAAGTGAAACCACAGCCATTAATGTAAAGAGAGCTTTTAAACCCCCTGCTGAATGGTATCAGATGGGAACCAAGCCAGCCTCTTTTTGTGACTGAAAACAAAAAAGCAGCCCATGAAAGAAGCCAAACAAATAAAGGTGTGGCCACTTTACATTCCATTCCCATGAACCTGAACTTCTGCTGGAAAAAAGCCAACCCAGTGTCTGTTTCCCCTGAGGTCAAAACTAGTCATGGTCAGTTCTGTGGCTCACAAGTTCCTGTCCTGTGAAGTGTTGAGTGTCACAGCACAATTTATATGAATTAGTATGCGGACTTCAAGTGTATGTGCATAAAAATGAGGGTACAGTTAGTCTGAGCCTCCCAGCTTTCCCGTCAGGATGGACGCACATTCACATCCCTTCCCCCTGCCAAGGGTGGTGGCAGCTTGAAATGGTGGCTGCAGAAAGAGAGCATCAACAGCACAATTAGCAATATAGTCCCTGATCTGGGTTTTTAAAAATAAAATCCTGCAATTGCCTTGACCAGTGTTTGACTGCGACAGCAAAGCATGCACTATGGGTGGCCATATTTATATTGCCATATAGCTGAATTCACTTCACTCTGGCTTTGGAAGGTGAAAGTCAGACTAGTGACAAGGAGTTGGATTTGTCGAATTCTGTCCATATGCAGACTGCAGATCTGGAAGCTGTTCATTTGTTTTAGCTTCATTTCTATCCTGCTTTTATTTCACCTTGGAACTCAAAGCAGAGCACTCAGGGTTCCCACAAGTTTCACATCCAGGCACTAACTAATTTCAGAACCACAAGAGTGCTATATCCTATGACTTCGGATCATACCCATATGCTTCTGGTGACAGCATCTTTAGGATGCCGGATCTATTTACTTAGCTGCTAAAACTTGCACACCCTGGGCAGGAAACTGACATGAAAGCCATGTCAAGTGCTGACCACCAGTGTTCTCCGTAAACTGTGTTCTCTCTTAGCCTCCGGCTCACACATTTTTGTCGTAGCTCAGGAAGGATGGCTCCAGAGCAAACTAATTTATGCAGCAGCCAAATCGCTCGCTCACAACTTTAATGCCAGTAGCTCACAAAGTAGAATTTTTGCGCACAAGACTCCACAGGTTAGAGGAAGCATTGGTGACCACCAGGGATCATTTCGTAGAAAAAGAAATGCAGGAGCTCATTAGCATAACTTATTAGCATAACTTATTTGCATATGCCACACCCCCTGACATCACTGGAAGCATGTCAGAAGGCAACACCCACCGCTCAGGCTCCACTGGACTGTTAGCTATTGGGGATGGGGGGGGATGTGCAGATCTGCCCTCACAGAGGAGTGAGAGCTTGTACCTGAATAAAACTTGGTCTTAAAGGTGCCACTGGACTGTTTTGAATTGCTAGCAATGGTGGGGAGGGGAATGTGCAGATCTGCCCTCACAGAGGAGGGAGAGCTTGTACCTGAAGGTGGGTCGGGGGGGCACTGCAATTTACCTGGCTGCTTCTTGCTCCTTGTGGAGGGCTGCTGGGAGCAGGGGGTGGGGCTTGTTGCATGTGCCTGCCCCCTGGGCTCCTTACTGCCGGAGCTCTGCTCCTGTGTGCTCCCGCAGGAAATGACTTCTGGTGACCACATGGTAATGGTCAAGCCTTAATTCTATGAAGCACAGGGCTCCTTGCTACTCAGGCTGGCAGTGTCTATGCAGGTAAAACAATCTTCCACCCGAGCGGGTTAGTCCCTGCACCATGATCCCGTCTCTGGAGCTGGAAGTATTCCATTCCTTTCCCTAGTACTGTCATGTCTTTCCTTAACATAGTAGTGGAACACTGTGTTGGATTCTTTTAGCAAAATGATGCAGAAAATAAAGCAGATAGACACGTGTATGCTTAGCTTATAAGAAAAAGCAACTTCACTGCACAACGACATCCTAACTAACTAGTCTCCATCCTTAGGAGTAGAAAAGAGCAAGAGTCCAGTAGCACCTTAAAGACTAACAAAATATGCGGCAGGGTATGAGCTTTCGTGAGTCACTGCTCAATTTTTCATATACCAAAGAAGCGAGCAGTGACTCATGAAAGCTCATACCCTGCCACATATTTTGTTAGTTTCCATCTTGCTTGTTTGTTTGATAACATGCATGTGAGTTCTAAGTGTTCCGAGGCAGAGAACAAAGGAAAGGAAAGGCCCCCCACACACACAAAGCTCCATCCCGGTATACATGCCAAACAGCAATATATTGATGTTATGTATTGAATTGTATATATAACTGCTATGTGAACTGTGCCATAGAGTCTTGAATGTAAATACTGATGTGTGAATCGCCTGATTGAGATGCCATGTTGAGCTTCATCCTGGGCTAGGATCCTAATGTAACCAATAGGAGCCCTAGCCCAGAAAGTGCCTACCAATCACCGTGCAGAGCGGGATCGCTTGTGATTGGTCGTTATTGCTTCAACCTCATAGGTTGTTATCTGTACAGGGGGTGTGGCTACATTAGCCGGGAGTGTTTAAATATCGACAAGCCAGTGTAAATAGTTTGATCTGTGATGGGTTCTGGCTGGCGATTGTTGTACCGCAACGGAGAAGTAACTGAGCTGAAGAATAAACCGCAATTCTTGCTGAATCACTCTCCGACTCTTTGTTAAGCGCACGACTTAACAATTGATTAGCTGATAGGTGCTATGCTAACTAACTAACATGACCATACATAAACAACAGATTAACTCTTTCATGACTGAAGGGTGACACTTGCAAATCCCAACACACTGTCAACTTTAAAAAAAAAAACCCCAACAGAATTCTTCATAATGAACTAACTCTTTGGCAGCATATACATATTAACCCTCAGAAGATATTGAGGGCTTTACTAAATGGTTTTCGAAGGCAGGAAAGTGCAGAAAAATCTTTGTAGAGAAATAGCAAGGGATCAGAATATCATAATTCCTTGCTGCCCTTCAAAACTGGCTCAGCCATGCTACCAGGGAATATCAAAAGCCGCAGCAAACCTCCATTGAGCAGGGGGTTGGACTATATCACGGTGTCGAACTCATTTGTTATGAGGGCCAAATCTGACATAAATGAGACCTTGTTGGGCCGGGCCATGTGTGTCACAAAATGTAATGTCAGGTAGCGGAGATATATATAAACTTTATAAAGGACACAGACAAACACCAATATTTTTTAAACTTTAAATAAAAACATGCTTAAAACACTAGCACTCTTACAATATTTTGTCTATTTAACAGTCTCTGATAACTGACATCTCTGCTCTGAATTGTTGCATCAAAATGTCTGTGCTGTAGCAATCTTGAGTATGCTGTTCAGGTGTGTATCTGTAAGCTGCAAATCTCATGCTCAGTGTTCCTAGCCTAGGACCCAGGGGAAAACATGAAATGGCTGGGCATTGCGAGTTTTTGTACGTAAGTTGCTTCATGCACTGGTCAAGAACATGAGAAGGCATCCTAACACAGACTGAGGGCCATGTGTTTGTCTGAGCAGGCAACATCAAAAGCCCTGATCTGCTCTCATCTTGTACAGGATCTGGATAGGTTTGAGGCAGCTCATGGAAAGATTGCCAACTCTGGCTTGGGAAGTTCCTGGATATTTGGGGGCGGAGCCTGGGGAAAGCAGAGTTTGGGGGAGGGGGGGCGCTCAGCAGGGAGGTCATACCACTGCCTCCAGGGGAACAAACCTCTGCAGTCTGGAGATCAATTACAATTATGGAAGACCTCCAGGCCCCACCTGAAGTATCACAAACCAAAAGGGATCTCACTCACAACTTTAATGCCAGTAGCTCACAAAGTAGAATTTTTGCTCACAAGACTCCACTGTTTAGAGGGAACACTGATCACAAACCAAAAGGGATCACAGGTATCCAGCAGGAAAAACACACACAAACAAACCCTGCGATATGAATAACATTTGTAAGATTTATATTGCTTTTTAAACTTTATAAGATACAAAAATTTGTCCAATATTCTCAATAGTACAATATTGTAAAAAAGTCCAAAATGAGTACCCGGTTGTGAACTCATTTCAACTTTACAGTCTTCCTCAGATGTAATCCTATATTGTCAGGAGGTGTCAGCTTCTTAATCCAGCTCAGTATCACAATTTCTTAATTTCCTTTATCATAACCTGGAATAAACCATAGTCAATGAAAATCCACATGTAGCTGCATGGAAAATAGTTATTTTAAACTTATAATAATTTAATTTTTATAATAATTTAATTTTTAGAAAACTTACTTCTGGGTCCATAGTAAGTGTTTATATTGGAGGCAAGCCAATCCTCTATAGGTGCAAAAAACCCCTACTGGATTTTGCTGGCTGTGCTCTCCATAAAACACTATCTATTTTAGTAGTAGCAACCAGTCCTTATTTCACCCAGCTAGAAGCCTTCACTTTCTGGCTGGCAAATGGCCCCACCTGAAGTATGGCAACCCTAGCTTGTCCTGTTTTCAAACGGGCTCAGCATACAGTTGACTCCTGCCTAAAAGACCAGCCAACAGCTGAAAACTTTTGGTCCTTGAAAAAAAAACCCATCAAGAAACTTTGGGCAGCAGGGGTCAGTAGCCACTGAGAAAGCATAGAGTTTATCCTCCTTGTTGGGGACCTTTACTATGGCCTTTCATGTCTGCATAAAGAAACAAGGGAGAATGCAAGTTGTTCTGGAAGTGACGAAGCTGAGGTGAAATGACTAAATTGTTTCAGTATATCTCCAAATCACAAGCCCCTCATCTTTCCAAAAGTGACCTGAATAACGACTGGAAGACTTTGCAATGTTGAGAGATGATTAAATAATCACATAACTGGTTAATCACACAAATAAGTGTCAATGGTGTCACTTCAACTGGCTCCAAATTGTTGCAAGAATCAGCTGTGAGACCAAGGGACCAAGTTAAAGCAACTCGAAACTGGACACCTAAGCCAAGAAATTTTCCAGTTCTCTCCGCCTCATAGATGAGAGGAAAGGCCTGTGCAGTAATCAGTATTTGCACATTTGGTTGAGTAGACTGCAGAGCAGTGTAGTGGTTGGAATGTCAGACTAGGATCTGGGAGACCTAAGTTTGAATCCCCGCTCTGCCATGGAAGCTCGCTGGGTGACCTTGGGCCAGTCACACACACAGACAGCTTAAATTACCTCACATGGTTTGTTCTGAATAAAAATGGAGGAGAAAATGATGTAAAACTTTGGGTCCCCCAGATGAGAGACTTTAGGTCCCCACTGGGGAGACAGGTGGGTAATGATGGTGATGATGATGAAGATAGGTAATATGGAAGCCCTCTTTCTTCACTAGCATAGCAGCTAATGAGGGGAAAGGAGCATAAATACTTGTCCAGAATCACTGTAACTGATAGCAGCTCATTGTCACTCCATCAATAGGCTTGGAAGGGCATACCTCTGCTTGGGGTGGCACTGTTGGTCTTCCAGGGCTCTTTTTGTAGCAGAAACTCCTTTGCATATTAGGTGATACAGCCCTAATGTAGCCAATCCTCCATGGGCTTACAGAGCTCTTCTTACAGGGGCTACTGTAAGCTCTTGGAGGATTGGCTACATTAGGGGTGTGTTGCTTAATAGGCAAAGGAGTTCCTGCTACAAAAAGAGCCCACCCCACCACAGCCTCCAAGCAGCCTCTTCATTTATTCTCTTCAGTAGTTCCTGGAGGGAGAGGCTGGGGTCAGCAGGACTGTTACCACCTGCCTTGTTGTTGGGGAAAATTAGCTATGCGGCAGGGGAGGCCAGAGGGGTAGTAGGGATCACACACCTGTTTATACCAAGGCCTGGTACCGTAGGAAGACTCCAGATTTGAAGAGTAAATTAAATAGTTTTTAATGGAAGGATTTCCTGAATTACAAGCACACTAAGAGCAAGCAATTCAGAACTAAGAAAATAGAGGTGATTATAGTGAACAGATGATAGCGAACAGAGGGGCCAGTTAGGTTATACTACCTGTCCAGATGTGAAGAGGTCCTTGAAGAGAATAGCACCAATGGCCAGCATTATGTGCTGTGGAGAAGGCCCACATGAGAGACTCTGGGGGTGTACTCAAAGTATAGGTGCCGTCCTGAGTGCACACCTTGATGGCCATGTGCTTGGATAGACATTAGAAAACAATGTGGACCAATGGTAGGTCTTGAGGGACTTGTCTCAGGTAAAGACAAAAGATTAACTTGACCGATAAGGGGTCCCAGGGGGTGTGCCACCAGAAGAAGCAAAACCTAGGTGTGACCAATGAGGTTCCAGAGGGCCAGAGTCTGGATTCATAATGACATTGATGAGATTAGAATGGTTCGATGACCATTGATGGTCCTGCCCGGGCAGGTTGCATAGGTTCCCAGGTTTACACAAAGGGTGGGGAAAGCTTCCTGATTAGTGTCAGGAAGAATCACTAAACATTTGAATGTTTGATTGGTTTGTCTTGGTTTCCTGATGGATAGAGCAGGAAGGACAGTTGTGGAGACAAAAGATTTCCACATAGACACAGGTATCATACAAAAGGGCGAAGTGAAATTCTGGAGTAAAAGGTAAAGGCTTCTCTTGCTCGAAAGCCAGTCGAATCCGACTCTAGGGGGCAGTGCTTATCTCCGTTTCCAAGATGAAGAGCCAGTGCTGTCCGAAGACTTCTCCATGGTCATGTAGCCAGCATGACTAAATGCTGAGGTGCACAGAACGCTGTTACCTTCCCACTGGAGCAGTACCTATTTATCTACTTGCAATTTCTTGCTTTCAAACTGCTAGGTTGGCAGGAGCTGGGGCCAGAGACGGGAACTCGGCATTGTTTCATATGCATACCTTGCTGGGTGGAGGGGAAGACTGAAGACTGCTTTGAAGGCTGCCTTGTGCATCCTGCAAATGGAGACCCTCTTCCATTTGCTCTGTGTTTCAGGCCAAGTGCCTTCCTTGGCCTGACTTTGTGGGTCTTTGGTTCAGGTTAGAAGTGGAGTGCCCTGTTATTTAGGGCTACCCATGAATAAGGCAGCACCTCTGGGCTACAGGACTTAAAAGGTTATCCCCTTTGCAAGAGCAGATCCATCCCATCTTTACTCAGGAACGTGGCCAATTATGCTGTATCATATCATCTGGATCCGATCCCACAAGGTTCTGGGCTACAGTCCAAGGAACAAATCTGTTAAAAGTTCATTTATTCTGTGATGAAAGTATCTCCACCAGCGAAGCACTTCCCTAAAGAGATCTGGCCAGACCAGACACAGACTGAGTGGGTGTCGGACTAAGGTTGTTCAAAGCAGGAATACACACCCGCACAGTCTTGCGTATTCCTGCCTTGAACATTCTTAGTCTGTTCCTCTCATCAGGAAGATTCAGCTGGCTTCAGGGGGGCCCTTGATGATGTAATGGGTGACAGTGGCCCAGAGCAAAATTATCTTGACTGTCCTGCGCATCGATCCACAGGGAGCACTGCACCACCACCTTTGGTATGTGAGCACACGGGTTCAATAAAACTGCAAGCTGAAGCACGCTTACAAATGAGTAAATCCAACGGAATCCAATGGGACTTATTTCTGAGTAAATATTAGGACTGTATTATAGGTCTGTTGTTTTAGTCAGAGGAAAGGCTTCTCAGTTCGGAGATGATGACAAGGAACAGAGAAGTGGTCTTCCTTCCTCCATCACAGGTGCTTAACATTTGTCCTCCTTCTGTCAGTTCCTACTCACCAACCTCCTTTCTTGAGCTATGCTGATCTTATCCTGTCCTTCCAAGTTGTAACTGCTAGTGCAGATTTGTAAAAGAGCCTTCCTCAGATCCTTGAGCCATGTACTCTTGCTGTTTTAGAACTAGCATTCCCCCAAAATCAAGGGGGAAAAGAGAGCTGCGGACCCCCCTCCGTGGGCTAGGAACCAAGATCATGAGCTAGAGTTCTTCAGGTATCTTGTATCCTTCCAAAACTCCACATTCAGCATCTGAGGTTTTCTTCAAGTTACATACTTTCTGTTCACACTTATGTTTTTAGGGCAACAAGCTTCTGAATCACACAGTACACTCATCAGAGAGCTAGGATTGACTGAAACTCATAGCTTTTTTTTAAGCATAAAATTTTATTAGGTTTTGACAAAAAAAAAATTACAAAATACATACACATTCTCAAGCGTCAATACAGCAAGTACAACCCGAATAAATCAATCAACGTACAGGTTACCAGCATCCCTCAACATACATTGGCAGAAGCCAGCTAACTGAGTATTAACAATGAGTATTTTGCATTACCGATAGTTTCCCAATCAAAGGATTCGAAGGTTAACTTATCAACAATTGGATACCATTCGTGTTAAAAATCGAAACAGTCTCAAATAAAAAATATTCCCATACTTTAGCTAGCCATAAATTAATTGTCGGAGGACATTTATCTTTCCATTTCCTGGCAATGCTGTTTTTCGCGGCCGTAAGAAGTACGTTTATCAATTTTCTCTGAGTATTGGGAATATCACAGTCCGGCCAAAGATTTAATAACATCAATCGGGAATCTAAGGGAACGTCACAACCAGTAAGAGACAAAATTCGAGATCGAACTTGAGACCAAAAATTGGAGATAAATCTACACGTCCACCACGCGTGATAGAAAGTCGCCTTTTCCCCACAGAGTTTCCAACACAGAGGGGAAACCGAAGCAGACATGTGTGAGAGTTTAACCGGAGTCAGATACCAGCGGGACAGTACCTTGAAAGAGGTTTCAAGGATTTCTGACGATTTAGATAGGGTAATATGTGCTTTCCAAATAGAGGACCATTGTTCGCCAGTTAACTGAAGATCAAAGTCCGCACACCAAGCTTTTTGGTAACTGGGAGAAGCATCTATATTCGTAGCGCAAAGAATAATGTAAATTCTAGAAATAAGACCCCGCTTTTTGAGGTCGACCGACAGGATTTTTTCAAAACCTGTTAGAGGGGATTTGATAGCGTTGCCAAAAGCGGAGACTTCCAACCAGTTTCATAACTGAAAATATTCAAATCAAGGAATGGAGGTCTTGAATTTATTTTCAATGTCGAGTTTAGTCATTAGATTGCATTTACTAATTATATCAATAATTCTAACAATGCCTTTCTCTCTCCAGGTGGAAAACGAGTGAGGATGGAAAGCCGGTGAGAAAGCCTTTTGACCAATGAATGTGTATAGAGGTGAGTATTTGGATACCAACAATTTTTTGAGTCGAAACCAAATTTTGAGGGTATGGGCTAAAAAGGGTTTACAGACAAATTTACTCGTTTTTATTGTGTGTGGTGTCCAGAGCAATTCCCGAAATACGAGTTCTGTTTCCACTTTTTCTTCTATCCAAGCCCAATCTAGGGCATCAGAGCCGTGATAGTGTCTACAAAAGAGAGGCTAAAGTTATAGATCTATAGTAGCTGAGCGAGTCGGGTGTGGCTAAACCCCCCACTTTCTTAGGTCTACTTAGGGTTGCATGCGGAATACGGTGGAGACCATACGCCCAAATAAAGTCATTGAAATCCTTCTGCCACCTCCTAATTTGCTGAATAGAAATAGTAATAGGTAGTGCCCTAATATAGAAAAGATATTTGGGCAAAATATAAGACCTAATAATAACAGTCCTATCAAGGAAGGATAGCATTTTCGTACTCCAAGCTTTAAGTTTTTTAATGTTTTCTTCATGCATTGATGAAAAATTGATCTTGAGTAGATCGTCTAAGTTTAAGGGTATCTTGATTCCAAGATACGGAATATACTCTGTAGCCCATTGATAGGTATAAGTCCGTTTGAGGGTAGAGGAGATTTCGTCTGTTAAGAATATGGGATAAATAACCGATTTAGAATGGTTTATTTTCAGACCCGCTATACACCCAAATGTATGCAAAATCTTATGTAGTTCTGACAGAGATTGGCATGGGTTTGTCAGGTATAATAAAATATCCGCGAAGAGGCTGATTTTAAAGTTTTTATTTTTGATATTGAAGCCTTGGATCATGACCGAGTGCCATATTAAACACGCCAGAGGTTCCATGGAAATAGCAAAAAGAATGGGTGAAAGGGGGCACCCCTGACGGGTGCCTCTTTGAAGCATGAATTCTGGTGAAGATAAACCATTAACCAATAGTTGGGCTCTGGGTTGATCATAGATAGCGCGCAATGACCTTCTGAAAATAGGACCAAAGTTCATACACTTAAGTAAAGATTCAAGATAATTTACTTCTAGAGAATCAAAGGCCTTCTCGATGCCAAGCGTCAGAATTAGAGAATTGACATGTTTGGAGCGTCTACCGTAATAAATGAGATTCAAGGTTTTCCTGATATTATCAGAGATGTCCCTTCCAGGCATAAAACCCGTCTGATCTTTGTGAATATAATAAGGAATAAAGTGCTTGAGACGGGCCGCCAAAATAGAAGTGAAAAGCTTATAGTCGATATTAAGAAGGGAAATGGGTTTATATGATTTCGGGTCCGAAAGATCTTTTCCCCTTTGGGGTATTAAAATTATATTAGCTTTTTTCCAAGACTCCGGAAGTTGACCTAAAGCCAGAATTTCATTGCACTTGTCAGTAAGCGGTTTACTGAGCAGCTGTGCAAACACCTTGTAGCATTCAGAAGTAAAGCCATCCGGCCCTGGTGCCTTATTTTGTTTGAGAGATTTTATGGCACGCTCCATTTTCGCAATCTCTATAGGCCTTTCCAACGCTTCTTTGTGATCAGGTGTCAATTTCTTCAATTGCAAAACGGAATCTAGAAATGTTTGAATGCTATGGAGATCAGAACCCTTGGAGGCATAAAGAGACCTATAGAACGATTCAAGAATCTTAATGATAGCCGTAGACTCGGAACAAACTTTTCCTGACGAGTCTCTAAGGGCATGAATGAACCGATTTTCACGCCGCTTCTTAAGTCTCCAAGTTAGATATCTTAGTTTTCTAGAAGATTGTATGGTGTCATAGTTGAGCAGACATTTGATTAAAAACATACACACAAGGAACTGATGCCTGGTTATACATGGAATTGTCCAGAAGTCCTGCATCTGCATTAGGAGTCAAGTAGGAATTAGCCACTCCCATGTACCATGGCAGCACTGTAGGCCAGACCACCATCCAGTAAGTGTTGATACAATAGACCAGAGGGTGGGGTTTTTTCATCTGCATTGCAATGGGAATTTTAAGCTTCCTATTTATTTCTTCCATCACAGGATGCAAGGCAGAAGACAAAGGCCTCTGTTTGGAGATTTCAAAAAGCTGCTGCCTTGATAGACCAATGGTCTGACTCAGTATAAAGCAATGTCCAAGTTAATACAGCTGCACAAAATGCTTTCTTCCATCTTCATTTGGCCTAGAAATGATTCCCTACCTTGTCTTGGACAATCTGGCCATGTGAATCTGTGCAACAGTGACCTCGACTATTGTAATGCACTCTACATGGGTCTCCCCTTAAATCCAGTTGGTACAGAATGCTGCAGTTCGATTACTGTCTGGAGGTTCACAGAGTATATGTATTACACCCATTCTTCAGTCGTTCCACTGGCTTCCAGACAGTTACTGTGATTAGTTCAAGGCATGAGTTATTACTGACGAAGCCCTTCACAGCCTTGAACACCACACACCAGCAGATCTGCTTCTCCCATTATCCTCCCCCACAACAGCTTCACTCATCTGAGAAAAGCCTTCTGAAGGTGCCACCCCGTAAATGGGTGAGCGTTGCAACTGCCTTTACATGTGCATTCTGTGTTGTGGCTTTCACCTTGTTGAACTCTACCTGAGAAAGCCAGGAAGGCCCCCATTCTTTTATCATTCCACAGAGGGTGTAAAACCAAAATATTCAGGAAGGCACTTGTATAAAAGAACTAGAAATGTAGAATGGAACCATTCAGGGGGGCACTGTTATAAGGTAATAGGATTTTAGTCTATTGCAGTGCTGAGTCTATGCAGCTTCTTGCTCTTGCTGTATTTTCTCCCTCTGTAATCCACATTCTGCATTGTTATGGTATGTTATGCCTTAGGGGTTTTTTAATTTGTATTTTTGGTATCACTATATCTAATTCTCAATTTGCCCAAATAACATCCCATTAAGCTTCTATTCAAGGGACTGGACATTTTTTTCCTCCAGGCAGCTGGCAACTGTGAGAGTGGATTACCATGATTTTTTGTTTTGTTTTTGGTTGTGTTTTGCTGTTTTAAAGTGTTGCAATCCAAAGAAGGGCAAAATCTGCAACACAATAAAACACTAGCACTTGAGGTGTCTGGCCACCATGTGTATCCCCACTCAACAATAAGCCTCACAGACTTGCAGCATAAACCACTGCACAATACCTGCATTTAATCTAACCTACCTCTACCACAGTCTTCCTTGTCACTTCTTAAAAGGATTTTTATGGGAGGAGGGCTTGCATGTTCCCTCAAGAGTCTTGATGCAAATTATGCATTTCTACATTTGAATGTTCATTTGTATTACTGGAAGGGATAGGAGGTAGATTCCCCTAGAATCTGTTGTGAGAATTTGTATTTTAATTATGCCTCAAATTTATTTGATTGCATGTTTGGGGAGTTCTGAAGGGTCTAATGCGCCATGCTGCAAGCTTTTCTTCAGATCTCCAAGGAGATTTTACATTTTAATTATACATTACTGTATTCATTTGACTATTGGAGGATGGGAGTGGTGAGAGATAAGAGTTGTGGGCTTTGTACTATGCAACTCGTCTCTGGAATTTTCTTATATTTCCCCTGTTCCTTTCTATGTTTTCCTCTCAGTTCATTCTTGTTCTGTTATGTGAGCTGTAGTCCTGTAGAAAATAAGCTGAGAAGGAACGCATGGTCTTTTACACTACTTACATCAGATCAAACCCATCATAATTAATCTCCATAGATATGCACAATTTCTTTCTGTTTTGGGGGTTCCTTTTTAAAAAGGATATTAAGCAGTCAACTTGTGATTTTTTTTTCAATTTAACTATACAGGCAAGGTGTCTTGGCCTGTTACCTGGGGATGCAACTAAAACCTGTATAGACAGTATTTATTTATTTATGGGCCGCATGGGTAGGGCAGGATATAAATCCCAAATAAATAAATAAATAAATAAAATAAAAAATTTCTATCCCACCCTCCCAAAGGCTCAGGGCGGCTCACATACAGCAAATGTTCATTAACATATTATCACCTCAATAAATAGAGATTTAAAAAAATCTAACTACAATCTACATACAGCCTTATTCGAAATATTAAATTAAATGCAGCAGATGGAATGGAGCTGGCGTTCACAGAGCACACACTGATCCACATTTTTGTAACCTGGTGGATGGACTAATGTGATCTACTGACGAACTCTCCCAAAAGTTCCATGCACATGTTTAAAAGCAAGGGGGCAAAATAAGCCCTCGAAAAACTCCACAGCATAAGTGCCATGGAGAAGAGCAACGGTCCCCCCCCCCCAGCATCATCTTCTGGAAATAATTTGTCAAAGAAGAATGGAATCACAAAACTGTGGTGTCTCCACTTCCCTCCAGCAGACAGTGAAGAAGGATATCACCGCTGACAGTACTGAAAGCTGCCAAGTGGTTCTGACAACAAGGGATGTGCCTCCGCTGTCCTAACAGTCATCGGTCTGCATGACTAAAGCAATTTCAGTAGGAAACCCAAGCTGGGAGCCGGATTGAAAGTGGTCCAGATAATCAATGTCCTTTAAAACTGCCTGGAGTTGAGCCATCTGCACCCCTTCGGAGTGTGGCTGTCACTCGGAATGGGGGAGCCACTACCTCATTTCATTAAATGAACCGTAAAGGCGGCAGGTACTAATGCGGTGGAAAACAATGTCTCCATATGCTGTATAATTTTCCTAGCACAACTGTTTAGCAGCAATAACTAACCTACATGCATTTTTCCCATGCAGGTCAAATCACCACCACCCCCATCGCCCAATGAAACCAGCAAATTGCTGAAAGCACATTGTTCTCAAGCCAAATCTTTGCACGGTTGAGTTGCTAAACATAAGAGTTTGATACAATGAAGATGATGATGGCTCCTGGCTCCAGCTTTACAGAACACGTTCCAATGTAATAATGACCAGGAAGCAAAGATCCGGTAACAGAAGCTAAATTCATTAAGGCTGAGTTGGAAATCGGAAGAGGAGTAAGAATAAGCATGCCACATTAATATCTTTATACCCACTTTCATGACACCTTGTCAAAATAAGTATGACATCCACATTTTTTAAATGTTAACTTGCTATTTCATACGTTGACTAGTTTGACTATCAGATAAAATTGAGCAACAGCAAGAAATTACAGAGACATTCTCCCTGTTGTTTAGCTGCATTGCCCTGCTTATTACCAGTCAGCAGCACAGACCAGTTCCAGCCTGAACTTTCCTGTGTGCTTGGTGAAAACATGCACTAACAGGATACGTTCCTCGCAGCGTGCTTATACAGTTCGCACAAGTATTAAAAGTGTGTGTGAGTGCTTTAAAGATCAGAGTGTCTAGCATGTATTCATTTGAAGTGTAAAGTTGAAAAGCACACCCAAGACCCACCCAAGGCAAGCACCACAAAACATAAGAGCAGAGGCAATATGGTGAATTCACCTACCCTCTTTGCTACTGGCATTTAACGCCAGGCCCTTGTATGATGATCAGTGTTCCCTCTAAGCTTTTTTAGCCTCCGGCTCACACATTTTTGTCTTCGCTCAGGAAGGATGGCTCCAGAGCAAACTAACTTATGCAGTAGCCAGATCACATGCTCACAACTTTAATGCCAGTAGCTCAGAAAGTAGAATTTTTGGCTCACAAGACTCCATAGCTTAGAGGGAGCATTGATGATTATTATTATTTAAGGTTTTCTATTTTGAATATTACCGACTTGAAAAGCACAATATAAATAGAATACAGAAAGCTATATGGATTTGGAGATGTTTGGCCCCTGCTGACTCCTGCTTTAAGGATAAAGTGACATTTCTGGAGTCTTTGACCCAGCAATTAAAACCTGTTTGTTTATTTATTTGATTACATTTATATACCACCCTCCCCAAATGGGCTCAAGGCAGTTAATACAATTAAAACAGTATTAAAATAACAATTTACACATAAAATATCATAAAATACGGTGTAACTATAGAGGTAGTCAGATGACCAGTCAGAGTCAGGCCACTGATGGACAATTTGGCCGGAAAAAGCTGGGCCCAAAAAACTAGGGCCAGAAGAAGGTGGGGGGGGGGGAGTCCACTGCCTCAACCAAATACCCGGCGGAAGAGCTCCGTCTTGCAGGCCCTGCAGAACTGCAATAGGTCCCACAGGGCCTTGATCTCACATGGGAGCTCATTCCACCAGGCAGGGGCCAGGGCTGATAAAGCTCTGACCCTGGTCGAGGCTAGTCGAACATCCCTAGGTCCGGGAACCACTAACAGATGTTGATCTGTGGACCTCATTGCCCTCCAGGGCTCATATGGGGAGAGGTGGTCTCACGGGTACGCGGGTACGTTGGCCCCTGGCCGTAGAGGGCTTTAAAGGTAAGCACCAGCACCTTGAAATGGATCCAGAATTCAATAGGCAGCCAGTGCAGTTCACGCAGCACCGGGTGGATATAAGCCCGCACAGGCATCACCGTCAACACCCTCGCTGCCGCATTCAGTACTAGCTGCAACTTCCGGAGCAAGGGCAGCCCCACGTAGAGAGAGTTACAATAATCCAGTCTGGAAGTGACCATTGCATGGGTCACTGTAGCTAAATCTCGGGGCTAACTGCCTGGGGCTAACTGCCTGATCTGCCTCAGATGGAAAAAGGCAGACCTGGCAGTGGTGGTGACCTGGGTCTCCATGGAGAGGGAGGCATCCAGGAACACCCCCAGACTCTTCACACTCGACGTAGGCACCCATGGAGCCCCATCGAAGGCTGGGAGCCTGATCCCCCGACCCAATCCCCTGCGACTCAGGTACCAGGACCGCCGTCTTAGATGGATTTAACTTCAGTCGGCTCTGTCGTAACCATCCATCCAGCCATTCATACCTAAATCTCTCTACTCTGCCCCACCCTGACCCTCAGCTATTATCCTCTTCCTTGCAAATATTTGTGGGTTAAATCTGTCAAGTTGCCAAGCACGGTAAGGCTTAAACTAATATGACAATAACATTAAAAAATGCTCTTCTTGTGAGACAAACAGAACTAATGGAACACAAAGGAAAAGAACCTCCAGCTGTTTACTTATTAAGGCAAGTGTGTTTGCTGGCAAGAGAATAACTCCACTTCGCACCACTGCCCCCCTTCTACCAGTGCAATCCTATGCAATTATTCCACTCTCACTGGAATCGATGGGCTTAGACTCCAGTAACTCTGCATAAAACTGCACCGTGCATCATCCTGAACCAGATTTGCTCTTCCTGGTACAATCAAGCTTTCCGGGTTTGAGAAGTACACCATTCTCAGATGTTTTCCAAGAGCAAAACTGCATTTTAATATTCAGTAGTAAAATTACAACAAAAGCAAGGCAGTACTACAAGGTGGCTCTGTTCCGGATTACTGCCAAACTGAAGAGTTTTAATGCAGCCCTGAGGATGCTTGTTCAAAAATGAAATAACATAGAATTTTGAACCATTTGGAAGACTAATACATTTACAGTGCAATCCTGGGGCGGGGGAGCACTAAGGGAGCCGAGTAGCTGTTATGCTGGCATGTCTCTGAGATACACCGGTGCCCGGCAGAGTTTCACTGGAGCAGCACCCTGGCACCACGCTTCTCAGCCACCATCGCAGCCCCACAGCAGCTGCCTGTCAGTGAGCCAGTGTCATAGGTGTCTGTGCTGGCACGGAAGCAGCCCTGTGGCTAGAAACGTTTTGCTCGGGGTGGGGGCCTCCCTCCCCAAGGAGCCCCAGTGCCCCTGTCGGCTATGCTGCCATTGCAGGTGGTGGAGGGGGAGGCGGCTGAAGTAGTGTTTCTTGTTATGATGGAATGTTAACTTTCACTTCTCCGGGCTGAGCCTTATCTCATAGCCTGAGTGTCTGACCTTGGTACCTTTCTCCTGATGCTTCTCCGGGAATATGAACCCGTTAGTTCGGTGTCATGGTTAAGTGCGCGGACTCTAATCTGGGAGGACCAGGTTTGATTCCCCACTCCTCCACTTGCACCTGGCTAGATGACCTTGGGCAAGCCATAGTTCTGACAAGAGCTGTTTGTCAGCAAGCTGCCATTGTGTTCTGTGTTATTTGTATGACTGTACAGTTTATTCCTCCCCCCCCCTCTGCCTACTAGCCTGTATTTTATTCTGCTGTAATGCCTAAGCCAAACATCTGGAGGACGTGGTGTAGGAGGTGAGCTTGAATGCTAGCTTGTTGCTTTTAGATCCTGGGAACTGCACCTGTATTATGTCTGGAGATAGCGGTGTTCCCAGGGAGTGAGCGCGCAACCGTTTCCTTTTACCCGCCAGCGGGAAAGTGACCCATTGGTTATGTACCTGGTTCAAATCCCTTTATTATGCTTGCCCTAGCTGTTTGTACCCATTCCTAACAAAGAACTTGTTTGAGTATCTTTCCAAAGCTTTGAAATAAATTTTGCTTTTCTGAAACGTGGATTTATTCTCGATGCTTGGGGATCCAACATATTGTTAGGAATCCCATTATTTTCCTATCGTCCCGAGTCTGACGAAGTCATGAGCGGGACAGAGGGAAAACTACCTACAACGGAGGGGGACACGGGATCGGTCCCAACAACCTCCACGCCGTTGATCACCACGACTACGGTGCCTACGTCGGGTGCGGTGGGGGGAACGATTCCCCGTTTGCCTTGGGAAAACTGCCTACAACGGAGGGGGACACGGGATTGGTCCCAACAACCTCCACGCCGTTGATCACCACGACTACGGTGCCTACGTCGGGTGCGGTGGGGGGAACGATTCCCCGTTTGCCTGCGTATTTGTCCTGGCCGCCTCCAACCCCTTCGCAATGGGGCCCACGGAGGACACCGGCGCAGGATGACTGGACTCTGTATAATACGAAGGGCACCAGGGAGATTTAGTCCCGCCGAGGGAGCGGACTTCGAGAGAGTCTGTTTGATAAAGGACTATATCCCAAACCGGAGAGGACGACCTCCTCGGGGATGTACCGACATGAGCTCGAAGACTGGATGAGAGCTAAATTGCCTCCAAACGATGGAGAGTATGAGCCACCCCCGAGATACCGACCCCGGGAACATATCCCGGAAGAAGAGGCCGGAGAGCGACTGGACGAGCTGGAGCAATC
>NW_015165241.1:335982-340157 GCF_001447785.1 Gekko japonicus | reverse complement strand
GGAGACGGGGGGTAAGGTGTATTTTGGAGGGGGCAGTATGTCAGCAAGCTGCCATTGTGTTCTGTGTTATTTGTATGACTGTACAGTTTATTCCTCCCCCCCTCTGCCTACTAGCCTGTATTTTATTCTGCTGTAATGCCTAAGCCAAACATCTGGAGGACGTGGTGTAGGAGGTGAGCTTGAATGCTAGCTTGTTGCTTTTAGATCCTGGGAACTGCACCTGTATTATGTCTGGAGATAGCGGTGTTCCCAGGGAGTGAGCGCGCAACCGTTTCCTTTTACCCGCCAGCGGGAAAGTGACCCATTGGTTATGTACCTGGTTCAAATCCCTTTATTATGCTTGCCCTAGCTGTTTGTACCCATTCCTAACAAAGAACTTGTTTGAGTATCTTTCCAAAGCTTTGAAATAAATTTTGCTTTTCTGAAACGTGGATTTATTCTCGATGCTTGGGGATCCAACACTGTTCTTGAAAAAGAGCAGTTTCTGTCAGAGCTCTCTCAGCCCCACCTACCTCACAGGGTGTCTGTCTGTTGTGGGGAGGAAAAGGGAAAGGAGTTTGTAAGTCACTCTGAGACACCTTTGCGTAGTGAAGGGCGGGGTATAAATCCAATCTCCTCTTTTTCTTTTACCTCACAGGGTGTCTGTTGTGGGGAGGGGAAGGGAAAGGAGTTTGTCAGCCACTCTGAGACACCTTTGGGTAGTGAAGGGCGGGGTATAAATCCAATCTCCTCCTCTTCTTCTCTTACCTCACAGGGTGTCTGTTGTGGGGAGGGGAAGGGAAAGGACTTTGTAAGCTGCTCTGAGACACCTTTGCGTAGTGAAGGGCGGGGTATAAATCCAATCTCCTCTTCTTCTTTTACCTCATAGGGTGTCTCTTGTGGGGAGGGGAAGGGAAAGGTGTTTGTCAGCCGCTCTGAGACACCTTTGGGCAGTGAAGGGGGGGTATAAATCCAATCTCTTCTTCTTCTTCTTTTACCTCACAGGGTGTCTGTTGTGGGGAGGGGAAGGGAAAGGAGTTTGTCAGCCACTCTGAGACACCTTTGGGTAGTGAAGGGGGGTATACATCCAATCTCTTCTTCTTCTTTTACCTCACAGGGTGCCTGTTGTGGGGAGGGGAAGGGAAAGGAGTTTTTCAGCCGCTCTGAGACACCTTTGGGTAGTGAAGGGCGGGGTATAAATCCAATCTCCTCCTCTTCTTCTAAGGTGGTAGACTGGATATGTTAGCGCTTCAAACTGTTCAGAAGGAGTTTGTCGGAAATGGAGTGTATAGCGAGAAATGAGGAGGAACTTGACGAAAACATGGAAGTTGGGGAGATGACTATTGAGCAGTTCCTTAGAGTTGTGAAAGAGGTGGTGCAAAAAGGATGTGAAGAAGCGTGTGCAGAATTAAGGAAGAAGTATAACATACAAGTAGAAACAGAGGAAAAGGAAAAGCAGGAGCAATTCCCTGTGAAGGAGGTTCCAGAGGAGGGCCAAACAAAGAACAGGGATTATGTTAAGGAAAATAATCTGGGGAGTATACAAATGAATGACTATATAGAACCTAAAGGCTTGCCAATGGAAATAGTAGGAAAGAACTAAAAAAAAAATTGCCTAGTATTAAAATGGGACTGCCAATAGAAAATAGACAATGCTTGAAACCTGAACGAGAGAGAGATAAAAGGACCAAAAGAAGGAAACGATGGGCGTGGAAATTTAAAGGAGACAATAGATCCTGGAAAATAGAATGGTGGAAAATTAGAGAGGGGAGGCATGGAAGTCAAGGAATGTTTAAAGAACGTAGACATGTAGACATGCTGAGACAGAAAAGGAGACTACAAATGTTCAAGAGGAAAAATAAGTCATACGAAAAGATAGAAAGATTGACTTTCTTCGGATATAAGATTAGATGGAAAATTGACCTAAAACCTACTTATTTATGTATTTATATCTGCATTTTTGTTGTAAACTAGTGGTGATTAGGAGGTGTATTTTAAAGATAAAAGGTGATGGAAATATTAGGGCTGATTAATTGTTTTAATATATTGGAATATTGTGGTTGAAAATTAATTTTGAGATTAATATGACATTGAGTAGTAATAGAAATTTGTAAGCTAAAAATGATTATAAAGGGTATTAATGAATTGATTCAAAATGAATTATTTAAAATTTAAAAAGTTTTAGAGAGTAATTATATTTTAAAATAATGAAATGGCAAATTAACGGGGGAAATTGTTAATACGTTGTTGTTAAGTGTGGGAGATGTCTAGTGGTATTAGAAGGTTAAATTGATTTAATAACTGATTTATTTATGATTTTATATTTTTATTTTTTGTCATAAATTTATGGGGATCAAGAGGTATAATTTAAAGATAAAAGGTGTTGGAAATATTAGGGCTATTGGATATATGATTGTGTTTAAACATATTGGAATATTGTGGTTGAAAATTAATTTTGACAATGGTCAGAAGGTTTTGTTGTGTTATAAGTAGGTTCAAATTTACTTTTGATAACAGTGTAGAATGAGTGTGGTGAATTTAGGTTAATCTTAGACTAGATAAAGATGGGTGAAGGCCTGGCAGTTTATAACAGAAAGATACTGAGGGAATTTAATGGAAAATTTATATTTAAAAGAAAATAGTAGAGCATTCTGAGAGTGAAAGTAGTGATAAAGGTTCCAATAGAATATCAATAAAATATAAAAGCTATAAAGATTGAAGGAAGAGTAAAAAGGGCAACAAAAGAAAAAGATATAAAAAATTAAATATTAAACTAAGCCCCTATATTGAAAGCAAAGAATTGGCAAGACATAGGAGATGGGATAAGAGTCAGAACTGTACAAGGTGAAGAAAAGGAGAAATGTAACAAGAAAATATGAATGATTTGCAAGTCAGATATGATTCTTCAGCGTAGTTCTGAGAAGACAGTACATAAACCTTAAAGGCTATAGAAATATAAGTTTTCATTCAATACAGATTTGATATTAAGATTGAGAATAAGGATAAAACTATGTATGGTAGGTATATTGGATATGTTTCTGTATTGCTAGAAAGGATACGTGCTGTCTAAGGATTTTATAGGTATGTAATTTTGTTGATGATCTTGCATTTGTGTACGATATAGGCTTATAAAACCAAATAAATATAATTTAAAAAAAACCAAACTGTTCGGAAGGAGGGGATGTTGTAGAAAGGGTAGCAAGCCCCTGAAGTTAAAAATAAATGGGGGGGGGGAGAGTTCGGTTTTAGACTCCTCCTGCATTGTTAGTTTTTGGACTTCCAATGAGTGTTTTATGAAGAAGAGAAGAGATTGGATCTATACTCCCTGCCCTTCATTACCCAAGGGAGTCTCAGAGCGGCTTACAAACTCCTTTTCCCTTCCCCTCCCCACAACAGACACACCTTGTGAGGTAGGGGAAGGGAAAGGAGTTTGTCAGCCGCTCTGAAACTCCTTTGTGTAGTGAAGGGCGGGGTATAAATCCAATCTCTTCTTCTCTTCTTCTTCTTAGGTTAGGCACACTCCAGCTAATTCCCTGATTGGCTCAACCTCGTCAGGGGACCCCACTTTGAATCCCGTATATCTATTCCTCTTCTGTCTTTAGAGTTAGTTCTGACACTGAGTGTATGCACAGATGACTTGCCTTTACTGTACTCTTTTTGAAGGAACGTTGTTGAGAACTGATTGCTGCGAGACTCTGACAGCCCCTTCCCATGATGTGGCACCAGGGGCAGACTGACATCCACCCTCCTGGGGCCGGGAGAGGTGAGGTGCGTGGCGGCCAGGCTGGCCATGGAAGTGACATGCGTGGGCTTGTTGGCGTGCTGGAGCACAGCCAGGCATGCCTGGTTGGGGCCGGAGAAGGCACCCACCTGCCTCCTGGCCTGGCTTACCTGCTGGCAGGTAGCATGGCAAGCGTCTGGCGGCAGCTTGAGATGGAGGCTTCTCCTCCACCATTCATGCTTGCTGCCTGCTCGGGCTAGGCCCGGGCCACTTTCTCAGCCCAGCTTTGCCGCTGCCTCTGACATCTCTGCCCTCGTCCCCCCAGGGGGGAGAGAGAGCCAAGGCTTGGGGGAGGGCCCCCCATAAAAACTGCTAGGGGGCCAGGCCCTGTGGGCCCCACGGTAGCTATGGGCCTGCATGGAAGTGGGTAGACCAGGGGCATGGCTGGGTTTAGTCAGTTCCCTAAGCCACCTCA
>NW_015165241.1:329627-335970 GCF_001447785.1 Gekko japonicus | reverse complement strand
CCCCATCAGTGGTGGAAAGTTATACCACCAAAAAACACAGTGTAGCCCACAAGCACCAACGCAACCCAATAATTCCTCCCTAGCACCCAATCACCGCCCTCCCAGCCCTACAAAAACCCCAGCCAGGACTCCAAAACTCAATAGGTAGGTCATGCAGTAGGACTCTTTCTCATAGCTCCCTGCCCTGTGGACTTTGAGCAACCGTCTCGGCAGTTAGGTGGCAAGAAAGGCACAGAGCCTGAAGAGGGTGAGGTTTGAGGAGGGGTGGGACCTCAGACAGGTACACTGCCATAGACTCCACCCTCCAAACCAGTCAGTCCCACATAGGGAACCATTGTTGCCAATCTCCAGGTGAGGGCTGGAGAGCACTCAGAATTACAACTGCTCTGCAGAAGGGAGGGCAGAAGTCAGCTGAAGTCAAAGGGGCAGATAATGGTAGGTTGATGGTTAGCTGGGAAGGAGATGGGATTGCCAACTACATGCTGAGAAATTCCTGGGGATTTGAGGGGTGGAGCCTGGAGAGGGTGGGGTTTGCAGAGGGGTGGGACCTCAGACAGGTAGAATGCCATAGACTACACCCTCCAAACCAGCCACTTTGTCCTGGGTAACAATTGCTGCCAATCTCCAGGTGAGGGCTACAGATCACTCACAATTACAACTGTTCTTCAGGTAGCAGAGATCAGTTCCTCTGGAGAAAACAGTGGACTCTGTCATTATACTCTGCTATTATACTCTGCTGAGGTCACCACAGCAAATTGACACTGTTTGCCCAAAGCCAGAGCACTCCCCCAGAGCCTCTTTCTAGATCCCGTTGTATTGCTTTCACAATGGGCTTTACTGCTAGTATTTTAATATGCTAGTTGTGATAATTTCATGCCAAGTAAAAATGTCCATAGTCATATTTTATGTTCCTAAGGTAACAAAATGACTTTCAATCTGGAAAAGAAAAAAAGAAGTGCTAATGTAGCATTTTTTTCCAATTTTCCAGAAAATTTCCGTTTTCCCCCGAAAATATTTTACATATCTAGGCATGAGCCACAACCTCCCAGTACCATGGCCCATCATGCAATGGGAAAGATCCCATGGAAGTTTCCCAGGTGAACTACCGGTGTGTGTGTGTGTGGGGAGATTTTCAGTCCTACACTGGGCTAGTAGCTCATTCTTTTGCTGGGAATCCTCCCCCCACCCCAAGAGGTCAGGATTATAGGTGGTTGGGGGGGTGTCTGACTGATGCCCCACTTTACCCAGTGGAACAGCTTGCTGGGCAACCCTTGCAGGATCAGAGCCTTGTACAGCAGCAGCTGCAGTCGATGGACTGTCAGCAGTTGCTGAGGATTTCAGCAGTTGCTGAGGATTTCATCTCAGAACAGGTGAGCACTCTTCTCTGCCTAAAGGGGTACCTGCAGAAAAGTTCCTCCCCATAGGGCTGGAAATATGGATCCTGCCAGGGTGCCTCAGACCTAACTGAAACCCAGCCTAGCACTTGTGCCTGCTTGTCATCACTGCATGTGTCCATTTTGCTTTCCTGCATGTGATGATTCAACAGGGAGACCTCTAGGCAAGGCCAGTGCCATCCCCCCCCCCCCCCACACACACACACACTCAGCTGTCCCTGGCTACCTCCTGGAGTGTTGCACCCAGCCAGATTTTTTTTACCTGTTACTCCGCACCACCTTGATGCATGTCATGGTCAGGGAAGGCTCGGTCTGTCTCCCAATGGACCTAAAGAGGACACAACTGGAATCCTTAGCCCCTTCCACCATTTGCAGTTCAATAAAGTCTGGGTAGTGCCACAGCTGTGTCTCTGTCAGTTTGCTTCCAACGGCACAACATGGCCCACTTTGTCTGTCTCCCTCCCAGAAGAAGAAGAAGAAGAGATTGGATTTATACCCCGCCCTTCACTACCCAAAGGTGTCTCAGAGCGGCTTACAAACTTCTGTCCCTTCCCCTCCCCACAACAGACATCCTGTGAGGTGGGTGGGGCTGAGAGAACTTTGACACAAACTGCTCTTTTTCAAGGACAGCTCTTATCAGAACTACGGCTTGCCCAAGATCATCAAGCCAGGTGCAAGTGGAGGAGTGGGGAATCAAACCCGGTTCTCCCAGATTAGAGTCCGCACACTTAACCACTACACCAAACCATTAGAACAGATAAAAGGAAGTCCTTCTTCACCCAAAGAGTGATTAACACATGGAATTCACTGCCATAGGAGGTGGCGGCAGCTACAAGCATGGACAGCTTCAAGAGGGAATTGGATAAACATATGGAGCAGAGGTCCATCGGTGGCTCTTAGCCACAAGGTATAGATAGGGACTCCGGGGCAAGTGATGCTCTGTATTCTTGGTGCTTGGGAGGGGGGGCAACAGTGGGAGAGCTTCTAGTGTCCTGTCCCCACTGGTGGACCTCCTGATGGCACCTGGTATTTTTGGCCACTGTGTGACACAGAGTGTTGGACTGGATGGGCCATTGGCCTGATCCAACATTGGCTTCTCTTATGTTCTTATCTGTGAGGGGATGTACTAATACGGTTGCCCATAGGAAACAATGGGAGATGCTTGAAGTCCCATTGGATATAATGGGACCCAACAATACCAATTGACTTGCATTGGCCTATTGCAAGATACAAGGGTGAATTAAATGAAAAACTTAAAATGGCGATAAGATTTAGAAGCACTGCGCCATTGTCTGTAAGTTGGCAGCATTTTTACAAATGACATAAGGAATGTCCTACAGGTGGCAGCAGAGTGCAGACAAGCAACACGCCGTCACAGTAAAGGTAAAGGTTCCCTTGCTCGAAAGCCAGTCGAATCCGACTCTAGGGTTTCAGTGCTCATCTCCATTTCAAAGCCGAAGAGCCAGCGCTGTCCGAAGACGTTTCCGTGGTCATGTGGCCGGCATGACTAAACACCAAGGCGCACAGAACGCTGTTACCTTCCCACCAAAGTGGTACCTATTTATCTACTTGCAATTTCTTGCTTTTGAACTGCTAGGTTGGCAGGAGCTGGAACTAGAGACAGGAGCTCACCCCGTCTTGCGGCACCCGGGTCTTGAACTGCTGAACTACTGACCTTCCACAGCCTGCAGTTCAGCGTCTTAACCACTTGAGCCACCGCAGCTCAAGTGCATATAGATGTCATATATTTATTTACATTTATTTATTTATTTACATACATTTATGTAGCCGTACATAAAGATGTCCACCCCACTTGAGACATGCACCAAAGAGGAGCCCTGTTTGTCATCCGTTTTTTGAGTAGTGAACTAGTGAAACGTATTGCAGTTCATCAACTAATGCAGTTGCAATATGGTGATGCATGTCTGTCACTGCAACAAGTGTATGAGTGGAGTAGGAAGCTAAAAAACAGCATGACTTCTGTGACAGATGCTTCTCAACCGGACAACAGGCTGTGCATGAGTGTTACTGTGTGCAACCAAAAAATTTTCTTAGAGGAATCCATGCACTTTGTAAGTGGTGGACGACTTGTATTGAATGCAACGGAGACTATGTGCAAGGATACCATTGTGTACCAAAATTTGTTCAATAAATTATGAAAAAACAATATTTGGGGTTTCCATTTGACTTACCCTCCCCTTACAGCACGTACAAGTAGCGATAAAAATGCAGAATGGATTTCAGATGTATTTTTTTGGTCTGAAGTAAAGTGCTCTGGGACTGGAATGGTGCGCGGTGCCCCCCCCCCCCCCCCCCCCCGTGGAATGACAGCCCCTAGGACTGGAATCAGTGCTCTGAGGGCTGTCATTCCAGTTGTAAAACACTCATACTACTCCAGGGGCGAAGGGAGCCGACTAGCCATAACGGTGAACTGGGTGGCAGGGCAGCCCTTGTGCCGTATGTGTTCTTTAATTCTCGTGTTCAGTGTTGCCCCTGACATCTTGGCTTACCATTGCCTCGTCACCCTTGCTCCCCAGGCCAGGGGACCTCCAACACCTCCCCTACAAGACCCACTGGCAACCTTTGCCGGATGGCCCTGTTGTAGAACTTGGCACAGATGGTAAAGTGCCTAGCAACTACCAGGAGTTGCATGTCTCTGTGGCCTTCAGTATGGTGGAGGCAATGGCACCACATATTCAGCTGGCCAAATGCGTGCTCAATGACCATGTGTGTCCGGCGGTGGGCTTGGTTATACACAGTGTGGTCTGGCAGTTTGTTGAGATACAGTGTCAGCAAGTACAGGCAGAGGAGGTCTCCACGGTCACCAGCAATGAGTGGAATAACAGCCGTTAGGACCTGGGGCCCTGCCTGGGGCCTACCCCTACGCAGACTGCTCACCCAGAAGCCATCTTTTGCCCTCTGGCCAGGCAGCCAAAGGGAGGTTGAGGCCAGATGTTGCAAAGATCTGGGCATCATACATGCTGCCGGGGGACTTGGCCCAAAGGTCTGTAATGATGCCTTGATGATTGCAGGTCTTCTGGACGTTCAAGCTGTAGGAACAACGCCAGTTGCAGTAAACTTTCAGCTCCTCCCGGTAATGAGGGCAATGCAGGTACAGTCCATGGCAGGTACAGTCCATGGCCCCCACAATGTTGGAAAAGCCACAAATGTGGGGAACCCAGCCCAGAGGGGTGCCAGCTCAGTCCCCTCTGTACGGAAGCCCACATGCTCCTAGAGGTGGCCCAGCATGGCATCCGGGAAGCTGTGAAAGCAGCAACTCTGACTGAGACACCTCAAGGACTTCTGCTATGGCCCCTTGGAAGGAGCCAGTGGCTAGGAATCGAAGGGAGAGCAGGGCCTTCTGCAGGCAAGGATGGCTCGGGGGCAGGAGCTGGGCCCTGGAGTGCTGGTCTGAGCTCTTTACACAGGACTTGGGCGGCTGCCTTATCCAAGTGGAAATGGCCCAAGGCAAGTGCTGAGAGTTGCAGTATCCTGATGCCAACCCAGTATCACTTAGCACGCCACATCGCAGTGCCACTCATAACGAGCAGGCAAGAGGTGGATGAGATGGACCCTTAGTGTGGGGAGGGGGAGGTGGCTGTAGGGGGCACCATCTCAGGGAAACCTGGTTGGTGCCTATAGGAAGAGAAAAAGGTCTAAGAGCTGCAGGCCCCAGTAGCCCAGCCCCCTGCAAGGCCCCCCTTTAGGTACCCTCTTTCCCAGCAGCTGTGTCCCATAACTGCACAGCGCTTCCCTGCTGCCCAGTGTCCCATCACAGTTGCAGAAAGAGGCGGGGTGCATTCTGAGGTCCAGTGGTTCCCACGGTGCCTGGCCACAGCTCTCTGCATTTCCCTGTATGCTGATGGCATGGCCGTGGTGGCATCTGGCAGCAGTGATGGTCATCAGCAGCCTAACCATAGAGTTTTCCCTTGGATGACAGAGGGTCCCCCTGCAATGTGACCAACACGATCGTGTCACCTCCGGGTGATGTGTTCAAGTCGGACACGTCACGTGCTTTGGGTGTGGGGTCCCCCGGCCCAATCCCTGCCAGCAGGGAAGGGCCTCTAGGGCAGACTCTAATCTGGGAGAACCGGGTTTGATTCCCCACTTGCACCTGCTGGATGACCTTGGGCAAGAGATAGCCCTGCCAGAGCTGTTCTTGAAAAAGGGCCGTTTCTGTCAGAGCTCTCTCAGCCCCGCTTACCTCACAGGGTGTGTCTGTTGTGGGGAGGGGGAAGGGAAAGGAGTTTGTCAGCCGCTCTGAGACTCCTTTGGGTAGTGAAGGGCAGGGAGTGTAGATCCAATCTCTTCTCTTCTTCTTCATAAAACACTAATTGGAAGTCCAAAAACTAACAATGGGGGGGTTAAAAACCCACCCCCCCCCCCCCCCCCCGTTCATTTTTAACTTCAGGGGCTTGCTACACCTTTATACAACGGTAACATGCCCCGTCCACCCTCTTCGGATCCATCCACCAGCCATGAACGCCACTAGGTCGGGACACGGCGGGCGGCGGAGTGTCGAGCTGAAGGCGTGCGTGCGCGCGTGCGCGAGGCAGCTGTGACTCCGGAAGGAAACCCCGACCACCTCGGCGGCACACGCGGAGCTGCCCGGCGGGCCACCCCCACCCCTCATGCGGGATCCTGCTGGCTTTCCAACGAAGGCGCGCGCCCGCCCGAACGCCCAACGTGGGTAGCTACGTCACCAGTCAGAGCGCGCCGCTAGCGCGAGATGGGGGGGGTGGGACACGAGGCGCGCATGCGCAAAGGTCGCGCGCTTTCTCGCCGCCTTCCTCCTCCCTCTCCCCAATACCGGAAGTGACGCAGGGTGCCGGCTCGGCGGAGGTGGGTGGGGCCCCCCTCTTGTGGCGGAAGCGGCTGGAGTCGGGCGGGTCCCCGGTGCGGCGCGCGTCTCGGCTGCTAGGTGGTTTCCTCTTTTTTTTTCCCCTTCC
>NW_015165241.1:307588-329508 GCF_001447785.1 Gekko japonicus | reverse complement strand
GTGGCCCCGGGGGGCCCCTGGGATGGGGGAAGGGAGGGGGTGGGGGGACTCCGGGGGCCGCTCCTCGCCTTATTGGGCACCTGCACGACGACAGGGCAGGGCCCCGCTGGAGGACCGGCCTCCATTTTCCAGGTGTGGGTGGGGGACTCGGGCACTTCCTCTTCCCACCCCCACCCAGTGGGTGTCGCCAGGGGTGCCTGCCTACCCTGGAGGGCCTGTCCTGCCCCTCGGAAGAAAGGGGAAAGGGGGGGCAGTGCCTCCCTCCGAGGTGCGGGGCCTTGGGAGCAAACATTCCGCTTCGTCAGCGAGAGATTTGGCTGCTGCATCGATTAGGTCGCTCTGGAGCCATCCCTTCCTGAGCCAAGGGGGAAATGTGTCAGCCAGAGGCTAAAAAACCTGTGAACTAGCTCACACTGACTCAGCTGAGAGCGAACACGGGGGGGGGGGGTAGCCTGGATCAGTTCGCCCTCTCTGACTTGGCAGTTTATCTGCACTCTGCAGTAGGGTGTATTTCTGTTGACTATCTCACTCTGGGTCTAGGTTTTCTACAAAGGAAGCTTGTCGGGGCCTGTCTTCAGTCAGAGGCAGACCCTTAAGCAAGCATTTCCATCCAGATAATTGTAGGCTTGCTACATCATAGTTTCCAGGATGCTCAGGCCACATTACGGGTGCTTCCTGGAGAAGAAAGACCTTGAGAGGTGGTCTTTTCCATGGGCAGTTTTCACCATCCTTGTTTTAATCACAGTATTGTCCCTCAGTTTATATTTACAATACAGTTTTACACTATGAATTTTCCAGAGCTGTTGGAAGTGGAAGGTTCTTCAGAGTTTCTGTAAGGGATGTGGGTGAGGCATTTAGTTTGCAGAAATGGTAGACAGGGAGTTGGCCGTGTTCAAAATGAGCCACGTGAAGTGGTGATGAGCCTGTGGAACTGCTTTTCTCCATTCATATTCTCTCTCTCTCTCTCTCTCTCTCTCTGTGTGTGTGTGTGTGTATGTGTATATATATATATATATATAGTTTCTTAGACTATAATAAAGTATTCAGTTTTTTAAAACTGTAGTCTGAGAAATAATAGATAGGGAAGGTTTTCAATATTTTTGTGAGGGCCGCTAAAAGTTGTACTCCAGCCCCCCTCCCCGGTATTTAGAGCACTGTCTTGCAAATATACTCCTTAGGGAAGCACCATCCACCTTGTGCTTCCCCTGTTCATCTTTGTGTGCTGAGGATATATATATATATATATATATTTCTTGTGCCTGTCAGATGATGTTAGTGAACCCAGTTCAGCTGCTGGAGAGTGTGCATGTGTCCCAGCTGCGTGTTGCTTTATGTGATGGCCATCCTACTCTTATTCCTTGCAAGAGTAACTTGAAGTCCTCTTTGAGCTACTTTACACTGAAAGTAGCCTGTGTCCCAGAATTAAACTCTGTTGGTCTTAAATATGTCACTGGAGTCAAACTTTGTTCTAATGCTGTCATTCAATTTAGTTTCTTAGTAGATGTTAAGGTATAACTACTCTCTGTTAAGTGATCCCTGCTTAAGAACACAAATATCTTGCTCAGTAGCATCAAGGTTCCTATAGATCAGGGGGGTTCCTATAGATCGGGCGGGGCACGTTTACTGTATCTGTTGCACGGATTGTTCATGATGTGGTATGACTTATTTTTGTACTAAAAGGGATAGCTCACGTTTAACAAAAAATAATAATAGTATGCGATGTATTCCTATTGGAAGCTGTTGAGTCTTTGGGGTATAGCGAGCTGCTTTCAGAGCAGTGAGGAGCATTTCCTGTCAGAGCTTTCAAGGGTGTGTGTCACTTCTGTAATGCAGTAGATGTATTTGAGTGTGCTGTGTTCGGCTATACTCAGCATTTGATGCTATTTGTTATTCAGGCATTGCTTGCATGTTATAACAGCATACCCTGTGGAGACAGTGGGCAGTACTAACTGGTTCTCTGTACTTGAAGGTAGTAACACGCCCCATGCTTGGCGAATGTTCATCAGTACTACATGATACAACATTCTCTAGTATTCCTTAGCAGGAGAGACTTCTTATTTGTAGGCATGCAAACTTTTAACATTGTTGCTTTTTGTAAATATTTAGACGAATCACCCCAAAATTTTAGTGGTCATCTCAGCACCGTGAGTATAGATTATGAGATGCTATTTTAGGCATTTTCTGTGCATTTTTAGAAGTAAGTCCAGGTTTGCTGCAGCTCCATGTTCAGAGTACACGAGTGTGTGCTTTTATTCTACCCTCGCTCTAAAGTACTCAGGGAAGTGTATATGCTTCTGCCTTCACTGTGAGGTAAGATTTTATTCTGAGCCTTTCTGACACATGCCTTACATTGTATGTAGTGTGTACACATTTATGAATATGTCCTTGCCATATTCACACTTTTAAGTTCCTATGTGTACACGTTAATAATAATCTTATACCAACTTCACATTGAACTGTTTATGCATGTGTCTAATAAAATGGCCTCTCTAGAACTGCAGAAGATTTAGCACCTTAAGTAAATCAACAGACAGGAAGTTGTAGCTTCTGCATTTTTAAGCTGATGATTTCCATGTCCAGACAAGCTCAGAGCCAAGCAAAGATCTGAAATGGATACCATGGTAGTTGTTTCAAGTTGAGTCACAAAGTTGCCGCAGGAGAGGCACGGATGGTGGGCGGATTATCCGGGCACAATCACACCCCAACATCTGGGAAGTGGAGCGCACCCGTGGCTTACCGCCGACAATGCGAGTTAAAAAACTAGTACCTCCAAGGTACTAGTAAACGTTTGCCACGGGCTGCCTCCAGACGCCCGTGGTGTGATCGCGCCGGAACGCGGGATCCCCCTCTGGTCCCTTGTTTACCCGCTGGCGCCGAAGGAAAGACCCGTGGTGTACCGCCGGCGCGTCTGATCGCGTAATTGCGGATCAAACTGCGCCGGGGCAGTTAGCCACACCTCCCCCCCGCGATATCCGGCCTGTGTGACAATATCCGGCCCGTGTGACTGGGGCCCTATATATCTAATTAATTCTCAACAGTTCCCTCTTTGTGCGGATACTTATTAATTGTAAGTAACCTAGGCCTAGCTGCACCCTATGGTGACTTGAGATCACCTGACTTTCATGATTCAATTAGGCCTGGCTGTTTGCTGCTGTTCATCAGCAGCCACCCTATGAAAGTCAGTGTAGTCCAATGGTCAGAGCTTCAAAGTAGGGTTTACAAGACCCAGGTTTAGATCTCCATCTTGCTGTGGAAGCTCACTGGGTGATTTTAGACCAGTCACATACTTTCAGCCTAAACTCCTTCATAGGGTTGTTGTGTGGATAAAAAGGAGAAGCGAATAATATAAACTGCTTTAGTTCCCACTGTGGAGAAAGACCATAGTTTTCCTCAGTAGAAACTTCAAGGGGGAAAAGAGATGGAAAGAGGGGCAGATAAAGGTAGGTTGGGTGGGAAGGAGATAGGGATGCCAACTCCAGGTTGGGAAATCCCTGGATATTTGCGGGGTGGAGCCTGGGGATGGGGATTGACATGGGGAGGGACTTCAGACAGATATCATGCCATAGACTCCACCCTCCAAAGCAGTCATTTCCTTCAGGGGAACTAATATTGCCATCCTCCAGTCGAGGGCTGGAAATCTCCTGGAATTACAACTCATCCCCAGATGACAAAGATCAGTTTCTCCAGAGAAAATGGCTGCTTTGAAGGGTGGAGTTTATGGTATTATACCCTGCTGAGGTCACCTCCAAGCTCAAACCTCATCCTCCCAAGGCTCCACCCCCAAATCTCCAGAAATTTCCCAACATGGAGCTGGCAACCCTAAGAGGAACTGATCTCTGTATTTGGGCAATCCATTGTGATTCCTGGAGAGCGGCTGCTGCCACCGCTGCTGGGGGGGGGAGTAGTTGGGAGGCCAGGAGAGTGATGGGGTGGGAGGACAGAAAGGAAGTGACAGGCATGGAGGGGGGAGAGAGAGAAAGAAATGGGGTGGCAGGAAGGAGAAGGTGTGAGAGAAGTAGGGGGAGAGGGGAAGAAGCAGAGGTGGGGGGGGAATGGGATAGCTGCTCCCACAAGTTTCTTGTGGGTCCCCACTTGTCTCTTTATAATATAGAGAACAGCAATATAATATAGAGAACTCTCCTTTTATTTTTTTAGAAGTCAGTTGTAGTGCTTCTACGTCAAAAAATGGACCACTCTTTTAAAAATGTGTCTTGGTTTGTACCTCTGCATAAGATGTTATGGTATTGGCTGTAATTGCAGTTAGAAACCAAGAATACAACAAACTGAATGTAGTTGTCCCACACTGATATATGGATTTAAAGACACCAGAAGCACTGATGTCTAATGGTTAGGATACAGGACTAATGTTAGGATACATGTTAGGATACATGTCTAATGGTTAGGATACGTGGGCACTCAATGAAATTGCTGAACAGTCGGGTTAGAACAGATAAAAGGAAGTCCTTCCTTCACCCAAAGAGTGATTAACACATGGAATTCACTGCCACAGGAAGTGGTGGCAGCTACAAGCATGGACAGCTTCAAGAGGGCATTAGATAAGCATATGGAGCAGAAGTCCATCAGTGACTATTAGCCACAAGGTATGGGTAGGAACTCTCAGGCTGGGGCAAGTGATGCTCTGTATTCTTGGGGGGGGCAACAGTGGGAGGGCTGCTGGACCTCCTGGTGGCACCTGGTACTTTTGGCCACTGTGTGACAGTGTTGGACTAGATGGGCCATTGGCCTGATCCAACATTGGCTTCTTTTATGTTCTTAGGGCTTGTATATGGGAGCTTTTCACTCTGTTCACAGTTCTGTCATTTTGTTGTTTGAACTGGGTCATGTCCCATAATTAATTCACTTACCTTTTAAAAATAGTTTACACCATTAAAGAACTGCAGATAAAGAAGAGTAGTAAGATTAAAGTAATACCATAGGTCTCTGATCCTATAAAGCATGTGTAGCTCTGCCTTATGAAGTTGCAAATCGTAGTGATAAGCCGTTCAATAGAGAATGGAGAGGCTGAATCCAGCCCCCCCCCTTTCGAAACAGGTTATCTGGTGAGAGTCATTGACTGCTTCAAAGAACGTGTGTGTGTGCAAGACCTATTTACATGTTTGATTACCCTTATAGCTGAAGCTACTCTCAAGGGAGTGTGTTTCTTCACACATGTATAGCCCCAGTTGGAGTGCTGTGTGAATGCATCCTGGATCTGAACCTCTTTCCAAGTGATATTAGGTGGTATTGGTGTATTATATTAGTGTGTAGTATAGACAGAAGGACAGGTATTTTAAGGAAGGACCATGCTTTGGCCATCTATTTAAAACTGGTTTCTTTTGTCTCGGCATTGGTAAAAGCTGTTACTTGGTTTTGCTTACGAGTTTTTTGGAACATCAGGTTATGCGTGTTCTTTAAAAGAACAGATCTTCTTGGTGCAGCCTGGATTGTTAAGCATCCTCAGCTCTCCATATTGGTGGGTGTATTGATCTGTTAGCATTATGCCCACACAGCTTATGCTATGCTAAATTGTACCCTGCAGCTTGTTTTAACTGTTTTGGCACTGGTTTGTAGTGCTTCTATAATGAAAGTTTCTTTCCCCCTCAGAGGTGGCAACCTGCAAAATAGACTAGCTGCCTCATTGTCAGGCTGACTTACCATTTTGGTGCTTTCATTGCTTCTGATGATGCAGGTTAGTATGCATAAGGTTTATCGGGAACAGCATGCCTGACACTCAGATTGTAAGCATGTTTACTTGGAGGCAAATTCAAATGCTTTCAGAGTGACTGTATTCCAAGTGTGGTCGCTTTTAGGAATGGAGCATATGATTCTGCACATCCCGAACCCCATGTGTGGCACAATATGAAGATGTATAAATCGGGGTATGCCTGAAGTTTGTGATTGTGAAGACGGGATCATGGGACAGCTTCCCTAGATGACTTGACTGTTGTAATTTGCTGTTCTAATTATTTTGGGCACATCACTGTTACCAGATTCCACCGTAATCTGTATTTATTAGTACATCCTGTCCTGCGATTCCCCAGAGTAATGTAGACTCTGTGGAATATAAACAGAACCCCTTTACAGTATAAGCTTTAAGCTTGTAAATGTTTGCCCTTCAGTTATGGGAGAGTAGATAGTCCTGGAATCCTCAATTTCTGCTAATCCTCAATTTCAGCCATTAATTGTGAACCAGGTGATAGCCTTTTCCCTGCATTTCCTCCTGTGTCTGCATGGACACCCTGACTTCTGCCTAATGTAGCAAATGAGAAGCAAGTTCTGCACAAAATAATTATCCTTCTCTTTGTATCAGTTTGTTTATCATATGAGACATTTGGGTTGTGTCTGAGTGAAAATAGAGGAAATGCTGTCAGATAGGGATTTGACTTGGTTTTAAGTATGGGCTGGTTTAAGTCCCTCGTAGCTGCCTCTTATGTCTGTAGCTTTGGGGAATAGTGTCTTCTTGGGAGTTGAAAACGTAGAGCAGGTTTCATCTAAAAATCATATAAAACCACGGTTGGTTGAGATAAAGAGGGCTGACTGCAGGAAGAAACTAGGTTGCCCAGAGTTATTGCATCCTTGCAGTTGACTACAAAGAGAATTTGAATGTGTCTGTTAATGTTTAATGGGGGAAGCAGCTACCATTTTTAGCTTCAATGTTCTGATGAGCTTGTCAAAAGCAGGTTTGTCTTAAATTTAGGGTAGGAGAGAATTGCTGGGTGGTAATTTTGGATTATGTGCTTCTTTGATCCCGAGGGCAGAATACAGTGAAAACAGGAGCTTTATTGTGTTTTCAGGTGTAAGAAGTTTTCAAATAAACTAGAGGATAAAGAGAAACTTATTAAATCTCCAACAGGGTTTTGTTTGAAATATTGAGACATGGCCCTACTAGGTGAATTGTCTACTAGAAGTCATTTTTATTGGGAAAGAAGCCATGAAGAGAAGGGAATCTTTCCAGTGGAGTAAAGCTAATTTTGCACTAACATTAAACTGTGTAGGTGTCATGCTGCTGGTAATTGCCTGTGAACAGCACCACAAGTTTGCCTAAAACTGTTAGTCCCTGTGAGGCACATAGAATGGGGTCCACTATGTTTGTGAGCCAGTTCATGGTTTCTCAGCTTAGATCATGGGAAATACTTCTTAGATTGGTAGATGTAGAATAACTATTGTGTTAGAAGTGAAATTCTGTCTTTTTGCAATAGCAGCTGAAAGCTAATAATGCAGAATATTAATTTTACTAGTTTGTCTGGAAAATTGCTGATGATCATGGGAAATACTTCTTAGATTGGTAGATGTAGAATAACTATTGTGTTAGAAGTGAAATTCTGTCTTTTTGCAATAGCAGCTGAAAGCTAATAATGCAGAATATTAATTTTACTAGTTTGTCTGGAAAATTGCTGACTACACTGAATATTTAAATTGGAGCAAAGAATTTACTCTTTGGTTTTGGAAAGAAATAATTTATTAAAATGAAGTTTTCATATGAACTTTTTAGCTCATTAAAGAAGTACTGAAATGTGCACTGTCACTCTGACATGCAGCTCGCATGCACATGAAAGCTTATACGTAGAATAAAACTTTGTTGGACTTAAAGGTGCCTGACTGGACTCAAACTTGGTTCTGCTGCCTCTGACCAACACGGCTACCCCCACCTGAAATATGCAGTGTCTTTCTTTGTTGGGCAGGCACAGGAGAATAGTAGTGTTTAATAATACATAACCTTGGGTAGTGTGTTGGCTAACTGCCCACTATACGTGAGGAAATCAGTATTCACCTCAAAATTTAGCATTTTAGATTTTACCTTTGAGTGTAAAGATGCACTTGAAACTGTGGGCAGTGCCCGCTTAAATTAGAGATGCTACAGGAACAAAGCTCCAGTGAGAGGAAGTGCTTGATACAGTTCTTCCCCCCATAGTTAACAGAAGTGGAATATGTTATGCAAAAATGAGCAAATATATGCAAATTGTCTTAATTACCTAAATTATTCAGGGCACAGGCACCACCTTTTTCTTTCTTATTTGGTGTTTAATCCCTTGCCTGGTTAGATTATCTGGCACATGGTTGCAGCAGAGCTGGTTGAAATTTAATCCAACAAAAACAGAGGTCTTGTACCTGAACCAGGTGTGTGTGTGTGTGGGGGGGGGTTGAGTTGGGAATCAGGCTACCCACCCTGGATGATGCATCACTTGTGCCAGCCCAGAAGGTGAGGAGCCTGGGGGTGGTTCTGGATGCCTCACGTTCTGTGGAGGCCCCGGTCACCACAGTTGCCAGGTCTGCCTTTTACTATCTTTGGCAGATCAGGCAGCTGGCTCCCTACCTCTCCCTGCAGGACTTAGCTGCAGTGACCCATGCAATGGTCACTTCCCGGCTTGACTACTGTTAACTCACTTTACGTGGGCTTGACCTTGCAGCAGATCCAGAAACTCCAGCTAGTGTATAATTCAGCGGTAACCTGCTGACTGCGTTGCCTGTGCAGGCCGTGCATTCCACCAGCACTATGCCAATTGCACTGGCTACCCATTGAGTGCCAGATCCGCCTCAGGGTATTGGTACTGACCTTTAAAGCCTTGCACGGCCTGGTACTGATATACCCGATTTGTGCCCTGGAGAGCCTTGTGCTCTGCCAGTCAAGATCTGCTGGTTGTCCCTGGCTGAAGGGACGTCCGCTTAGCCTCAACCAGGGCCAGGGCTTTTTTCACCCTGAAAAAACCAGGGCCCCAGCCTGGTGAAACATGCTCCCACTAGAGATCAGGGCCCTGTGGGACCTATTGCCTTCCCCCCAGGCTGAGGCAGTGGGCATCCAATAAAAGCCAGCCTTCCCTGCTTTAGTCTCACCCCCTCCAGGCGGCCCAGATCAAGAAGACCCCAGAGATCCAGCGGCACCACTACTTGGGGCCTGTGCATGTGACGTTAACAAATAGTGCGACTTTTTAAAAATCGTGTTGTTTTAACAGTTTCAAATTTTTCTGTTAATGTTTCTGTTTACCGTGATGAGCCGAATGGCTCAAGAACCTACTTTGTGATCCACCTTGAGCCCGCTCATGGCGAGGGTGGAATATAAATTGACAGAAATAAATAAATATTTGTATATAGTAAAATATATATTTTGCATGCACCCAGAGTAATGTAATATTTTTAGGCTAGCAGAGAACCATATAATTTCAACTAAGCAGGTGCTGAAATGGCTTTTCCTAGTACTTTGATGCCTGATAAGATAAATGGAAAAATCTTATGAAAACATCACTATGGCTGAAAGAAGAATGCTTGAGAAACACCCATCATGTAAGCAGTTTTATTCTGTGAGGTGTTTTCAACAGTTTGAGGTAAACACAGGAATTTGGGCGTGGTATGCCAGCTGCTAAGTTTACATTGTACAGCACTTGGAAAGATGCTGTAAAAGTAAAGGTAAAGGGTCCCTTGCTCGAAAGCCAGTCGAATCCGACTCTAGGGTTGCGGTGCTCATCTCCGTTTCAAAGCCGAAGAGCCAGCGCTGTCCGAAGACGTTTCCGTGGTCATGTGGCCGGCATGACTAAATACCAAGGCGCACGGAACGTTGTTCCCTTTCCACCGAAGTGGTACCTATTTATCTACTTGCAATTTCTTGCTTTTGAACTGCTAGGTTGGCAGGAGCTGGAACTAGAGATGGGAGCTCACTCCATCATGCGGCACCCGGGTCTCGAACTGCTGAACCTTCCACAGCCTGCAGTTCAGCGTCTTAACCACTTGATGCTGTAGTAAGGGTTTAAAGTAGAAATCATCATTTGGCTGAATCTTAAATCTCGGTCAGAGTCAGAAATAGTGTTCTATTTTGAACTCCTTGATAGAATCCTAGGAAGAGAAAGACAGGAACATGAGATTAAGTAAATTCCTTTATTTATGTTCTTAGCGTCCTTGTGTATCTTTCCTCATGTACTTTTCATTTGAGAAACTGCTTGGAAAAACAAAGGCACAGAAAGTGGTAGATGGAAAATGAGAGCTCTCCTTTCCCCTCTGTTTTATCGCCTCCAGCTGGGAAGTAGCTTGAAAGGGAACCAGAGGACTTGCAAATGTCAGAATGTGTCCTCTTTCTCACAAGCTCCTTTCCTGTCCCCTCTGCATCATATAACATAGTATGGAATAAAAGATGGGGAGGAGGAAGAGAGATTGTGACTAGCTTGCTGGCAGCTTGCTAGCTGAGAGAAAAGCTTAAAAAGGATGTGGGCCGAATGAGTGGTGTTACGGAGAAGCAAGAGGGTTTTAATGGATCTTCAGCTGCTTTTAATGAAGTGGGAAATGCTTGTGATAACTCCTTGCTTCACCTTTTTTTATGTTCCTGGGTTTCCCATGTCCCAAAATGCTCTGGCAATTTTGTTAACAGGAACATATTGCAATTAACATGTTGCAAAATCTATATTACCTTCTATCTTGAATCTGAGTGTAATTCAAACTGCTGGTTTTGACCTCTATGACTTCCTGTAGGGACCTACTTGTTCATTAGATAGAATCTTCTTCCCTTCTCTGAATCACTCCCCACCTTAAGAACATAAGAGACGCCAATGTTGGATCAGGCCAAAGGCCCATCCAGTCCATCACTCTGTGTCACACAGTGGCCAGAAATACCAGTGCCATCAGGAGGTCTAGCAGTGGGGCCAGGACATTAGAAGCCCTCCCACTGTTGACCCCCCCCCCAAGCACCAAGAAGACAGAGCATCACTTGCCCCAGAGCCCCTAGCTATACCTTGTGGCTAATAGCCACTGATGGACCTCTGCTCCATATGCTTATCTAATTCCCTTTTGAAGCCGTCCATGCTTGTAGCACCCACCACTTCCTGTGGCAGTGAATTCCATGTGTTAATCGCTCTTTGGGTGAAGAAGTACTTCCTTTTATCCGTTCTAACCCGACCGCTCTGCAGTTTCATGGAGTGCCCACCTTGTATACCAATCAGTTTATTGTCATATATATAAAGATACAGTAATCTAAATACCACCTTGTGTTCGCACAGTCTGACTGGTGTTGACCAGGGTTAGAACTTTTTTTAACTATAGCCACACTTCTTTAGAACTGCCTTTTCTTGCTGGGTTTACCTAGTCCCGGGGTGAATTTGATTTAAATCAAATAGATTTAAATCACTAGTCAGTAAGACTAGATTTAAATCTTAGTTTTCTACATAAAGACTAATTCTTGCTGGTATAATCTTAATATTTACAATCAGATGAAAGTTTCATTTTTAGAACCTTTCAGATTAGTTTTACAGTTACATCAAAAATTACTGATTTAGTTATACTATTAGAAACACATCATAGATATATATTACTGCAGTGTGAACTGTCTCCAGTTTAACAGGTTAATCATTCATATTCGGACAACTTTTCTGCTGTACTTCATTGGAAGAAGAATAATCATTACCTTAATAATAATAATTTAAATAGTTTTATTTAACTAAAATAATAACCTTTATAGCACATGTATTCTTGTATTTGCTTAAACATCCATGTATGTTAACTGATATGGTTGAAAATATCTTTTTTTTAAAAAACTTAGACTGCCAGGTGGTCCACACATGAAAAACTTAAAATACTAACAAATAAAACTACAAAGTAACCCCTTCCTATAGTGATTGTAGAAAAGCAATAAAATTTTATATATTAAAAAAAAACCCTTAAAATACTGTCCTCTGTAGCTCACTCCATCTTCTTGTTTGTTTATGATCTGGAAAAGAAAATAGTGATTGTAGAAAAGCAATAAAATTTTATATATTAAAAAAACCCCTTAAAATACTGTCCTCTGTAGCTCACTCCATCTTCTTGTTTGTTTATGATCTGTCCGAAGACGTTTCCGTGGTCATGTGGCCGGCATGACTAAACACCAAGGCGCACGGAACGCTGTTACCTTCCCACCGAAGTGGTCCCTATTTATCTACTTGCAATTTCTTGCTTTCGAACTGCTAGGTTGGCAGGAGCTGGAACTAGAGACAGGAGCTCACCCCGTCTTGCGGCTGCTTTATCAGATCCCAAATGATTTCTCAATTTAGAATGAATAAGTCCAAAGGAAGGAAATATTCTTTCTACGCCAACAGAAGAAGCTACTGCTGTCAAAAGTGAAATCATTACTTCAACAGTCTCTACATCCAAGTGCTTAAGTGACTTCCACCAGTTCACTGGTGTGACTTTCTTTAAAAACTCATTTGTTACAAGGGCTGGATCTGACATTAAAGTCACTTTGTCAGGCCGTGCCATGGGTGCCATAAAATGTAAGGTATAAACTTTATAAAGATTATTTCAGATGCTGAATGGCAATAGCAGGCTTGATTGGATTAGGTGTGATATGCAGAGGGGTAGCAGGCGTGGAGATCTCAGCATTGGTAATGAGACAGGAAACCCAGGTCTCAATTTGGTACAGGAGGATTCAGTCCCGGAGGATGCAAAGAATAAATGGAAATAAATCTGTAGAAGTGAGCAGTGACTCACAAAAGCACACACCTTACCATAAATTTTGCTAGTCTTCAAGATGCTACTGGACTCTTTTTCTAATGCTATTAGAGACCACAACATTCAAAATCCAGTGAGGGGAGCTGTGACGACGACCTTATTCTGGTTTCACTTTAAAAGTTCTCTTTTTATTCTGTTTATCTGGATATAGACGGCTGCCACCAGGAAATTTTAAGGATTTCCAAACCTTTATACTTTACTGTTGCTCTTACTATTTTGGTAGACCTAATTCATAAATAAAAGGGTAGAACAATGTAACTAGTAATGTGTAAATAATGAACAATTGCTTGGTGTATCACACACAATCTGCTCCCTTACTGACAGGGATCTTTTCATGTAACTTTGTATCACTTGTTTATCTCCATGCCATATAGGTTCACTGTCTCTTTCCAGTCTGTTATAGCACCCAGACTTTACTATAACATTTCTTCACCTAAACTTTACGTTTTCATAGACTCAGCCCTCAGATCTCTTATCCTTCCTCTCAGAACAACCTCAGCTGTTCTTAATTGCTTCAACACAGAACTAACTTATTCCACACAGGACTGCTTCTCTTTCCTCACACACAGAACTAACTGAACTTATCAACTGTCAACCTGTAACTGTCACTCCTGACTGACATACATACTCATCCACTCATTTTCATTTCCAAAACCCCTCCTCCTCTCTGTCAGCCACCAATAATACCACACTTGCCTCTCTCAACCACTCTAGTCTATCTACCACAGCCATGCAACCAAACTTTTAAAGAGACACACACACACAGAAACAAGGAATCATTACAGGAGCATTTTAACCTTCCAGGACTCTCAGTTGCTCAGTTGCTGACCTAAGAGGAGCAGTTCTCTTACAAAGGAATTTCAAAGGGAGATGAGAAAGAGAGAGTGCTGCATTGCAACTGATCACAGTTGCTCAAGACAATGAAAACTACTGGACTGAACTGAGACCTAGGTTTCTTCCCTCATTACCCTCATGACCAGAGTACGCTCTGTGTCACGGTGAGATGAAAATGGTAGGCAGGTAATTTATATCTACTCAGGAAGGTGGGGTAGGGCTGAGTCATTATCTTGTAGGAGTTCCCCAGGCTGTGAACATGCTAATGGAGTAGCTTTTCTGAAGAGGTTCTTTTGTATATGGATTGTTTCCTGAGGAGGTTCTTTTGCATGTGGATTGGTTCAATAGTTCCTCCGCTCTCTTTGTGGCATAGGAAATTATGGGAACATTACATAATGGCAAAGATAACTGAACAGTTGAATTTTAAATCTGTAGAGAAGTATAAATCAGATTTTGAGTTTATCTGGTACCCTATATTGGACTATTTAGAGCAACGTGGTGAATTTTTTTTAAAATGCCAGATCTATCTAGATTAGTTTCAATTTTTAATTGTTAAAGTATAATAGAAATAATATAAGCATATGAAACTGGATATTACTTCTTGACCATTTCCTTTGATTTGTTGTACATAATTTTAACTGTTTGTAATTATTTGTGCAATAAAAAGATATTTAAAAAAGGAAAGAAATCGCTCTCACGCAGAAAGTACCACCAAAGGTTTCCACTGCTAAATTGACAACTTAGAGTGTATAAAGAGAAGAAAATTTTGGAGACCTTTGTTCAGTTTTAGAATGGCAAATGTATGACTTACGCATGGTTTTCAGTTCACTTGGAGAGCAGAGGCATTTGGGTTGTCTCATCTGGAAGTTTATTCTGAAACACTCATTTTCTTAATGTAGTTATGCTAGAAAGCATATGGATCAATTGCTGGCATTTGGGCTTTGTGGTTACATAAATCACAGTTTCTGTAAATGTTTATGATTGCATTGCCCAATTCTGATTTTTGCGTTTTATGTTTTCCCCAGAAACAAGCCTGAGGCTGTAGAGGTAACATTTGCAGGTAAGAAACATTATTTTTAATTCAGTGAGATAAAAATAAAATGCAAATACTTGAATTTTGTTGTGGCTTTTATTAAGCAGTGAGTACCTTGTCCCCTCTGTTGACTCTGACAGATATGTGAACTATACAAATGGTAGACCTTGTTCTGGAAGTTTAATTGGTCATGGTGACATGCCCAGTGTTTCTCCTGTTGGTGATGGTAATGTCAGCTGGTTAGGTGCTTTCATAGCTGTTGCAATGTAGTGTATTCTAACACAGTAGATATGCAAGCCAATAATATCACTTGTTCATGTTTCATGCTTAAATTATCTGATAGTCCAGTGGACAGATTGTTTGTCTCAAGCTTGGGAGTGGTGGGATCTGATCCCTATTCACTTCTGTTCTTACTTTTTGACCCTGGGCATGAAGGTCATAATCATGCAATGGGCTACAGTGGTATGCATGGGTAGCAGCTGCCCTTGGAACAGTAATAACGTGAATCTCTGATAACTCTTATCTTGTCAGTAATAAGATGAGTTCTCATATGGATTACAAATTGGTTAAATGACAGGAAGCAAAGAGTTAATGGACAGTTGTCATAATGGAGAGAAGTAAGCAGCAGGGTCCCACAAGGATTGGTATTGGGGCCGGTACTATTTAATTTATTCATAAATGATCTGGAACTAGGGGTGAGCAGTGATGTGGCCAAGCTTGCAGATGACACAAAATTATTCAGGATGGTGAAAACCAAGGCAGACTGTGAAGAGCTCCAAGAGGCCCCTCCATAAACTGGGTGAGTGGGCGACAATGTGGGAAATGAAGTTCAGTGTTTGCAAGTGTAAGGTGGGGCACACTGGGACAAAAAAAATAAATCCCAGCTTCAAGTATAGGCTGATGGGATCTAAACTTGCTGAGACAGAGGGGGAAAGATCTTGGGGTTCTAGTGGATAGCTCAATGAAAGTGTCAACCCAGTGTGCTGAGGCAGTGAAAAGGGCAAACTCTGTGTTAGGGATTATTAGGAAAGGGACTCAGAATAAGAGGACCAATATTGTTATGCCCCTGTATAGATCTGTGGTGCGGCCTCATTTGGAATACTGTGTACAGTTCTTGTCACTGTATCTCCAAAAGGACATTGCAGAACTGGAAAAAGTACAGAGGAGGGCGACCAAGATGATTAGGGGGTTGGAGCGCCTTCCCTGCGAGGAGAGTCTGAAGAGTCAGTTTAGAAAAGAGACAACTGGGGGGGGGGCATGATAGAGCTTTATTCAATTATGGATGGGGTGGGAAAAGTTGACAAAGTGAAAATTTCCCCCTCTTCCAAAATACTATAACTTGAGGGCATCCAGTGAAACTGATGGGCAGTAGGTTCAGGACAGACGAAAATAAATACTCCTTTACACAGAGAGTGATTGAAATGTGAAATTCGCTGCCAGAGGATGTAGAGATGCCACAGGAATAAACAGCTTTAAAAGGGGATTGGATAGATTTATGGTGGATAAGTCTATCAATAGCTACTGGCAATGGTGACTGAGGGGAACCTCCACATTCAGAGGCACTAATCCTCTTAATCTCAGAGCCAGGAGGCAGTATCAGAGGAAGGCCTTGGCCTCTATGCCCTGTTGCTGGCTGTCCAGAGGAATTGGTTGGTCACTGTGTGAGAGGATGCTGGATCCAGCAGGGCTCTTCTTATGTTCTTATGAGTTTGATACTAGTTCTGCCCTTGTGCTGGTATTGGAACCTTAGCACTGAATTTTTGAGTTGCTGCCACAGTTATTGTAAAAAATGTAACACTTTTTTGATGTAGGATCAATCAAATATCAGCTTTTGAGTTTCCTTGAAGGAACTCATGCTAGCTGTTAAGTGATTGGTCTAACTAAAAACGCATTAATTCAGCTATTTTTGAAAATGTTCAAAAAAACACTGACATGTTCTACAGTCTTTGCCTCGGTATAGTTATAGGCCACGTTCAGACTGGCAGTTTGCAGCGCTAGGGAGTCGCGTCAAAGAAGACCCAGAATGGCTTGGTCACAGTATTCCCATTCATACTGCAGCAAATGAAGTGGAAGGATACCGTGGAGGAAGCTCAAGGGAGCGCTCGCACTGTTGTCCTGCACCTGGCGGGCTGTTAGCGGCTGTTTCTGTGCTCCACTGCATGCACCTATGCGCATGGGCGCATGGGCACCTGCCCGCGGAAACAGCCAGTGCCTATTATCAATGACTGCGGGTTGTTCCCACCTTACAGCGCTTGTGTTCATATGTCAGGGAACCGGAATCAACCCGCTCTCCACCCCCAGGTACTTTTAAAACTTGGGAGGGAAGCGGTACAAGACGGCTTGGATACGGCTGGGGGACGCCAGACAGCTGTGCCTGTGTGAACCCGCCCCTTTAATCCACTAGTGAAACGTTCCTGAAACATTTGGCTGCTGTGCCAAACTGCCCGTCTGAACGCGGCCATAGTATAGGTAAAGTCTGTTGTCGAATCTGCCCTTACTTGGCAAGGTGCCTGCTTCCTATGGCTCTGAAATTCTGTGCTTTGCTTCACTTAGTTCTCTAGTACGTACACCTAGGTTCTAATAAAACCCCCAGCATCGTGCTTCATCTGTGACAAGTTCTAATAATATAACTTCAGGAGAGTGTGGATTTTTTTCTGAAACACATAAGTTTTGTTTCATATTGCCACTAGGCTCCAGTAAAAGTAGTAGGCTTGAGGGCCAAAGAACTTGCTATGCTTTGTACCTATTTTAGAAGGTTTCCTCACCTACCACGCAACTAAACTGAAGCTAAGTAGAGGCACTCCTAACCTCTCACACGCTTCCTTCCTAGACTTTGATGGAGTCCTTTACCATATTTCCAATCCAAATGGTGATAAAACAAAAGTTATGGTCAGTATTTCTCTGAAATTCTACAAAGAGCTCCAGGAACATGGTGCTGATGAGGTAGGAATAGACATGTTCTATAGTATTTTTCCTGAAATTGTGAAGCAGACTTCTTCATTGTCCATGTACTCTTTTTATCACTATTGCTTGTCCGCTAATGTTCTAATGTTTGCAGCCCTAATAGTACCATTTTAAGTCTTGTCCAGTAAAATCTATCCCATTCTTTATCTATCTTCTTTTTAAGAACTCTGTCACTCATGAAGTTTATTGCTTCCTCACACTTCCTTTGCAAAAAAAAAAAAAAAACCCTCAGAAAGTTGCAGGGGTACAGGATAGTGTTTTACCTTCTTTAATTTAAAGTTAGTAATAGTGGATTATTGCTGATTCATAAACTGGCCCCATTAATGAGAACTGAAGGTTACAACCATGGTTTAAGATACCACTTTTGACAGACATAGCCAGTTTGGTGTAGTGGTTAAGTGCGCGGACTCTAATCTGGGAGAGCCGGGTTTAATTGCCCACTCCTCCGCTTGCACCTAGCCGGATGACCTTGGGCAAGCCATAGTTCTGATAAGAGCTGTTCTTGAAAAAGAGCAGTTTCTGTCAGAGCTCTCTCAGCCCCGCCTACCTCACAGGGTGTCTGTTGTGGGGAGGGGGAGGGAAAGGAGATTGTCAGCCCCTCTGAGACTCCCTTGGGTAATGAAGGGTGGGGTATAAATCCAATCTCTTCTCCCTCTTCTAAATTGTCGGGCCCCACCTGTCTCAGCTTCTTTTTAGGTTAAACTAGTCTTCCATAGTGGCTGTTAGTTTGACACTGTCCGCTGTACAAATGGAAAGGTGCACATGATGGCCATCGTCCTAGGCACAGTAAAGCCAGCACAGAGCTAAAGAACAAACTGAATCCTCCTGCCATCAATAATTAATGAACCTCTCCTGTACTGTCAATACTGTATAAGTAGACCAGTGTGGTCGATATCAGCCCTTTTACTGGTCACGAGCTTGGGACATTACCACTAGACGGTTTGAGTTCTGCCTCTGAGAAAGAGAGCTTTATGAAGAGACAGTATGGAAGCAGACTGTGCTACGTAGGTTCAAGCGGTCCTTTCAGACCAGTGCATCCTAGTGAGTTTGCATACAACTTCAGGCTTTGATGTGTGAAATGGCAAGTCTGGTTCATGTTGAGCCACAGGTCTGTTGCAAAGAACCATTTATGGCAGAAAAAGCAGTCTACTCTGTGCCTTGTGGTTGGATCTCTCAGCAGAAAGTGTGACTCAGTTCCTGAAACAGTTTTCAGATGTTGCGTAACTAAATGGGGTTCATACTGCACAGCTTAGCAAGAGGCGATGCTGCAACTGGTTACAAGCATATATTGAAACAGTTCATAAAACTACTTTGAGTCATTTACATATATATCTTAGGTAGTAAGGACTAATGTAGATACCACACAATGTATTTATCACACTGCTTGCATTGTTTATGGAAACCAGTGTTGAAAGTAGCTGCTTTTTGAACAAGGGAGAGGTGCTGTTTGAATTTCCCCCCTGCCATTTGCCTATTCCAATTGTTGTTGTTCCTCCACAGAAGTCTCATATGTGGGTCTGCTGCTCTGGAACCCGACAAATGGAGGGGGACACTATTTGGGAAAGAGATCGAAGTGGGGTGTTAATAGGAAACTGATCTGCTTTGCTCAGAACTGTCTCATTTGGAACAGCTTTTCATAAAATGGCAATTGAGTTTAAATGCCCATTATGTGGTTCTAAGTGTCTTTGATTTTCTGGCAAATTAAGTGATGATGATAAAGAACTAGAGTTGCTGTGTGCCTTGCCTCTGAAGGAATGGAAGGAACTAGTGTCTGAAGAACTACACCTTCCCCCCCCACACACACACACCCCTATACACACTGCAGTCCTTAGGTGCAAGATTAGTATTTCTTGAGACATACAGGATAAGGAAGTGTTGTGTTGCAGGTGGAAAACCTAACCCATCCTTTCCCGTGTTCACCAGGACTGTTGTCTGAGTGGCAGGGTATAAGCAGAGGAATGGAGCCAATGGAAATTCTGCTAGGAGAGGGATTGGGGTATATGTCCAGAACATCAATTTCTAGGTTACAAACTTGGCAATGAGTAGCTTACCAAAGTGCTTCTGCAGTTTTTTACGATGGGCTTTGTAAATCTGCACTGAATTTTGCTAGTACAGTGCCTCAGAGGAGGGTAGAAGGGGCAGGTGAACTAACTTTAAAATATTGTTGAATTCTAGCACATGTTTTATGGGACCTATTCAGTTATTTTTCTGGGCTCTTGACCAGTAAGAATCACAAATGCTGCTCTGTCTATTTGATTGAGGGATCGCTAATTCCTTTTAGAACCCCCCAGTTATTTCTGGAGACCGATTGGGGGTGGGATTCAAGTATTGCAACTGGGTCAAATCTGGAGCAGTAACAATGTCTTCCGGTCTTTATTTATTTATTTAACGTTCCATTTATAGACCACTCACCCCCTAAGGGCTCTGAGCGGTTTACATTGTACAATTATTAATTACATTACCTTACTAGGGCCACACACAATGAGGGAAAGGGACTACCTATCAGGCACCCATGGTGGGGTCTTAGTTGTTGTTGTTTCTTACGGAGGTTCTTCAATCCTTGTGTGGTGTTAGCACCAGTTGATACAGGAAAATTACACAGGTCGATATAACTTATCAAGGATTTGCCTTTTTGCCTTGTAGGTGTTAATTAGCCCAAGGAGTAAGATGCAGAATTTTATGGCTTTCCTGTTCAGGCACAGCACTAGTGATAGGAGCCCCCTTCCTGTGGTGCCTGCCTGTGCCGTTAGCAGTGAGGGTGAATGGAGTCTATACTGAGCTCTCTCTTGAGTATTTTGTGATGAAAGCTTTTTCTCTAAAGCCATTGCAAGCTGTAATGGAAGGGCTTGTATCATTCTTTCCCTAGTCCTATTAACATGTGGGCAATCTGCATCTTCTTGGTGCACCTGTACAGGTACCTGTGGCTTGGCCACTGGAGTACACAGCTGAGAGACTGTTCATGCGTTGTGAGACTAGGTGATATAGCTGCTGCTACTCAGAGATAACCACAAGTTTTGAAAAGAGAAATTCCAGTCTGTATTCTGCCACACAAATACATCTCATCCTTGCTTTGGATCCTGTGGAGCATCCCTGCCAAGCATACACAGTCATGAAGTTCTTTCCTGCTTTCCTCCAGTAGCCCCCGAGACATCTCAGACCTGATGCTGGAGGTTGCTGGACTTTAGGGGGCAAAAAGCCATTCAGCCAGGGTTCCACAATGTGAAGAAACCAAACTGGCATCGCTGCCGCTCTTGCAGAATCTCTCGTATTAGCAGAAACACCACTGATCGAACAGGATGGCTGTTTTGCCTGATCACTCCCCCAACAGGCCACGTGATTTCCAGCATCAGTCTTTGAGTCTTGAGGGACTGCTAGAGGAGGAACAAGGGTGAGAAAGGAGTCATGTCATGATCGTTCTGACTTATGTCACCCATAAGATCCAAACCCTCGTTTCCAGTGATGAAACAAATAAAGAACGGCCCAGTTGTGTGTTTCCTTTGGCACTAAAACAGCTTCAGGAATCAAACTTTGGCCAAGGCAAGACTTCAGTGTTCCCATGAGCCTAATATCCTGCCTAGAATCACAGTGCTACCTTCTTTTAAGACATTTGAGAGTCTGTGCTTGTAAGCCATTTATCCAAACATAACAGCTCCATCCACAGTTTTGCTAAGGTGATAGAGTGGTACAAGCTGAATTCATAAATTTTGGCTCTTTGCTCTTTCTTTCCAAATTAAAACATTAGAACAACAATGGGGAAGTGTGCTGCTAGCTGTGTGAAATGCATAGTCCCATACGGAAAATGAATTGACCTGGAGATGACTCTAGCATAGATGTTAGTGGCTGAAATACTGTGAATTTCTTTGTGTTTGAGAATATTTAAATCTAGAGTCTGTCAACAAGGACGGAGACAGTCAAGTTTAAGGGCCAAGATCTTTTGACTGTGGAAAGGATTAAAGGGTCTGTTACATCTTTGATGCCCAGTTGTATAATCTGGGAGACCCTGCTACTTCCGTGTCCTTTGTTCATGGGAGCTCTTGTTAATAATTGTCACCGAAGAAATGATGCAGATCAGACTGTGATTCATTGTAGATCCAGTTATATTAACAGCTCAGGAGCCTGCTTCCTCTCTAACTCCATGAACTGTTTTTGTTTGTTTGTTTTACATGGGGGAAGGAAGCTATTTCGCTCACCCTTGGCTCATCTGCTTTTGCCTTTTGGAGCAGGCAAAAATGCTACCAGGCACTGAAAACAGCCCACCTGTATTCAGCTTGCCTTCTCTCCAAGTGAGGGTCACAACTAGGGAATCTTGAATAGCTGTGCTACCTTGAACTGAGCAATACTGAAACTGGTGCCCCCGAGAAGCATACTTGACATAGGATTGGATGGTAGTGAACCATGCTGCCAGGTTTCACTGTGCAGTCTTATTTCTCCATGTTTCATAGTACCTTCATCTCTGCAATTGCAGCATGAGGTGCCTGAAAATATTTTGGGTCTCTGAAAACCATCTTGCAAATCTGCAGTGACTAGAACAAGGTTTAAAGCTTTCCAAGGCAATGCCATAAGGGAAAGGTAGGAAAGGGCTGAGGCAAGCAGACGGGAGGAATAATTAACGTTCAGCAATGTT
>NW_015165241.1:284688-301752 GCF_001447785.1 Gekko japonicus | reverse complement strand
TCAGAGTAGGACATATCTAAAGTCCCCAAAAATCTTCTCCATGTGCCTAACTGACTGTCTCTGCTTCTCCCTTAAGGGTGCAAACTCATTCCCTGAGAACCAGGAGCTCCTTGCACTGGGCACATACCCAAGACTTCTGTCCAGTGGGCAGATAGTCATACATGTAACACTCCATGGAAAACACTGGATAGCCCCCAACCACCTGCTGGAATTCTGCCTTCATAATTGCTTTTTAAAAAATTATTATATATAATCCCCCTTTTAAAACCCTTCGTATTTATGTGGCTCTCCTTGTGGAAAGTCTACTTGCCTTACTGGGAACACAAGGAGACTAGGTCCCTGGCTTCCTAGTCCTTCCTGGGGTTCTTACACAGCCTCTAGGCTAAGAGCCACAGGCCAGGAATTCTTTGGCTCATGCCTCTGGTGATAGAAGCCTCATGCAGCAGAAGACAGGGCCAGCAGCTAAGGAGCGAGGACTCGGCAACAACATAAAACTCACCCACACACTCCCAAACACAGTCCTCCCACACAGTACCCTCAGCTGAAAGCAAATAAAAAGCACCTCTCCAGCAGCTCTGTCTCCTGCTGCTTCTCAAAGCTCAGCTGGGTCAGCTGTAGTGTGTGGAAATCCTTGATATTCGGTATTTTTTAAAAGGGTGCCTGTTTGTTTTTGGCTAATGGTCGTTTTGTTTTACCTTTTCTCAGGAGTTTAAGGAGGGTCGTCGTGCTAGCCACACAGCCCCCCAGGTGCTCTTCAGCCACAGGGAGCCTCCGTTGGAACTCAAAGATACCGATGCAGCAGTAGGAGACAACATTGGATACATCACCTTTGGTGAGTGGGTAATGTGCTCATCTTGACAAGGCTTTGATAGCGATTTCCCCCCTCAAAATCCTGGTTATGAAGTGCACAACACTTCTTTTCTTCTTTGCAAACCCTTGTTTCAATAAATCAAGAGCTCAGCAGAGCAGTGGAAATGGCTCTCAGTTTGTTTATTTAAAAAAAGGGTAAGCCACAGTTTTCATTAAACACTGTTGTTTAAATCAGTTTGACAGCATATTAAATACACCAAACAATAAATAATTGACACAGATCAGTCGAAATTAAAACAGCCAAAGACCCATTTGCCAAAAAATACTCCCAGATAGAATAAAATTTCTTAGAGCGTGGATAGGTGACGTGCATTCTGCAGACTGCTTTTGAAGAGCTCCGTCTGGAAAGTCTTGGTTGGTTTTTGAGGAAATGGGGGGAAATGTGTTAATCTGAAGTTGATGGTGAAGACAAATGCGATAGCCATATGTGCTAAAAGTGCAAAATCCAGGTCATGCAATTTGAAGTTTCCAGTTTGTTGTTTGTGATTGCTAGCTTAATTATTTTAAGAGCTGATTCTAGGTGTCACTAACCTATACAAATAAGTTGCATGGGTTGGTTGCAGTGTACCTTTTGATGCTCAAAAAGCAGCAAAAGGAAACATTGGCAGCAGTGGCTGTTGCATGCTCTACTTTCCCCATTAATTGTCAAGATTTGAATTCATCATGATCAAGATCCTTGCTGTTAATTTTTCCACATACATACACACGTGTGTAAAACATTCTGGATGCTGAATTACCCTCATGCATGGTTCAAATTGTTCTGAGATTTTTCTGAAGGATATACCTAGCACTTGTTATGCTACACCTATGTTATTTTTCCAGTGGCCAAACATGAACTCAGACATAGTTCTGCTGAAACAAACCCATGAAAAAGCAACAACTTCTTGTTCTAAAGCAAGGATTTGAAAGGTGCAAGCTAATCACTGTTCCCCAGCCACTTCACAAAAACCCAGTAAAGTACTTTCAGTCACAGGTAATTCCTCATTTAACTACTGAATATATAAGAACATAAGAGAAGCCATATTGGATCAGGTCAATGGCCCATCCAGTCCAGTGCTCTGTGTCACACACTGGCCAAAACCCAGCTGACGACAGGAGGTCCTCCAGCAGGGCCAGAACTCCAGGAACCCTCCCACTGGTGCCCCCCAAGCACCAAGTATACAGAGCATCACTGCTCCAGACATTATATTCCCTCTACTAATAGCCACTGATGGATCTCTGCTCCATATGTACAGCTGTTTAGCCAAAGGTTTCCAGCTTTGGAATAGTGGAGGGAAGCTATGCCAAAACAGGCCCCTGGTTATCTAAGAACTATCACTTGGCTGTGGAGTGCTCATGAGACATGCTTTCCTCTGAGAACTTTTCTGCAGTGAGAAGAGGATGAGAAACTCCATCCCGTCAGTTACCTTCTTCCAGCTGCTAATTGATTTTAGTAGATCTCATTGTTCAGGAATCACTGCTACAAATTCTTGTGATGAACCCTGGAGGTAGTGTCTGCTAACCAAGAGGAATTTCAACACATAGCAATTGGGGAGGTATACCATCTGTGCAACTAGATCCTTTTGAGGACCACTCCTGGCATTGGGCTGGTGAGAATGACATCCATTCCATAGTTCAGTAGAGGCAGCATAACAGCTCTTCTTTGTTCGGGAGACTTTGTGCCAGTGTAGCTAAATGTTTGCTTTCTCTAGTTGTCTGACAGCACTAGGATGATGGTTACTGATAAGTTCTACCAAGGTATGTTTAAAAAAAAGGTTCTTCAAGGAGGTTCCAGATAAGAGAATATTTCTCTGATGACATTCAGGGAATTAATAGAAAAGCTGTGCTCTCTGACACTGAGTGAATTCCTGTGCTAGCATTGCAGGGAGACTTGAGATTATTGCAGACTTCTGTTTTGCTGCTGTTTGGAAGGGATCTTTGTCCTTCCAGACAGATACCTATTGGGGCCACGGTGGCTCAGAGGTTAAGACACTGAATTGCAGACCAGAAGGTCGGTAGCTCAGCAGTTTGAGACCCGAGTGCCACGTGATGGAGTGAGCACCTGTCTCTGGCCCCAGCTCCTGCCAACCTAGCAGTTCGAAAGCAAGAAATTGCAAGTAGATAAATAGGTACCACTTTGGTGGAAAGGTATCAGCGTTCTGTGTGCTTCGGCGTTTAGACATGCCAGCCACTTGACCACAGAAACTTCTTCCAACAGCGCTGGCTCTTCGGCTTGGAGACAAAGATGAGCTCTGCCCCCTAGAGTCAGATAAAGTAGCTTTTGAGCAAGGGAAGCCTTTACTTTTTATAGGTGCTGAACTGCAGACCAGAAGGTTGGTAGCTCAGCAGTTCGAGACCTGAGTGCCGCATGACGGAGTGAGCTCCCATCTCTGGTCCCAGCTCCTGCCAACCTAGCAGCTCGAAAGCAAGAAATTGCAAGTAGATAAATAGGTACCACTTCGGTGGGAAGGGAACAGTGTTCCGCGTGCCTCGGCGTCTAGTCATGCCAGCCAAATGACTACGAAAACGTCTTCGGACATCACTGGCTCTTCGGCTTGAAAAACGGAGATGAGCACCGCACCCCTAGAGTCGGATTCAACTGGCTTTCGAGCAAGGCAACCTTTATATATACATGCACATGGTGTATGACCCTGGGATTGTGGGTACCTGCATAGCCTTGTGGTGATTGGTGCGGAATAAACCTTCTTTGTTTGTTTTTTGCAGTGCTGTTCCCCCGCCACACCAATGCTGCTGCCAGAGACAACACCATCAATTTGATTCACACATTCCGGGACTACCTGCACTATCACATCAAATGTTCCAAGGTACAGGGAGTGTATCAATAAAGGGCCCTACTGATTCCCAGTGGAGTTGAGGAATCCAGTAAAGTTTGGGAGAAGATGCTATTTGAAGGGGGGTTGGCACTTCTTCTGCTTCCTTCATATTCATAAAATAGCTTAGTAACATTTACCTGCCACATTCTTACCCTGGTGTCTATGAAGCATTACAGCAGAGAGTTTTCTCCTCCCACCCCCATACCCTAGTCTTTAATTTTCCTCCCAAAAAATTGTTGGCTGAGGAGACTGGCAGCAAGTGGCTTTTGTCCTGTAACTCAAAATACTGTACATCTGCAGTGAGCCAAAGGCTTTTGAACAAATATTTGTAAGTGGTGCATAAGCAATAGCAGATCGTGGAATGCAGTGCAGAAAACTTTGTAGAGTTTTCTGTACCAGATTGTGCAAAACAGGGCCATGCAACCTCCAACACACTGGGGAGAGAATAAGGTATTGAGTTTAATCATGATTCCTGTATCTAGTTTTACCACCCCACTGATAATAAGACCAGGAGTTAAAGTGAGACAAGTATGTCTCGTCATAGTGTCTTGCACTTCCCATATCCCCCTTTCCCTTTCTAGTTTGGCAGAATGCAGAGAGTGTGATGGGTTAGGCCAAAAGGTGCACTTGGATGGCGATGGGCTGCCAGTGTTCCTGTCTTCTGTGCATTGACTCCCTGTAGGCCGTTATGTAGATCTTTGATATTGGTTACAATCTTAGAGTGGATAGATGAAATATGGATTTCAGAGTGCTGAGGCAGTGCCCTTCAGCTGCATTTTTTTTCTCTTCTGAAAATAAAATACAGGCTTACATTCACACGCGCATGAGAGCAAAAACTTCAGACTTCCTCAAAGTGCTGCACCGTGCCCATGCGGAAAAGAAGGAAATGAAAACAATCACGTGAGTTTCAGGGGGACAACTTTCTTCCCTTGGTTTGTGGCTCTTCAGTCCTGTTTAGCACTTGCTACAACACAGACTTGGCAGAACAGAATACACTGGAGAATTTAGTATTGCTGTCAGAACTGCCGTGACAACAGATAATAGAGCTAGCAGGAACTCCTTTGCATATTAGGTGACACACCCCTAATGTAGCTGTGACGACCCCTTATCTGGGGAGGTCTGGTTTCCCTTTAAAAGTGTTCTTTATGTTTTGGTTCTCCTAGGGTATATCCGTCTGCCAAACCTTTATACTTTACTTTTGCTATTACTGGGTAGGTAGGTCGAGTGTAAGGCTTATGGGTAACTATGTAGTACTGAGGAAGTTTTTATTTCAGAGTTGGCATACTTGAATAAAAGAAGATTTATTGAAATAATTCATAAATAAAAGGGTAGAACAATGTAACCAGTAAGGTGAATCTTTTTAACAATTTCTTGGTGTCTCACACAAGATCTGCTCCCTTCCTGACAGGGATTTTTCAGGTAACTTTGTACCACTTTAACTCCAGGACATAGACGTAAACTGTTTCACTCCAGTCTGTCACTCAGACTTTCTTATAACTCTGAACAACATCAACAGACAGCTTAACTGCTTTCACCCCGAAATGCTTCTCACTTTTCTCATACCCAGAACTCCTATATCACACACAAGACTGCTTCTCCCACAGACTTGAGAACCAAAACTAAACTCAACTGTCTTCATCAACTGTCAAACCAGTAACTGACCCTCCTGACAGATATATCTATTCATCCACTCAGAAACACTTCCAAAACCCCTCCCCCTCTCTGTCAATCACCAATCACACCACACTTGTCTTTTCAACCACTCTATTCTATCACACAGCCAGGCAACCAAACTTTTAAAGAGACACACACACATATATAAAACAAGGAATCATTACAGTAGCCAATCCTCCAAGAGCCGACAGAGCTCTTCTTACAGGGGCTACTGTAACCTCTTGGAGGATTGGCTACATTAGGGTGTGTCGTCTAATATGCAAAGGAGTTCCTGCTACAAAAAGAGCCCCGGAGCTGACTGTATACTGCAAAGGAGTTCTTTATTCAGAATAAATTGTGGCCTGGAAATCTGAGGTGGTAAAGCTTTGTGGTGCCTTGAACCATGCGTCAGATGCTTCATAAGTCTGTGTCTTGCTCCAGAGCTCTGGTGAGGTCAGTGTTCCAGTGACTGAGTTAGTCCAGCCTCTGATGGGCCACTTCATACTCCCAGCGCTGCTAACTTGTGTGGCACGATATCCTCTTTCTGGCTGGGGCATCATATTAATGTCTGAGCCAGTTGCCAGGCGGACTGTTCTTACTCTAGTGAACTGAGAGACAACGCTAAGCTCCTGAAATACATACAATAAGGCTGAATGTCTTCAGTTTCTCTGATTTGGAGGTGAGGGGTGGTCTGATCCCAAAGACTAAAAAGTGAGTCCAGTTTTTAGATGAGTTGTGATTTACACTGAGGAATGGAGTGGTTAACCTTTACCCAGCGTTCAACAGAAATGTCACCTCTTAAAGGGCTATTTATCTTTCAGAGTAGCTCATGTTCTGTCTTAGGCAGCCCTTGGTTCCAGTATGATTTATGCCAGGGGTGTCAAACATATGGCCCAGGGGGCCAGAACTGGCCCATCCAGGCCTGTTATCCGATCCGTGAGCAGGGAAGAGGAGGGTGGCGGCAGCAGCAAAAAGACCCACTGCAGGTTGTTTGGCTGGTGGGTCCCCCCTTCCTTTCTCAGTTGGGCCAGGCTCTCCTGTCAGAGGCGGGGGGTCGCCACCACCTTGTCAGTGTGCGTGCATGCTGGGCTCTCCCCCTTTGCTTCAGTTGATATTATATGTGTACATTTCGGGGTGGGCCTCTCTAAGTGGAGAAGAAATCCTGCTTCACAGACAGAAATGCTTTCAGGGTTATGGAGAAAAAGGATGCTGATCTAGTGTAGTGGAGAAGTGTATTTTCAGAGATGGACAGGGGAAGTTTCTCTAAGGTGGGAGGCATAAAGGTAGATTACACATAGTGAGTCAGTACAGTCAACCAAATGAGACATTTACACTGCTCCCACACACACACACACCAGTGAAAGGATGCCGCAAATCAAAGGTAGGCAGGGGATCAGTGGAATGCTATACTGAAGTTGGCATTGGCAAATTTTTTCAGTTTTGGGGTCTGAATTACCCCCAGCTTAAGGCTTGTGCTTCAAAGATTCTGTTTGGAACAACATATGTCTGTGAACAGCTCTTTTCTGTAATAAATGTCAATAAATCAAAAGTACATTTTCAGCTTAGAAACCTAAACAACATCCTCAAGATTGCTATAGCACAGACATTGGCTCCAGATTTTGATGCAGTAATTCAGAGCAAGAGGTGTCAAATAAAGGAAATATTGTAAGTGTGTTGATCTTTTAAGCATGTTTGTATTGAGTGAAAAATAATGTCTGTTAATTGAGTTTGCCTGTGTCCTTTATAAAGTTTATATCCCCGGTACCTGGCATTACATTTTATGGCACACGTGGCCCGGTCCGACAAAGTGACATTAATCTCAGGTCCGGCTCTCGTCAAATTAGTTCAACACCTCTGATTTTTTCCCCCCTCAAATGAATCAGGATAACTGTAATTAGAGGAACAGACATGACATTTTTTTTTAATTAGGAATAATCTTGGATGCTTACGCCTGTTTCCAGCAAAGATAGACCTGCTTATTTTTCTGCCTAGATCTAGCATCTCACAACCTTAAGTGCTTGTTTTGCAAATGAGCAGGTTCCAGCCTTAGGCATCGTCTACTGTATACAGCAGGAAGAGACAGCAGAAAGGTTGATAGCATGTCAGAATACAGATAGGGAATGGCACTTCTCAAAATTCCCCTGCATTAATAATTTCCTGTAAGTGGAAAACAAGCGCTGTATGCAGAGGCTGAGGCTAGAGCATTTCTTCCTGATGGGCTTTTCCCCCCTTATCCGCGGGGAGCTTTTACATTGGCAAGCATTAAAAATGTGGCCCCTTCCACCTGCAGTCTGAAGTGGTGCAGCCCTTTCTATCACTTCATTCTGCTGCATGTGCAGACCAAGACTCTGGGGAGGGACTAGCTGAGGAGGAAGGTGTGGATTCTTGCAAGTATCCTTAACTAAATTGTGAACTTAGCTAGGCAAATAGGATTGGCGGAAGTAGGCAGGAAGTACACCTAGAAATCTGTAGTCAGAAGACTTAATCTCATGGTAGAGAAATGAGTCCATGTAATAGGCTTATTTGCATGAATAGTTGTAGTTTGAATTCTTTGGATTTATAAATTGGGTGGGTGGGGGAGCAGGACGGTACAGGTGGATGAAGGATGAAACACTTGGGCCACTGTGCTAAATGGGCTAGGAAAGGAAAGAACCTCCCCACTGATTGCCCTTTGAATTCTTGCCAGGGGGAAGACCTTTGCATCTCGTTAACAGCTGCAAGGAGGTGGATTCAGACATCTGTGGCAGAAGGCTGGAGTACTTGCTACCTGATAATCGTAGCTTTTAAACATTGCACCTCTCTGAGCTCTTAAGGAAATAAATCCAATCGGGTTCTGTTTTCTATACAAGTTTGGGAAGTGATCTGCAAAATCGAGCTGTTCTTGCAAGGACTTAATAGTTCAAACAAAAAACAAACCTTAATTCCATTTTGATCAACCGTACTTTCTTTGCTTTCCCCCCTTTTTCAAGCTGTTTTGCTTTGCAAATATGTTTACTGGTAATGAGTTACAGTACTTCTTATGAGAATAACGCAATATTAACTTTTTTGTTTTCTTCTGAGTATTTGAGTTCACAACTCCTGTATCTGAAGAAATATTGTTGGGATTCATTAATAAAGGAGATCTTTCTATCTTAACTATCATGGTTTATGAGTAGTCATTATTAGATCTGCATTATTAGTTAGGATTGCATTAAATCGGAACAAGGTATATGGGAAAGAGCAGGAAAATGAAGGCTGTTAAGTGGTAAAGGTATATATGGGTTGAATCTCACAGGCCCATTCTGCTCACACTAGTAGTACTTCCCCTCTCATATGAAGCTCCAGCTTCTTTGCAGCATGACCATCTGCTGTCATTAGCTGAATGGATTGATGGGAACCAACCCTGAGTTAGATCCCCAGACACTTATATGGGGTCTTTTCAGCAATTTTTGATTTCTGTTTTCCAGCTTTGTGTTCCACAGGTTAAGAACATCAGAGAAGCCAATGTTGGATCAGGCCAAATGGCCCATCTAGTCCAACACTGTGTCACACAGTGGCCAAAAATACCAGGTGCCATCAGGAGGTCCAGCAGTGGGGCCAGGACACTAGAAGCCCTCCCACTGTTGCCCCCCCCCAAAAAAGCACCAAGAATACACAGCATCACTTGCCCCAGAGTCCCTATCTATACCTTGTGGCTAAGAGCCACTGATGGACCTCAGCTCCATATGTTTATCCAATTCCCTCTTGAAGCCATCCATACTTGTAGCCACCACCACCTCCTGTGGCAGTGAATTCCATGTGTTAATCACTCTTTGGGTGAAGAAGTACTTCCTTTTATCTGTTCACTTCTCAGATAAAAAATATTTTAGAACTTTGAAACAAAATTAATTTATCACTTTTAATGGAAGAGAGGAAACAAACCAGGCACATTTGAAAATAAAAATGCTTTCTTCTGGATTGTAACTGCTTTCACTAGGATATCAGTTGTTATATATAACACTAGCACGCTAGCATTTCATTGAGAACAGAGCAGTCACTAAGTGTTCCCTTCTAGTTGTGTTGAAATGACTTTAAAGTGTTCACTGTTGTTGTTTTTTTAAGTTAATTTTCTGATGAAGGAAAATAGTGGAGGGGAAATGGAATTTGTTTTCACGCCTCATGTTCCCATCTTAAACTTTTGACCGGACAATTCTAAGATGCTTGCAGTTAAGCCTTTTGTCTCCCTGCCGTCTTTTTTCCTAGTTCCGATGCAATGGCTTCTAAGACTGAACTCTGTCTTGGTGATGGAGCCTTTTAGTAAAGCAATAGAAGTATGTGCCACTTTGCATGAGCACATGTTGAAAGATATGTGATACATTTTAATGAATCGGGCTGCTTCTTCATTTAAAATACCATGGTTTTATGCAAGAAGAGAGTGAACAACTGATAAGACAGATGTTTTTGTCCTGAGCAATCAAAGGACTGTTGCAACGCCACTCTGTGTGGAATGCTGGAACTGTTTGAACTTCTTTGAAAAAAATCAAATAGGAAGGAATTGGGGCCAGAATACCAAAGGATACATACAGGTTACTGCATATACATTCAACCTCTGCACTCAGGTTAGCCTTTTCATATGAATTCTGACTGACCACAGTGAGCTGTGTAAACAAATGTCAGGACAAGACACCTGGAATTGTTTAAATATGGCTTTATTCGGTAGTAGAAGCTTGTGATGCAGGGATTAGCAGTGCACTGACACAGGTGATTAACTTACTGGATCCCTTCCTCAGATGTCTGTGCTACCACTTGCCCATCCACAAGCTCTTGCGTCATAATCACTACCTTCTTAATGGTTTGTCTCCTGGTGTCTGAAAAAGAGGAGTAAATAGTGGTTTAGTGGCTTGCGGGGAGGGCGGGGTACAAGTGTGATAGATAGATAGATAAATAAGAGCAGGCAAACAAAGCTGTTGCTTCCCAGACTGTTATCCTTGAGAGAGAAATGCACTCGGGTTCAAGATAATGTTTCAAGCAGCTTTTTAGATGTCACAAAATAGCCCCCCAACTGAGCTGTTCCCTCACTGAAAGCAGTGAGCTGAAACACATGTTAATTGGAGAGGAAGCACCTCCCCGCAAAAAAGAAATCGTAATCTAAGTAGAGCAGGGGTAGAAACTGCCTTCTCCCCTAGCATGAGAAATGGGCTCAATGCACATGATGCAGCAAAGGAGGACTCGTTCTGGTCAGTGCCTGAATGGGAAATTACAAGCCTACGTGACATAGCTTGAGTTTTCCACAGAAAACCTGGGATAGAAACAAATGGACACTTTGAAAGTTTAAGTTATCTCAGAACTGCATATTTTAAAATTTCCAGTTCTTGACATTAATCGAGAAATACAGGCAGTATCCGGCAATCATGCAGCCTCCTAATGTTACCTGCAGTGATTTCAGGTTCTGTGTGTACATTGTCCTCGTGCAGAATACTGACTTCCTGAAAATACTAGGATCTTGGCTTGGTACAACATGTGCTTTTGAGTCCCTGTGGATTCAGTCAAGTAATTATGCAGGCTGGCAGTTTCCAAGGCACACCCTATTCCGCTGAAGCCTGTTGGTGGGAAAGCAGCAGCCAGCCACCAAGTCTGGGGGAGGATCTATTTCAAATGCCACACAAGAAACGGAGGAGCAGTTCACAGCCGAGCACACAGAAGGAAAGCAGTACTAACATCTCTACTGCTACACCACAGTGGGTCACTTACCTGCTTTGCCTGAGTTCTGCAGCTCCCCTCTGAAAACACAAAACATGCCAGGTGTTTGCGTGCCATGCCCTCTGAAGATTTGCTTACCGGGATCATTTCCTGCTACAGATTTGTTTACACCTGCAGCAGCACGGCTGCTTACTGCATCAGCTGCCACAGGCCCCACCTGTCACTTTGTGTCTGTGACTCAAGGAAGTGTGAATGGTGTGTGACAGCCCCTTCTTGCCAGGCCAGATCCTAGGAGGACTAGAATGGTTTTAAAAGCAACATTTCAGTAGGTGTAGCACTGAACCCATCGGACTGCTCCAGTGACAGAGGATATAATGCCTGGTGGAATTTTCTGTCTACTGCTCCTCAAGATACAACAGTCTTCCCAGAAAACCTCTTGTCTAGGCCTGTAGCGACAGTGGGGCTTCCCGGGCGCCCCCCTCTTCCTCCCAAGGCCCCATAACTTTGGGGGAGAAGCGGGGGGGGGAGGCCACGCATGCCTGCACTCCAAGCTGCAGATTCACAGCTTGGACTGCAGGCGTCCGGGCCCTGCTTCTCCCCCAAAGAATTTAAAGGGTCCCTTTAAGTGCTTTGAGGGAGAAGCCGGGGGGGGGGGAGGAGGCCACATTGGCTAGTTTTGCCCTACTCTCCAGCAGTGTTCCCTTAGTGTGAGCCAGCTCACAGTTTTTTAGCCTGCGGCTCACACATTTTTGTCTCCGCTCAGGAAGGATGGCTCCAAGGCAAGCTAATTTATGCAGGAGCCAAATCGCCCACTCACAACTTCAATGTCGGAAGCTCACATAGTAGAATTTTTGCTCACAGGACTCCACAGCTTAGAGGGAGCATGGCTCTCCAGACAAGCAGGCGGGTGTTCTGTGTTCCTCCTCGGGATTCCCAGCCTCTAGCAGCGGTGGACTTCTTCAGCTCCCTGCCTTCCACTCCCCCTCTTTCCCCGCGGCAGCCGGACAGCAAATGTGCTCTTGGTCCCAACCTGCTCTGGTCGCCTCCCTGCGTTGCCTTCTCTCCTGCCCTCCTCGTCCCTCCCAGCCACACACACACACACGCCGTCCTCTCTTCCTCGTCCTTTCCTCCTCCTCGCTCAGCTCCTGCAGCCCGCTGGCCCCCTTTGGCCTTCTCTACACCAACGGTGGGTGGATGTACTTTACCCAAGACTGGCCACAGGCCACCGAGTTGCTGCAGCGCTCTTGCCACAGTTGCGTGCGCCTCCAAGATGTGCACTGTGAATGCTGGGCGGAGACTGGCTTCTTTGACCTGGTGCTGCAACGGGCTGAGTGCCTGGTGGAGGGGGAGCTGCCTGGTGGATGGGCCCCGCCTCTTCCCCAAAGCATTTAAATGCTTTGGGGAAGAAGTGAGGGCTGCAAATTTCAGTGCCCCACCCCCAATTTTTTAAAAGGCCCCCCTATTTTAAAAAATCCTGACTACGGGCCTGCTCTTGTCCAGACTACAGATGCCTAATCACTGGCCCCCGCTCAAAGAAGATTAACTTGACTGTCCACTGAGCTAGCTGGTCTGGTTACAGCTTTCAAAATACGCAAAGATGGGATGAGTAGTGATCAGACCTGATGCTCCAAGCTGTATCCAACTAGAGGCCAGTGTATGTATGGATTTCCTCCACTTCCCACTCCCCCCAGTAAGGTGATACCAACCAGGAGTTGTGGGGCTTCATGGACAAAAAGTAATGTGAGTCAGGGACTTGAGTGAAATTGCCACCTTGTCCTTCTTCCAGAAACAGAGCTCTGTGAGTGGCAGAGAGATCCCTTCACCCATTTCAGCCTCCTAACCCCATGTGTTTTGCTTGATCTTTTTTCCCCTCTGCATGGGATACACCTGCAGGTATTATCTGGTGAAGCGGGAGGTACTGGAGGAAACTTTCCATTGTGCGGCAATGAAGACAGGACACGGGGAAAAACAGCAAGGCACCCTGCCTAATGAAGAATAAAATTAATCTTGTGCCAGCATATAGGTCACTCCTGCCCCATGTATATTTGCAATGGGGAAGTAATATAATTTCCTGAGTGTTTTTCCTTACTAGCAGAACAAAATTACATGAAGGCATTTTACACTGCAGAAAAACAGCTATGCAATGTGTGGAATGACATGGAAACCTCCCAAACAGGCTTGTGACTGAGAAGTATGGATAAAAGACAAGGCAGCATAGCCCCTTATTACCTGTCTGTTGCACCCTCAATCAGACTGCGGTAGTGCTCTATCTCATTCTCCAGCTTGGTCTTGAGGTCCAGAAGGGCTTCGTAGTCTCGGGCCTGCCTTTCCAGGTCAGCCCGGCAGGCTGCCAGGTCATCTTGCAGCTTGATAATGACACCGTTGAGATTGCCCAAGTCATTGCGATAGTGGTTTTCTGTATTCTTCACGGTGTTCTCCAGGGTATCCACCTGCATTGGAAGAAGTAGTAATATTCGATAGAGGAATGACATTCACTTGGTTGTTTTTTGGGGGGGGGGGGGTGTGGATGCCTGCATTCCAGGTGGTACACCAAATGCTGGGTTCCTTTTATATAGCACAAGGTGTATAACAAATATTTACAGAAAATTGGCCAGCATCCTGTAAACTGGGGTAACTATTTCCCTGAGTCCAAAGATGCTTTGAACTTTTTTTTCTTGAACAATACCGTCTCCTTTCCACTGTTTCTTAAATTTTCTGAAATACTACATTGTTGTACCTAGCAAACCCTAGTCAGTTTTCAACAATACAGCCAATTTTCAAAGCCTTGACTTTAAAACTTCAGCTAAGTGACTGCTAAGAGCAATCTATTAACCGCTTGCTTTAAATTAAAAGCTGCCTTGAGCAGAATCACTAGACACACTTTACGAAAGAAGACTAAGAGATGGTGTGGTCTGAACTTCGGCAGCCCATGCCATAACTTCAAAGGAAGAATTCAACATGAAAGAACTGAATTAGGGTTCATCCAGAGAATACCATCTTTCTCCTAGGCTTGAACAAAGACTTAGATTTCTTCACTCACTATAGCTCAGAATGACTCACCTTTTACAGATGTTAATTACTTCTGCTTATCATGTTTCACATTGCACCTTCCTTGATTAGATTTATCCTGCTCTCCCATCCTCTACAGTTAGGGGTGGTCTTTACCCTCTCTGAATGGATTTATTGTGTATCTTTTCTCATTCATTATCTATAACAACCACATCCATTTCAGTGCGTTTCACAGGGATGCACATCTAAATAATTTGTAACAGGTCTCTTGCTGCTGCAACTCCATTTCCCCCCACCTTTGTAACTCTGGTTATAAAGTTGTCTGTAATGTGTTTGTGCATGCCATGCATCTGATGAAGTGAACACTTCTGGAATAAATATTAGTCTCCAAGGTGCCACTGGGTTTCTGTTTAATGGGATACTAGAGCTTGGACCTGGAACCGTTTGTGTGCTGAGTACGCACTCTACTACCAAAACCAAGGCCACCTCCCACATCACTCCTCCCGATTCCTAAACAGGAAAGGTGGATAGAATACACTGTTTCTCTCTCCTAACTGTAGAAGATGGGCAGACCGGGATAAACATTAAATCCAATCGAGGATGATGCACTATGAAACATAAGCAGAACTAATTATAGCATGCTCTATACATTAGCCATCTTCAGCTCCAGAATGTGAGGTCATTTATGCACAAGATGACTCATAGCTGCCTCAAAGACAAATTGTAGATCATTTTTGTTTCTAATATTCCAGGATAGGGAAGACCCCCACTTCCCTGTTTTAGAAAACTGCACAGAAATGGTGCTCGCAGGCTATTCTGGGAGGAAAAGAGAATGGTCACCGTACCATTTTCTGAAGAGTCTGGTGTTCAATCTCCAGACCCTGTAGCTGCCGACGAAGCTCTGTCAACACGCTTTTGGCTTCTTCCAGTGCTTGGGTGTTCACGTCAGCCTCTTGGGACATGGAATCAAACTGCAGGGATAAGGGACTTGGCAGAGTTTAAATATGCAAAGGAATGGAGCACCAACTGCTTAAGAAAAATAACTCGGTTTATTAGAGAAGAAGAAACTCTGACAGAACAGAGGAGAGAGGCTTAACTAACTGACTAGCTGCTGTGAGAGACAGGACCAAAGGGGGGGAGGGCTCAGTTGGGGCAGGAAGTCTCCAAAGAGCCAATCAGGAGACTGGAAGGACATACTTTGAAATTGTGGGAAGTCCCTAATCTAGCTATGCTATCAGTCCTTCAACTGTCCCCTATGGCCTGTCCTTCTGATCTTCTTAAAGAAGGTGCTGTATGGACCATGTGTGTTACAACAGGGACAACAACAGCAGGGAAGTTGAGAGACAAAGAAATTTCAAGCATTCCTCAGCACTATCGTGACTGGCTCTCCCCTCACCTTGTTTTTGTACCAGTTCTCAGCTTCAGCACGGTTCTGCTCAGCCACTTCTTCATACTGGCTGCGGATCTCAGCAATGCGTTCACTCAGGTCTTGCTTCTGTGGATTATCTACTTGCACTGTTACATCGGAGTTGGCAATCAGGGCATTGAGAGCCTCTACTTCCTGCAAAGAGCAAAGAAAAGACTGAGCTCTCTTAATTTCTGCATGATGAAAGGCAGTCCACATTTCTGGGCCAGGTTCCCACTAATACAGGCACAGGACCACTACTATGTGCTGTATATGCAGAAATCTATTAGCTGGATTAGAGCAAAAGGTCCAGAGATCCCAGAGTCCCATTTCAGGCAGTGACTGTGAAAACTGTGTGGCACAAGGGATCTAAAAATCTGCACTGCCACAATCATGAAGTATAGCAGATTATCTGGAGTCTTCTACAAAGTTTTAAAGATGAAGTCTTTACAGGAGTCAACAATAAATGAGAAATGTCTGCTGACACTCAGAAACCAGAAACAATCTGTGTAGGTCAGGCAGTAACTAGAGATAACATTTCCATTTTACTGTTGGTGGAGACTCTAATGCAAGGAGTGTTACACTATTGGAAGAGACATGTTCCATTGCCAGAACATCCAACAGAAGGCTCCACCACTAGTGGAACAGAAATGTTGGGTCCAACCCTTTGTTTTCAGTATCTTTCCCCTCTTTCATCCTGTTATGTATTGTGTTATATGGATAGCCAGAATTGTAGAATGAGCCTGAGCTTCAGTCACAAGCTCCATAGACTTTTAGTATCCTAAAATCAACAGCCTGATTGGCTGCCATTGTACAATGGACCAATCAGGGAAGCCTATGACTTTCGGTGGGAACAAACCCTATTGGTCCTAAGCACTCATTTATGATTTGACCTTACTGTTCTAGGGGTGTGGTTTAGCCAGTTCCAAACTGTATAAAATTTGGGATTGTTCTGTGTTGTTGTGTGTTCTAATCAACTGAAATCACTGATTAAAGAAAGCTGCCTGATCTCGAGATACAACCCTGGCGACGAGGATGGGATTCTGAGTGGGTAGGCAGCTCTGCTGCTCTTCAGTTTGCCAAAATGAGCTTAGGGGAACAAAATCCCTAGCCAGTCATGTCTCTGGTTGAAACCTTGACAGGGGAAAAGGGTGGAAACTGCAAAGGAGCTTCTGTCAGCCATTTTAAACATTGTGAGCCCCAATCTTATTGCAGACACTTTCTCCATTTCAAAGGGATTACAAAAGAAATTTCAGGTGATCAAACATTAATGCTTCTGTGTTTCATAAACTGAACACAGAGAGGGAAGAATCTATGCTATAATAACTGGCTTATTGGTAAGGAAAATGTTGGACGAATAGATTCAAATTCTTTGTACATATAGGGTGCATTCAGATGGGGCATTTGAGCTGGTATACGAGCCGGTTAGAATCGGAGTACTTACATGCGATCACACAGCCAACATCTGCCTTCCGTTCCTAACTACTGCAAACACCCTTTAAACCGGTGTATTCTGCTACTAGGTCCCCAAGTGGTGGTATCCTGAGTGCGCGGTTCTATCCGCATTATCCCTATCTGATCGCTCTCTGCCGGTGTAGAGCCACTTCCGCTTTTTGGCCGCCATTTTATTTGGCCACCTTTTTTTTTTAGCCTCCT
>NW_015165241.1:271765-284557 GCF_001447785.1 Gekko japonicus | reverse complement strand
GAGCAGAATAGTGTGGAGCAGAAACCAAGGTGTGAGTAGAAAGCTATTTGAGAAATTAAAGTCCTTCCAGCCCTAGCCCCAACTTGAGGGCTTCTGAGTCTTCAAACGGCCATGTCCACACATTTCCCTGCAGTCCTAAGTCCACCAGATTCAGACAAATGCTTTCTGAAGAAGGCATTCGAGACTCTTAAGATTCCAAAGCCAGCACCAAATACCAGATTTGCACACTTGGATAATACTTAGATATACAAGAGGTATACGAGAGTTGATGCTCTCCACAGTGTGTCACTTGCACCCATTGTGCCAGTTACCTCTTTGTGGCTTTTGCGTAAGTGAGCCAGTTCCTCTCTGAGGGACTCCAGCTCCCCTTCCAGCTTCATACGTAGGAAGTTAGTGTCATCTATCATTTTGCGCAGCCCATGGGTATCCTTTTGTACACTGTCACACACAGCTTGCTCAGCTTCCAGCCTGGAAAAAGTGAAAAGGGCAGGAGTTTAAAGATCACAATTCGGGGCTTAAAATGTGTGGCTGGCAAGGAGAGCTCAAGACCGATCCTCATGTTTCTTTCTATACTCAGGTGTACATGCATGATCATAAAATATATACACAGTACATGAAATACAATGAGTACATGCATGCAGAGCTAACTGTTTCTCTAAGATGCAGAAGTTGCCTGGCCTTCTAATGGTTACTTCCAAGCTTTCTAAAGATGCATGAGCTCCTGCCATATATAACAAGACTCAGATATCTGTGTATTTCCTTTTTTAAAATACCTGCCATTTGGTTCAAAAACCTCTCAAATCTGTTTACAAAACAGACGCAGCTGCCGAGTTAGTTGGTAGAGGGCGGTCAACTCAGTTCTGCTCCCCCACATCGAAGACTGAAAATGGCTTTCCTTGCTCCCCTGATGAGGAGGGGGAGTTTTCTGTGGGGATTTATGAGCGTCTTTTCTACTCCTGGCCAATAACCTATCTAGCTTGAAGTGCAAGAGTCAAAGCTGTTGAAAAGTATAATCAACCGTTTTTGCTGTAAGTAGCAATAAATCAGTAGTTGAATCGTTTGCTGCTTCTGTCTCAATCGTGGCTTCTACACTATGCGGCTCCCTTAAAGGGAAACGGCACAGGTTCGTCATCCGTGTTTAAACAAGCAAAACGGTTTGCAGTTGAAACTTTGGGGGGACAACATTCGGTGACTCAAAGTAGTCCCCAATCTTAGCCTGCTTTGGTGACAGATACGTCAAACCCTTCTCCAGTTCCTTTCCCCTCTTCTGTGGGAGCCAGTTTGGTGTAGTGGTTAAGTGTGCGGACTCTAATCTGGGAGAACCGGGTTTGATTCCCCACTCCTCCACTTGCACCTGCTGATGTGACCTTGGGTCAGTCACAAGCTCTGGCACAGCTGTCCTTGAAAAAGAGCCATTTCTGCCAAAGCTCTCTCAGCCCCGCCTACCTCACAGGGTGCCTGTTGTGGGGAGGGGAAGGGAAAGGAGTTTGTAAGCCACTCTGAGACTCCTTTGGGTAGTGAAGTGCGGGGTATAAATCCAATCTCTTCTCCTCTTCTCTTCTTTTTGTAGTTTCATGCTAATAGTGATTAGGTAAATAACAAAGCACCCTCCATAGAAAGCCGTGTAATCACTCTGGCGGGGAGCCCAGAAGCCAGAGTCAAAGATATAAAAACAAGGATAAGACACCAAATTTATTTCATCGCCAGAGAGATTCTTCCGCTAGGCACCAAACATCAATTAAAGACCTTAAAGCCTCCTCTCAACGGAGCTCACTCGGGTGCTGCCACACAGCACACAGAAAATTGGTTTCATGTCGAAAGAGCCCATCAACTTACTTATGCTTGAAGTCATCAGCTGCTAGCCTGGCATTGTCTATTTGCAGAAGCAGTTTGACATTCTCCATGTTTAGATCTTCGACCTGTCATGGAAAGAGACATCTTTATATGTATAATCAACATGAACTGAAAGAACTGCACCTTTAAGACCAACAAAGTTTAATTCTGGGTATAAGCTTCCATGTGCATGCACACTTCTTCAGATATATTGAAATGGATTTCCTCAAGCTTTACATATAGGTGGTGGGGGGGTTAGTTGCCAGGAAGGGATAGTTAGAGTCAAGATGCATAAGTAACTGGGTGATAAGTATAGCTGAGATTGGATTAAAGCAGTTGTTAAGATCTGTAAAAAGGTAAAGGTTCCCTTGCTCGAAAGCCAGTCGAATCCGACTCTAGGGTTGCGGTGCTCATCTCCGTTTCCAAGCCGAAGAGCCAACGCTGTCCGAAGACGTTTCCGTGGTCATGTGGCCGGCATGACTAAACACCAAGGCGCACGGAACGCTGTTACCTTCCCACCAAAGTGGTACCTATTTATCTACTTGCAATTTCTTGCTTTCGAACTGCTAGGTTGGCAGGAGCTGGAACTAGAGACAGGAGCTCACCCTGTCTTGCGGCACCCGGGTCTTGAACTGCTGAACTACTGACCTTCCACAGCCTGCAGTTCAGCGTCTTAACCACTTGAGCCACCGCAGATCTGTGGAAGATCTGTGGAAGATCTGTGGAAGGCAGCAAATTAGCATACAAATACCAAGAGTAAACAGATGTGAGAACTAAGTTTGAGTCCACTGGCACCTCCAAAACCAACAAAGTTCAATTCCGGGATTCCAGTTCTGGTCAGGGGACTACAAATTCTAATGTCAGGTTCAACAGTCAAACAAGTGGAGCACAGTCTTCCAAGAAGCATATACTTTATTGTCAGTACTATTGACAGGGCCGGCAGCGAGCCGGCCTTTAGGGCGTGGGAGGAGAGGCAGGGGCGCCAGGAGCGAAAGATACAAAGGGGCGCTCGGCTGCTGCCGCTGCTGCGGGTGTGCCCGCCGAGCCCCTCACCCGGCTCTGGCAGATCACATTGTCGCTCCCGGAGTCCTCCACGAGCGCCATGGGGCCTGAGGGCAGCTGAGGGGCGGGGTCGCCTCACTCTCGCCCGCCAGGAGACCGTGGTGGCAGCTTGGTGCTGGTTGACATCACTGCCGCACTTCCCCTAAGAGAGGCGCAGGAGAAGTCCTCCTGCCCCTCGAAGCCCGCCGTGCTGCGCAACCCCCCTGAAACCTCCTGCCTCCGTGCAGCCAAAGGGGCGTCAAGCAAGAGAATGTGGGCGGGGGGGGGAGGCGGCCGACGGCTGCTCCGCTTCAGGGGGGCTTCCATCTATAAAGGGAGCGGGAGGGAAATCTTCCCTGGCCAGTTTCCTTGTAGCGGGTTAAACGTGATTACTTACTCGGTAAGAAGGATCTCGAATGTTCTTAAATGCTTTGAGAGCATTTAAAAATGCAGCATTAATGTTAGACCCCGTCGCACTTCCTAGAGGAGGCGGGAACCCTACAGAGAAGCGGCTCTTTTGCAGTCCTGCCCGTGGCACAGGGCGCCCCCCAGTCCCCGGACAGGCCGCCCGCCGGATTTCCTTCGGGAAACAGAAAAGCACAGCGGAGGGCCCTTGAAACAACTTATTTGAAAGCCTTTGAAAGTCCACATCATGTTGCTTTTCTGTTCTAGCCAAGGCAACATGTTGGAGGGTTTCGTTTTTCCATTGCAGGGCTTTGGAAAGGAAACTCCCCCTCAGGTGAAGTATGAGAGTCGGCAGCAGGTTGGCAACAGAAGCTGATGCCGGGAGCAGGTCCCTCTCCACGGACTGCTGACCCCCCCAACAGACCTGAAGTGAGGCCGAACAGAGGAGCTCCAGGGAGGTGCCCAAGAAGAAGAGCCAGCCACGTCGGGAGGCTGCGGGAGTCTCCCAGGCCAAGGGAAATCGATGGGGCCTTTCTTTCTCAGCGTTTCCTGCCCGCTGGCGGCGGCCAGCCAGTGGCCGGCTGGGCGGGAGTGGCCCCTTCTCTGGCGCAGTGCTTTCCTCCTCCCTGCCCACCCGCCGCCGCCTTCTTTCTCGCGTCTCCAGGCCCTGCCGGGAGGTTGGCATCTGCGCTCGCCTAGAGCGCAGGACAACCTCGGGCCAGCCCTGATTATTGATCAGGAACACAAGCAGTGTTAGGAATGAGTCAAAAGGGAAAGCTTACTGAGATATACTGAGTTCAAACTAACCCCCCCACACACACACTTGTGGGCCAACCAGCTTGATTTCTGCGGGTGGGAAGGAATAACCGATGCAGCTGAGCTGGGATATGAAACCAGTCACACGGTTGATTAATATGAAGACACTACAACTAGACAGTGGTACAAGGTTACAGATAACAGGAGAAGCGATGCAGAGAAAGGAATGGGGCGTACGCTGGTCAGGCGGGTGCCCCCTCAGTCCATAAACAATATGGCAGTGTAGCTGACTTTCTGCCCACCTAAAGAAAAATCTCCCGGTTAGGCCAGGAGACCTCCCGGTTTTCCCGGGAACTCCCAGTGAAACTTTCGCAACGGTTTAGGGGCCCGAATATCCTCTACTTCCACCCATTCATGGTGCTGGGGTCCAAAATCCAACCACTCCACCAGGTAAATTATTCTCGATGCTTGGGGATCCAACAAAACCAGAGCACGTTTTAATAAGCTGAAATGAAACACACAATGAATATGGCGCAAATTTTTCGGGAGGTCCAGATCCACAGCCACCTCCTTAATGAGGCGTTTCACTTTAAACGGTCCAATAAACTTCCAACCCAATTTGCGGCTGGGGCGCAACACCTTAATGTTTTTAGTAGACACATAAACAGAGTCACCAGGCTGCAGAACTAAAATACAATTCCATGACATTTGCCAGAAATGGGCAATTTTGCAACACCCCTGTACATACCTGCTAATAGCAAATCTGACATCTATCAGGGGTCGGATGGAGCTGGGTCTCCAGGAATTTCCTGGAGAAGTTGGCATAACACTGTGTAGCGAGTCGCGCCGCCGCAGAGGGCCTCAATCTTGGCCAAGCAGGCCTGCAGCTCTTCAGAGAGAGAGGAAGATGGCAGGCAGCTGCGCTGGGCCACCGTCAACTTCAAAAAAACAGCAGCAGCAGCGTGACAACTTGACCAGGCCCAATAGGACCAGCCCCAAAGGTTGCCCTGTATCAGTATGGCAGCGGCGGGTCCTGGTTTCGGGGAAATTTCCCCCGTCGGCCGGAGGCTCCCAGGCCTGGAGAAGCACGTGCGTTCCTGGATGGCGCACTGCCCCAAGCAGACCCACGATCTTGCACCACAGTCAGCCCCACCACCACCCGCTTTCCTCACGGCTGACGGGGGAGGATTCCAGACGAACGGCCCTTTCCGTCCGCATCAGGGAAAGGGGGCGCCGGTGGTGGCACTCGCCGCAGGACCGGCCAGACGGGCACCGCCGATGCCGGGACTGAGTCGGAGCGCCCTGGGCCAGGCACGCACGATGGGAGCGCCGACTCGGGGAACTGCCCCGTCGCTTGCCAGCGCCTTGACTCCCTCCCTCGCCACAAAAAGAGGCCGGGACGAACAGAAACTTTCCTGAGTTGGCGCTCCCGTCGTGCATGCCTGGCCCAGGGGGCCCCAACTCACGCAAGTTTGTGCTACCAGAATTATTGGTGGACTTTAATTGGCTAGACTGGAGGCCCATTTATAGAATAATAATAAACAAATACAGAAGGAAACAACATCTGGCCTTATACTGTATATGTATTTAACATCTTATGTAAAAAATTTTTTGAATGTATGTCAAATTTGTAATTGGAATTGTGACCACTGAGGAAGGCCCTTTGAAGGGCCGAAACGCGTTTGGTTCAGTTGCACACTTCCGGTGATGTCAGGGGGTGTGGCATGAGTTATGCTAATGAGTTCCCCTAGCTCTTTTTCTACGAAACGACCCCTGAGAACACTGCTGGTTTGGCTAACTTCAAAAACATCACAAAAGAGTGGCTGAGGACTAAAAAGAGATGGTGTAAAGAAAGGAGCAAGGAAACTAAAGAAAGGGGCACACAGAGAGCAGGCTTGCCACCTACTCCTTATTTCAAGGGGCTGTTCCTTACTTGGCATTAAGACGACTTCCTTTTCAACAGTAATACATAATTAAAACATTGCAATGGAGATGGCAAATTGTAATAAGACAGTGGTAGTGACCTGGCGTACATATTACATCATTTTCTAAAGGCTTTGCACTATGTTCCTATTTTAGAGGTCTTCAGGCCGCAACCTTAGTGCAGAATAAAGTTTTAGTTAAAAAAAGCAGAGGAGACAGGGAAATGAGGGGGGCTGTAAAGAAACATCATAGAGCTTAAAATCAGGAAGGGTTTTACCATGGGGGAAATGGGGGGAGAAGTGATCAGAAAGCTGATCAAAAGTCTGTGGAGGGGAGTTGCTGAATAAATTGGGACACAGTTACCTAAAAAGCAGGGAGCCGAAGAGAGAAGTTAAGGAAGAAGTGCATATTAGGCCGAGAGAGAAGAGGAAATGTGCACCAGGGACCTGCATTCAGGTATCATAATCAAATAGAATTGGGGGGGGGGCTTTGTTCTTATCTTCGTTATAACTAATTTTCTAAAGTTAATAACACCTATTAAAACCCAGATCTCATCATCTTTATGGTACATGGCTTACAAACCACAGAAGAGAGGACTGAGATGCAGCGTCTCTTACTGTGCAAGTGTGGGGCCCTGCACTAGCCCAGCCAGGCTGAGATCTAGTGCAGGCCAAGAGTCTTCTTCCACCTCTCTTGGCACCTTGGTGTACCTTTGGAAATGTAGTCCCAGGATGCACCAAGGAGTGACCTGGGTACACCAGGAAGATCATCAGAGATGCTGGGAGAGGGAGGGAAGGAGAGGGATTCTTGGCGTGCACCAGCCCACCAACCCCTGAATAGGCAGGGACAGCCTGGCTTGCTCTACAAGGGGAGAGGGGGTAGAATGAGTAATGAAAAGTGAAAAAAATTCTAACTGAAAATGTAAAAATAAATTGTGCACACCTCTACTGTGCACTATTTGCAGGAAGGAAGTGGTCAGGGTTGTGAAGGTTAGAATCTAGAAGCCCCTGATAGGGAAATTCTGCTCATTGTGCTTCCCACTGTCACTGTAGTTTTGTGACCTGGCAACCTAAATGAAGCAGCAAGGCTTAAGAAACAGAAGACAGAGTGAGTGGGGAATAAATTCTACATTTTAATGTGAACTGAGGTTTTTATGGGCTCTTTTTGTAGCAGGAACTCCTTTGCATATTAGGCAACACACCCCTAATGTAGCCAATCCTCCAAGAGCTTACAAAGCTCTTCTTACAGGGGCTACTGTAAACTCTCGGAGGATTGGATACATTAGCAGTGTGTCGCCCTAATATGCAGAGGAGTCCCTGCTACAAAAAGATTCATTCCATGTAAAGCTTCCTCTGCCTTTTCCCACACATTAAACCTCTATTAAAGGGGCAGGACACTACCACACACACACACACACAGGGCTGATGACCATCCTACTACCAACTGGATGGAAAGCCATGTCAGCGTGTCGGAAGCGCCAGTAAATACACAAACCAGGTTGGCTGGTGCTGACTATACACAGTGGTTTTATTTACAGAGATATTTACACACAGTCCTGCTGCACTTATAGACTCCAAATCACCAGGTAGTCCAGCAAAGTGCTCCGCGTACAAATCCATTCACCAGAGTGAATAACTGCTTACAGACCGTACACAATATATACAACACAGCACCAATCAGAGTCCAGTGCTGACTCATGGTGACATCACTTAGGCTGATGCAACCTAGATGCAATCCTGTACCTGGTGACATGTCATATGACATCTCAACTGTCATCCCAGATCAGGATGGTCTACACCATATACCACATCAGGCTGTCATCTTGTCCCCATACAGAACAGTATGCCGTCAAGCCATAGTCTACTACTTAAGAGAAATAATTATGGGAAAGTTTTAAAAAACTGTTACTACAAGGAACAAATACGTGTTAAGACTGGTTCATTACTAAGAATCATTTGTGGTCCTCAGTTATTTCTTTGCGATGATCAACTAAAGCCACATTGAAACACTGGCCTTTAATGGTTATCCCCATAGATAAGATCTTACGATTTGTTTATTCAGAAGTAAGCCCAATTCAGAAAGGTTCTGCTTATAATTTTTGTTTTCTTTTACAACTCAGTTATGCCCAGTAGCCACAGCATTCATGAATCAATTGATAATCATAATATTTGTTCTTAGTGAAGAGAACTTAACTACTACTTTTCTCTTTGCAGCCAAAGCAATTGTTTATTTTCATTATTATTATTATTATTATTCTCTCTCTCTCTCTCTCTCTTTCTCTCTCTCTCTCGTACTACAAGCATGCAATATGGAATAAAGGTATAGTAAGCATTGATGATTGTGGACTCCCATTCTAACTGGTCGAAATTTGAAGCATTTCCCAGAACTGGAAAGAGATTGGTAAATCAGGGCCTTACGCTGTTGTTGGGGAAAGTACAGTGGTCGGGTCTAGAATCACAAAGCCAAGAGCACAGAATCACAAAGCCAAGGGCTTGATTTCCACATACAGTTTCTCAGATATGAGAGACTGCAGGCTAGAACAGGGAAACCATTAACATCATGAGTCTGAATATGAACCACGTACAGTTGTTTTTTGTTGTAGGAGAAGCAGGTACATTGCAGAAAGGAGGATTACGTGATCTTTCAAGGAAGTTAGCTCTACATTTAGGGAGTGTCTAGATCCTTCTTGCGCATTGTTTGGACAGACAAAGAAACCAGGAAGAAAGGGAATTTAGAAAGGGGTTGTTTGTTCTCAGGGGGAGCCAGAGGTGGCTTGTTTGCTTTACAGGGGAAGCAAGAAAGACATTTGACCTCATGTGTAGTGTATCATCAGCTATCAGCCACTGCACCAAGGCAACTGTGGCTTCTTCATAGTAATGGGTGGAACTCTGGCCTGTAGCTAACATGGGGCCCATGGGGTTCGGCCCCTAGTGTTTCTCCTGGCCTCCTCCCTCCCGGGCTGCCCCCAAAGTGCTCTAACTTACCACCTGCATTGTCCTTTCATTTAATTAGCTGGTGGGCCCCCTCTCCAAAAATTCCCTAGCTACGGGGCTGGTGGAACTTCTCCCTATCACATTTACAATTGCTGCCATCAGAACCCATCTATCTAGTAGAGCACATTGAAAGACAACAGTGGGAAAAGAATTCATGAATGCAGCAACATTATATACAAGCAGAAATCCTAGGAAATAAAAAGTTGGTCAGGCAACCCAACCAGGTGAGATCAGAATCCAAGGAAGTAAATCTCTTCCTCTTTATTAGCAGCACTGGGGACAGGAACGAGTGGCTACAGCAATCCTTTGAGATCTGAAAGCCCTGTACAGATTATTATTTACAGGGGTAATTTTTTAGAAAAGATCTGTAAAGATAACATACCATGTTCATAGGACAAACTGATAGTCACAAATTTGACACCTGAGTCCCGCTCACACGCAGAAGTAGCCGCGCAAGAGGCATGACTGCCGGGCGGATTTTAAGGGAACGATCACACGGAAACATCTGGGAAGCGTCCCGCACCCATCGGCAACCTGTCTCACTCTGCCGAAGACACGGAGTTAAAAAATACCTGAGAAAGTGCAGTATCAAATGGGTTGTGATGGGCCACAGACGGAGTTTCCCATGTGATTGCTCCAGCACGCTCTGACTGAGTCACTGATCCCTCAATGAAGCGTGCCGGAAACACATGGCAAAGGACGAAAAGAAACACCCCCCTTCCCCCTGCCACTGTGTCTGATTATGCAGTGGCGGTCAAATTACTGCGGCGCAAATAGGCTTGCTTCCCCTCTGTGTTTTCTGCCACGTGTGACCGGGACCTAAGAAAGGCAACACAGAAAAGCCTGCAGAGGAACATTTTTAAAGTTTTCCTGGATGTTCATTTACAGGAGTCTTGTTTCCGCCTACATGCATGGCTGAAGTCTCTGAGCCAGGGCAGAATACAAAGCAGTTGCTGTGCACTCGATTTCTGAGCAATGTACAGAGTTCAGAGTAGCAGCAATCTTCTTCTGACTTCAAACTCATATCCTACAAGTGAGCACAAGTCCATTTTGAGGCAATTCAGAACAGTGCTCATAGCTATGACCCCAAAGAAAACAGTTATGCCACCTAGGATTTTATATACCTTGCCATCTTAGCACACTGCTTAGAAACTCCAGAAACAAATTATTAATAACAATCACATAATGCCACCTAGGATTTTATATACCTTGCCATCTTAGCACACTGCTTAGAAACTCCAGAAACAAATTATTAATAACAATCACATAATTAAGTTTATGGGAAATGACTACAGTTTTGTGCATGGTTAATATCTGCTCTTTACCTTCAACTTGCAAAACACATTTGGCTTCAATAAATGATCTTCAGACAGCTGAAATACAACTTTTAATTAACAATGCAAATTGGTTTATTTTTTACATTTTTTAAAAATTACAATCAAATCAAATATTCTCTGAATCCCCTATTACCCCTTCTCCTGCTCCCGCAAGCATTCTCTCATGCCATATCCCACCTATCCTTCCCAATTTCCCTTCACCTCCCCTCCCCAATGGTTGGCATGTGTTGGTATGATTAGTGGCAAACCTACACAAATAGCCTCATCTAAGTACAACCCACTTGTTAAGATATAACAATTTTAAAACCCTGTACTTAAATGACTCTGAATGTGTTTGTTCTAATTGATGTTATTTAAATGAATTCATTAGCTATAACATTAAGATCAGTTTCTTGAGAGATCTGATTCTGTCCATGAAGAAGAGCCATGTGATTCAGCCTTGCCAGTCTCATGCTTGACTGCAGAAAGGTCTTTATTCTAGGAAGGCACGAGAATGACCATTCTGAGGGGCAGGAGGAAGCAGGTACGGTAAGACCTATTCTGATCATTTTAGCTAATTCTGGTAGAAGCTGATGCGGACTTCTTCCTTGTTCTCCACTGAATAGATCCATCACATCACAAAGCTAAAAGTTTAACCTTCTGCTCCCTTGCAATATTCAAAAACATATCACGATGAAGCTGTAGTCTGGCAGCATCCAAGTCAGTTTCGTAAAAGTTTTGAATGTATGTACTATCATCCTCTCCTATGGCAAACTTTTCCATTTTGCTCATGCCTTGGGACTTTGTTGCCAAGTTACTACTAAGAGATCTGCAAAGATTTTTGGTTGTGTCTTTGCACTCTCTAACAGCGTTCCGTGTGCCTTGGTGTTTAGTCATGCCGGCCACATGACCACAGAAACGTCTTCGGACAGCGCTGGCTCTTCGGCTTTGAAACGGAGATGAGCACCGCAACCCTAGAGTCGGATTCGACTGGCTTTCGAGCAAGGGAAACCTTTACCTTTACTTTGCACTCTCTAGATTAATAACTAAGGGGTTTTTTTAAATATCCAGCACATATCAATCCTTGAATATGTATGGTGTCTGTCAGAAAAAAGGTATAGTTGCTAGTATTTGGATTTTTGATCCTCCAAGCATCTTCCAACTGTAACATTTCCATATAAACACATTTTTGGGAAGTTTGCCTACTTTGGTTCCCCCCCCACACACACCCATTTTTTATCCATTGCCCCATTCATGTCTCCGATGAACATTATCTCTCTTTCTTGAAAATCTAAAACAAACTGGAAAACATTTTCATAATTTTTTTCTCCTGCATTGTTTGGAGAATATATTGTTGCTAGTGTGTAAATCTTGCCTTCTGGAAGTCTCATTTTCAAAATCATAGATCTTCCTTCAGAGTCTCCTAATTCTTCTGCAACATATATCATAGACTCATAGAATGCTGGAGTTGGAAGGGATCTTGCAAGTCCAGTCCCCTGCCCTCTGCAGGAGCAGAGTAAACATTTGTAAATTGTTTATATAAACGGTTACTCCTTTTTTAATTATAAATTCTTAATAAACACACAAATACATACTAGCAGAGAGGAACAAAGCCCCACAGAATCCTGGAAATTGTGATAGGATACAACAGGAAAGGTGGGCAGTCTTGGGCTTCAGCTGCCAATATCGGTGTTCCCTCTAAGCTGAGTGAGTGTGAGCTAGCTCACCGTTTTTGAGGCTCCCTCCCGGCTCACACATTTTTGCCTTACCCCAGGAAGGATGGCTCCAGAGCAGACTGATTGATGCAGGAGCCAAATCTCTAGTTCACAGCTTGAATGCCAGGAGCTCACCAAGTAGCATTTTTGCTCACAAGACTCCACGCCTTAGGGGGAGCATTGGCTGCCATCCATTTTACTTGAGTCTGTCAATATTGCCTGGCACAGATTGGGGTGTGTGTGTGCTTGAGCCCCTCAGCACCCCCAAAGTTTACACCTCCTATGCCCCAACCGTGCCTCTACCGTCCCCAGGGGCGATCGGAGCCGCTCACCTGCTTGCGCAGTTCGGCCAGGGGCCGCTCGCAGGCCTCCCAGTCCTTGTGGCCGACCGCCCCGGCCCTGCGCGCCCGGGTGGCGGCGATCTCCTCCTCCAGGGCCCGGTTGGCCGCCTCCAACCCCCGCACGCGCTGCAAGTAGCCCGCCAGGCGCTCGTTCAAGCTCTGCAGCGCCTCCTGCTGCCGGCCCGGGCCCAGCAAGACCGGGTCCCCGCCGCCCTGGCCGAGGCTGGCTCGCGCCGCAGGCAGCGCCGCGTGGAGGCGGGACAGGGAGAACCAGGAGTCCGAGCCGCCGGAGCTGCCGCGCAGCGAGCCGCCGGAGGAGCCCGGGAGGAGGCGCAAGGTGCCCGCGGACAGGGAACCGCTGCGCGGCCGAGCGAAGGACGAGGCCATGGCGCTCCCCGGCCCGCTGGGGGCCCCCCACCCCCGCGGCCTTCTTATAGCCCCCCGGCATCCTCATTTGCATGGCCAGGTA
>NW_015165241.1:265422-271635 GCF_001447785.1 Gekko japonicus | reverse complement strand
TGACCCCCCAGTCCATTTGACCTGTCTGACCAGATATACAATGCAGGTTTAAAGGTAAAGGTGTCCCTTCCTCGAAAGCCAGTCGAGTCCGACTCTAGGGTTGCGGTGCTCATCTCCGTTTCCAAGCCGAAGAGCCAGCGCTGTCCGAAGACGTTCCCGTGGTCATGTGGCCGGCATGACTAAACACCAAGGCGCACGGAACGCTGTCGCCTTCCCACCGAAGCGGTCCCTATTTATCTTATTGCAATGTCTTGCTTTTGAACTGCTAGGTTGGCAGAAGCTGGAACTAGAGACGGGAGCTCAGTCCGTCATGCGGCACACCCGGGTCTCGAACTGCTGAACTACCGACCTTCCACAGCCTGCAGTTTGCGGTTGCAGGTTGTGGCAATACAAAAATGTATTCCTATTATGACGACACCATAGACTGGGTGCAAACGAAGCTTTTCGCCCTTTCCCCAACTTTGCGGTGCCCCCTTTGGCCCCGGTGCGCGAAGCACGGGCTTCGTCTGCTTCATGGTGAATCGTCTGCCCCTGCCCACACGCGATGCCAACAACAGCATCTGCGCGGAGCTGGCTCTGGTGGGGTCGCCGTGCCATCGGCCGCGCCTAGCTCGGGGGCAGGTCTTTGCCCACAAGGGCAGTCCAGCGTTAGATCCACGTTATGCGATCCCCAGCTTTGCGGTGCCCCCTTCGGCCCCGGGGCCCGGAGCGCGGGCTTCGTCTGCTTCGTGGTGGCTCATCTGCCCCTGCCCACACGCGATGCCAACAGCAGCATCTGCGCGGAGTTGGCTCTGGTGGGGTCGCCGTGCCATTGGTCGCGCCTAGCTCGGGGGCAGGCCTTTGCCCACCAGGGCATTCCGGCGGTAGATCCGCCTTACGCGATTTAGCACAACGGAGGAGGAGGGAGGCGTGTTCGTGTGTGCCAATGGGGGTGTGTGTGTGCCAGGGGTGGGGCTGGCAGCGTCTCTCCCGGTATTAAGCCGGGGCGGTGCGATGCCCCGCCCCCCTGCCGCCTCCCTCGCCGAGCCAGCCAGCATGAGCCTCCTCCACTACCACCAGCGCCCGGGGAGCCTGAGGGGCTTCAGCAGCCGCTCCCAGGGCTCTCTCCCCGCCCGAAGCGCTTTGTACCGGGCCAGCCCGGGAGGCTTCCAACCGGGGCCACTCCGGGTCTCCTCCGGGGGGGTCTTCCCCGGCTCCCCGCTTTCCGCGTCGCCCTCTTTCCTTCTCTCCTCGCTGCCCAGCCTAGAGATCGACCCTAAAGTGCACCAGATCCGGACCGAGGAGAAGGAGCAGATCAAAGGGCTCAACAACCAGTTCGCTTCCTTCATCGACAAGGTACCAGTCCCCCGCTGCCCCCCGCACAGAACAAGGCGCACTCGCTTAGGGGTGTAGCTGGCTGTAGAGGCTACTATGAGTAGGGTCGGGCTGTGCAATCGGTGTGTGGTGCTGGCTGGGGGGGGGAGGGATGTGCCCATTTGTGGGGGCAAAGTGATGCAGTCCTGTGCAGTGTATTATTTTCAGGTCTCAAAACTGTGTTAGGTGCAATTTTTTGTCCTGCTTGCCCTATTGGGCAAGGTTTAGTGTTTTTGAGATATTTTTTTAAAAGAGCCATACAGTTTACAATATCTAGCCAGATATCTCATACCAACATCATATTTGCATACATGCACATTTTTCCTTGCCATTTTTCCTTGCCTTAACTTATATTCAAACAACATAAATCAGAAAATCATGAATCTGTTCCCAATAAACAACTAGTTTTTCTAGCAGGGGACTGGTACCTTTTACCTACAATACACTGTTCCTAATCAACTCTATGTTTATAAACCTAAAAAAGAAAAGAAACAGGCATTTCCTAACTATTTGAAAATACTAATTTGGGCACATTATTTTTTATATATGTTAACACTCTATTCTCTTTAAAATGTTCTTTCATGTTATCAATACTGTTAACTTTATAACTCCCATTTACTTACAAACTTTTCAAAGTAAGTTATATATCAATTCTTAAACGCATAAAACAAAAAAAATCCTTCACCCTGCACTGAGTCCTCCTGTCTATTCTCTTATATCATTTAGAGCATTACACATTCTCTGCATAAACTGCCAGTTAGGTGCAATTTTTGATAGGCTAATCCTGATTTAGCAGAGTGCCTGGCAAAGTATAGAACATGGAACTAGCCCCTTTTGCTTCCAGTGCCAAACACGTTTGCAAGTAAATCTGGCTGATTTCAGTGATTCTTTCTTCTTACTTAGTGTACTTAGAAACCCACTAAGGAGCACCATATCTAAGGCGGAGATCAGAGGAAGATGCCTGATACTAAAATAACATGAGAGCTGGGGAATTTTAAACAAAACAGCATCGTGTATTACATGAAGTTGGCCAAGGGGTTTAGCTTACAGGGTCCACACAGAGAAGAAGGGGGGAGGATTATAGAGTCCAGAAGATCCAGTTACCCAAGACAAGGTGTGTTATGTTGCAGAGCACAGGTGAAAATGAGAAGGAAGCCACTCAGAGTGAATGTGGACCCCTGGTGAAATGAGATGAACCTGAGTAATGTGCATCGGGGGGTGGGGCTGGAAGCGTCTCTCCCGTTCTTAAGCTGGGGCGATGCGATGCGCCGCGCACCGGTCGCCTCCCTCGCCGAGCCACCATGAGCATCCATTACCACCGCCCGGGGAGCCTGGTGAGCTTCAGCAGCCGCTCCCAGGGCTCTCTTCCCACCCGAAGCTCTTTGTACCGGGCCAGTCCGGGAGGCTTCCAGCCGGGTCCGCTCCGGGTCTCCTCCGGGGTCTTTCCTGGCTCCCCCCTTTCCGCTTCGCCCTCTTTCCTTCTCTCCTCGCTGCCCAGCCTAGAGATCGACCCTAAAGTGCACCAGATCCGGACCGAGGAGAAGGAACAGATCAAAGGGCTCAACAACCAGTTCGCTTCCTTCATCGACAAGGTACAAGGCCCCTGCCCCTGCCCAGGAAAAAGCGCAGTCGTTTAGGGGTGCAGCTGTAGAGGCTATTATGAGTAGGGCAGGGCTGTGCAATCGCTGTGTTGTGCTGGGGGGTGGGGGTGGGATGTGCCCGCTTGTGTGCAGTTTATTATTTTCAGGTCTCAAAACTGTGTTAGGTGCATTTTTTGTCCTGCTTGCCCTATTGGGCAAGGTTTATTGTTTTTAAGATATTTTTTAAAAGAGCCATACAGTTTAAAATATCTAGCCAGGTATCTCATACCAACATCATATTTGCATGCATGCAAATTTTTCCTTGCCATTTTTCCTTGCCTTAACTTATATTCACAAAACCAAACAAGGACCCAGGGTAAGTAGGAAAACCAACATACAACAAGTACAGTGCACAGTCCTCCCTTTTGAAACTTATTTAACAAAGGAGGACTATTATTAATTATAGGGTTGTACAATAGCTTTTGAGATTCTGGGAGATGATATTTGATATTTTTGATATCTCTTATATTGTGAATTGTGATTAAGATGATTAATTATATATGTAGAAAATATTGTAAAAATATTTTTCAAAAATATATAATTATTTATGATATGTTATAATCATCTGTGCACGGTACTTGTTGTATGTTGGTTAACTTATATTCAAACAACATAAATCAGAAAATCATGAATCTTTTCCCAATACACAACTAATTTTTCTATATTCTATCTGGTATATTTCATTTTACCTACAATACACTGTTCCTAATCAACTCTATGTTTATAAACCTAAAAAAGAAAAGAAACAGGCATTTCCTAACTATTTGAAAATACTAATTTGGGCACATTATTTTTTATATATGTTAACACTCTATTCTCTTTAAAATGTTCTTTCATGTTATCAATAATGTTAACTTTAGAACTCCCATTTACTTACAAACTTTTCAAAGTAAGTTATATATCAATTCTTAAAAGCATAAAACCAAAAATCCTTCACCCTGCACTGAGTCCTCCTGTCTATTCTCTTATATCATTTAGAGCATTACACATTCTCTGCATAAACTGCCAGTTAGGTGCAATTTTTGATAGGCTAATCCTGATTTAGCAGAGTGCCTGGCAAAGTATAGAACATGGAACTAGCCCCTTTTGCTTCCAGTGCCAAACACGTTTGCAAGTAAATCTGGCTGATTTCAGTTATTCTTTCTTCTTACTTAGTGTACTTAGAAACCCACTAAGGAGCACCACATGCAAGGCGGAGATCAGAGGAAGTTGCCTGATACTAAAATGACATGAGAGCTGGGGAACTTTAAACAAAACAGCATCATGTATTACATGAAGTTGGCCAAGGGGTTTAGCTTACAGGGTCCACACAGAGAAGGAGGGGGGGAGGATTATAGAGTCCAGAAGATCCAGTTACCCAGGACAAGGTGTGTTATGTTGCAGAGCACAGGTGAAAATGAGAAGGAAGCCACTCAGAGTGAATGTGGACCCCTGGTGAAATGAGATGAACCTGAGTAATGTGCATAAAGCTGTATAGAGGAACAATTACCTGTGGTGATGTGTTCACCATCCCAAGGCCCTGGTCAGTCAGCATCTGATAGTAAGAAATCTGTGTATGAATTCAAATTCAGCAGTTTCTTGCTGGAGTTTCCCTTTGAAGCTTTTCTGCTGAACTTTTAAGTCTGTTAGGGAGTGCTGTTGTTTTCCATTTATAATGCCTGGTTTTTAATCGCTGTTTTTTAAATGTTTGTATTTTTAATGTATGATTCGTATCTGTGTATTCTCTTGCATACTCTCCACTTTGGCTAATGTAAAAGGCCTATAGCAGGGTGTGTTGAAATCTGAGCTGAATGGATTTTTCAGTGCTATGCTTGGTTAAGGAGGTTAGAGGCCCCCTGCTGGAGAGCAATGTAAAATGCAAAAAAAGCTTTGATTTAATTGAAGGTGAAGATCTCCTTGCCACACTCTCTCCCCAATCAAAACTCTTTGCTCAGTATAAAGGGATGCACAGAGATCTATCCGTATTTTACAGTGTCCTGATCAAAGCCTTCTGTTTCCAAGCAAGATGATTCTGGGAGGTGTGGGAGAGGAGAAACTGCAAAGGGAAACACAGTCTTGTAGTTCTACTTCCAGATTTCACCCAGAGTTAGTTAGGGGGTAAATATCCATTCCCAGGTGTTTTCAAAGCCACAAGTGTATCATAATGGAGACATTCTGGAGATGTAACATGGATGGTTTTATAAATAAAAAGGAATTGATATATGATACCCCAAGACCCCTTGACTTCCTATGAAGCAACATGCAATAATATCTGAAGTATCTGCAGATGGCAGAATCCAAAAGGATTTACTCCCTAACTGCTTTGTCCTTTCCCATCTCTGTTTCTTTGTGTCATTAGCACTAAAGCTCCAGATCAGGGCAGAGCAGTAACCTTGATTTTTTTTGAAGCAACATGCAATAATATCTGAAGTATCTGCAGATGGCAGAATCCAAAAGGATTTACTCCCTAACTGCTTTGTCCTTTCCCATCTCTGTTTCTTTGTGTCATTAGCACTAAAGCTCCAGATCAGGGCAGAGCAGTAACCTTGATTTTTTTTCTTTTTACTTTGATTATGAAAAATCTCTTGAGAGCAGGATTGTAAAGCCAACTGATGCGACAAATCCACTCTTCCTGCTTCAGTTTTTGCTCTATTGCAGTTAAAGGAGTGGAGACAGTGAGGGATTATTTACACACACACACACCCAAGACTGGACAGAGGAAGTAACAACTATAGCCATCCCTGGAAAAAATTATACAGAATATTTATCCATAACATTTTTATTTCACCCTGCCCAAAGAGAACTCACAGCCGCATATGTGGCTTCCTCTTCCTACATTTTAAATCCCTCTATGAACACTGCGTGTGGCCATTCACTTTTCATTAGACTCAGTAGAGCAATGCTCCCTCTAAGCTGTGGAGTCTTGTGAGCAAAAATTCTACTTTGTAAGCTACTGGCATTGAAGTTGTGAGCGAGCGATTTGGCTACTGCATAAATTAGTTTGCTCTGGAGCCATCCTTCCTGAGCGAGGACAAAAATGGGTTTTTTAGCCAAAGGCTAAAGAACTGTGAGCTTGCTCACACTAACTCAGCTTAGAGGGAACACTGGAGGGAACACTTGAAGGGCTTTTCATGTAGAAGATGGAGCAGATCTCTTCTCTCTTGCTCCAGATTGCAAGACTAGATCTAATGGGTAGAAATTACAAGGGCTAAATATCAGGAGAAACTTCCTAACTGTAAGG
>NW_015165241.1:254743-258776 GCF_001447785.1 Gekko japonicus | reverse complement strand
AGGTCTGGCTGCACATCATACAGGTGATTTTCTAGCTGCCTCAACAAGCCATTCTACTGAGGAGAAAGGCATATGGTATCCCTTTCCTCCTGTTTGTAGCTGGTTTCTAGTTCTTCCGTGACTGTCATCAGGGGTCATTTCGTAGAAAAAGAGGTGCAGGAGCTCATTAGCACAACTCATTAGCATAACTTATTTGCATAGGCCACACCCCCTGATGTCACTGGAAGTGTATCAGAAGGCAATACCCACCACTCAGGCTCCACTGGACTGTTGTGGATTGCTAGCTATTGGGGGGGACGGGACGTGCAGTGCAGATCTGTCCCTCGCAGAGGAGGGAGAGCTTGTACCTGAATAAAACTTGGTCTTAAAGGTGCCACTGGACTGTTTTGGGCCAGAGGGCCGGGAGGGTGCCCCCAAAAAACTTACCTGGCTGCTTCTTGCTCTGCCTGAGGGCTGCTGGGAGCAGGGGGTGGGGCTTGTTGCATGTGCCCGCCCCCTGGGCTCTTTACTGCTGGAGCTCCGCTCCTGTGCGCTCCTGCAGGAAATGACCCCTGACTGTAATCAAGACGAGGTAGTTCCTAGGCCTATCCTAACTGGAACCCTTCCGGTATTTCGAAGACAGGAAAGTAGCACAGTCAGGAATAGTCAACGCTGACTGGAGCTCCGCTCCTGTGCGCTCCTGCAGGAAATGACCCCTGACTGTAATCAAGACGAGGTAGTTCCTAGGCCTATCCTAACTGGAACCCTTCCGGTATTTCGAAGACAGGAAAGTAGCACAGTCAGGAATGGGCAACGCTGACCAGCATTACTTGGCTGCCTAGAGATCACAAATCGAGATGTGTAAGAGGACATGACAGGCAAATGCTTAAAGGACAAACTATGGAGGCTGGAAGGGGAAACTGGAGAGGAAGGAACTGGTAAAATAGCACACTGACTTTAGCATTAATCACCCAACTTGCTAATTATGTTGTCTGCGCAATTCTCCCTCCTGCACATCATAGTCAGCATCTCTGCTCTTGACCTATAGGTATGAAGATGAGATCAACCGGCGGAATCAACTGGAGAATGAATTTGTAGTGACCAAGAAGGTGGGTTCCTAATGTGAACAGAGCAGTCGCTTATTCCTAAAAGATTCGGTAGGGCGGGGTTCCCTAGTTACCAGTCCAGTGCTATTTGCTGCTGCAGAATCCACAAAGCCCCTTGTTCAAAGGTCATGCTGGCTGTTATCAAGGTTGAAACTGCTTCCCAGCCTTCTCTTCCTTCACCAACCTCAGATACGCGTACTTACTTTCTCCCTCTTCTGTGCCTGCCCACATCTGATGGTCAGACAGAAGTCCCTGTGTTATTTACTGCCCCTCTTTGGAACAGAGGGGAGATCTGCTGCAGGCTGCTTAGTGTTCTTTTCTCAAGACTCTGTGTGGCTCCACCTCTGAAAAGCAAAGGTTCATACTGCATACAGTCTAGGTTAAGGTCAGGGTTAGCTTAGCTAAGGTGAGTGGTGTTTGCATCAGTTGTGCATTTCCTGCCTTCACCCACCTAGAGGGAATACAGACGGACATGCTTATGCAGGACTGAAGAGCGTTATCATAAGGGTACTATGGCCCCGGTCACACGAACAGTTTTGGGCCGGGAGAGGGACGGACCGGGGGCGCAGCAAACGGGCGCGATCCCACCGCAACATCTGGGAAGCGTTGCGCACCCGTCCCCGATCCGGCCCTTCACCCGAAAAGCCACAGGAAAAATAAACCACCTACGGAGGTGGTTTTTCCAGCATGCCGCATCAAAGCCTGGCCGTGGGATCGCCGGTGCGGCCTTCTGCCGGCGCATCCCCGGCTCCTGGCCGAACTGTGGATGCACGTGCAGCCGGCTGAATCGGTCTCCAGACCGTGGCTTCCGGAGCAACGGCCCCGTGGCTCAGGGGATACATGGGATCCCGCCGTGGCGTGTCTATTTTGGTGCAGCTTCCAAAAGCTGTACTTTGGCTGCGCATTCCCCCCCACCCCCGTGTGGCAGGGACCAACTTGATTTCAAAAAGTGAAGGCCTAGATTCTCAAGTTGCTCATTTGTGGCACAGAGGTGGTCTGTGCACTCCAGGAGGGGCATATGCAGGGGTCATCTCGTAGAAAAAGAGGTGCAGGATCTCATTAGCATAACTTATTAGCATAATTTATTTGCATATGCCACGCCCCCTGACATCACCAGAAGTGTGTCAGAAGGCAACACCCACCGCTCAGGCTCCACTGGACTGTTGTAGGTTGCTAGCTATGGGGGGGAACGCGTAGATCTGCCCTCACAGAGGAGAGAGAGCTTGTATCTGAAGGCGGCGGGGGGGGGGGCTCTGCAACTTACCTGGTTGCTTCTTGCTCCTCATGGCCTGACTGAGGGCTGCTGGGAGCAGGGGACGGGTCTTGTTGCATGTGCCTACCCCCTGGCCTCCTTACTGCCAGAGCTCCGCTCCTGTGCGTTCCCGCAGGAAATAACCCCTGGGCATATGGCATGTTAGTTTGGGATTCTTACAGTGTAATCCTATGTAGAGTTACTCTGGTCTAAATCCACTGAGTAATTGTGTATAGAATAGCATTGTTAGGGAAGCACACAAAGAAAACTGGATGAAACACCCCCCCCCAAAAAAAAAGAAGCTGTGTTGCACAGTTTGCGCGTTCTCCTTTTGTGTGGATTGTTCTTACTATAGTGGCCCCAAGATAACACCAAGGCACAGGTTCCTGGAGGATCACCACAGGCCATGGATGCCTGTCATTTGGGTTTTGCAAACTAGATGCATCCGCTCAATGAACTAGAAATCTCAACAGTTCAGTCTCAGCATTTAAAATATTTGACAGTCACTGACAGAAATCTGGTTCTGGCCACAGCATGAGGCTTGCTGATTACTTCTCACTTGCATTTTCAGGACCTGGATGATATCTACTTGCAGAAAGTGGATGTTGAGTCCAAACTTGAGAGCATCTCCAATGAAATCAAGTACCTGAAGCAGCTGTGTGATGAGGTGAGTGGCAAATTGAGGAAGGATGCTCAATGGGTTTGCTATTGATGGTGGAAGTCAGTGAGGAAGGAGGAACAGAGAAGGATTTTTGTCCCTCAGTTCCAGCTCTGAGTAGGTGCTCCAACTCAAGAAGAGCACTGAGGAGAGAACTGGCTGAGTCAGTATTTGGAATAACCTGCTCTGTCTTCAATTTTGCTGTTAGAGCTAGTCCTAGATTCAAATATAAAATGGTTATTCCCTTCCTTCCAGGAAATCCGGGAATTACAGTCTCAGATACAAAACACGATGGTAACTGTGGAGATGGACAACAACCGGCAGTTGGAGATGAAGCATGTTATTGATGAAGTGAAGGCACAATACCAGGTCATGGCGGCTAAAAGCCGGGATGAGGCTGAACAGTGGTACAAGAACAAGGTGAGTGGCACATTTACCTCACCTGCCTTTCAAACTGTGCTGTCACATTCAGGGCTTTTTTTAAAAAAAAAGAAAAAAAAAAGAGGTGCCAGAACTCTCAAGAGGGATAGGAAGTTTTCAACCTGTATACTGAAAACTCATGAACTTTTAAACATTTTTAAAAGAATTTTGTCGAAGAAGTTCCGGAACTCCATTCTGGTGCATTCCCCCAGAAAAATAGCCCTGTTGGATATGTGGTCAAGTGCACCTGTCCCTCTCCTTCCCTCTGATATAACACTGAACATTCTAAATGTGTATGAGTATTTATCATCTCTCCCTTATATATAAAGCCGTAGTGGGGCCCAACGTTTCAATTCACACCAACAGTGTTTGGAGGCTTGAACTGTCAGTCAGAAGATGCTGGCTGGGTTGCCTGTCAGCCCCGGCCAGAATGTTCAGCTCAGTCTGCTCTGGGCCTCTGACAGGAGAGGACCATCTGCAGACTGAGCACAGGGACGGGGCTTCTACGGCTGGGCCGCTTCAGCCCACTCTTCTCTGATTGGGCCAGCGTTTCAAGGTCATTTGCATATGGAAGCTGATTGGACTTCACTCCATTCCACACCTCAAACTCCCTCCCCC
>NW_015165241.1:251570-253669 GCF_001447785.1 Gekko japonicus | reverse complement strand
TGGCCTTACCGCAACCATAACAAACTGAATTAGAACTACAACTCTCAATCTGGGAGTCCCAAGAGACCGTGAGGCATTAGCAGGGAGTCAGTTAAACTGTTAATCAGTTACAGTGAGTGTTAAACAGGAAGCAGCTTTGGAACTGAAAGGGGTTGGGGGGAAAGGGAAGGCCTGGACATCCCTCTGAAATACAATTGATCTCCAGACTACAGCGATCAGTCCCCAAGGAGAAAATGGTTGCTTAGGAGGGTGAGCTCTCAGGCATTATACCTCACTGAAGTCCTTCAACAAACTCGGCCCTCCCCTTGGTATTGCCAACCTCCAGGCAGCACCTGGAGATTTCCAAGATCAGTTCTCCTGGAGAAAATGGCTGCTTTGAGCAGTGGACTCTATGACATTATATCTTGCTGAGGTCCCTCCCCAGGCTCTACCCCTCAAATCTACAGGTATTTCCCAACTCAGAGTTGGCAACCCTGTTATAGGGTTGCCAACTCCAGGTGGGAAATTCCTGGAGATGTGAGGGGTGGAGCCTGGAGAGGGTGAGGTTTGAGGAGGGGGGAGACCTCAGACAGGTACAATTCCATAGACTCCACCCTCCAAGCCAGCCATTCCCTCATGGGGAACCATTCTTGCCAATCTCCAGGTGGGGGCTGGAGATCACTCAGAATTACACCTGCTCTCTAGGAGGGAGGGGGAGGACATGGAAAGCTGAAGCCAGGGGGCAAATTAATGGTAGGTTGATGATTGGATGGGAGGGAGATAGGGTTGCCAACTCCAGGTTGAGAAATTCCTGGAGATTTGAGAGGTGGAGCCTGGAGAGGATGAGGTTTGAGGAGGGGTGGGGCCTCAGACAGGTGCAATGCCATAGACTACACCCTGCAAGCCAGCCATTCCCTCATGGGGAATCATTGTTGCCAGTCTCCAGGGGAGGGCTGGAGATCACGCAGAATTACAACTGCTCTTCAGATGGCAGAGATCAGTTTCCCAGGAGAAAATGGTGGACTCTCTGTCATTATACCCTGTTGAGGTCGCCACAGCAAATTGACACTGAGTGCCCATGGCCGGGGCACTCTCCCAGAGCCTCTTCCTAGAGGTCTTCCTCTTTTCCCGCCGCCTTCAATTTTTTCCTAGCATTATTGTTTTTTTTCCAGGGACTCTTGTCTTCTCATCATGGGACCAAAGTACGATGGCTTCTGCTGAGTCATGTTAGCTTCTAGGAAAAGTTCAAGGTTGATTTGATCTAGAAGGGAAAAATAATAGGTATCCATTTTTTCCCACTGCCAGGTTTATAGCTGATATAGATCAGCGAGTACTTTAGATCAGAATAACACTGGTAGAAAGGGTTAATCGCTATCTCACCCCCCCATCACTGCTCCAATCAAAGTCATATAGAAGTTGCTCTTACATTAAAGAAAGTCAGAAGACTAGATCACATCTGTTTTGGCCTCAGTGGAATATTCACATGAATAGCAAGGTAGCTGAAAATCAGAAAATCAGAGGTCTTTTCTGACAAAACTGCTTTAATCCCTCAATGTAGGGAACCCCTTTCTTCCTGCTATCTTAGCCCAAGAGGCAGAGGGGAATCTGCATGCTTTAGGGAGGGCTTCTTCTTCTGTTTCCAGGTCTCTCCCTTCTCAATCTCTTTTCTCTGGTTGTCATGAACACCCAAGCCGTGCCCTTCCTCTTTCTATCTGTCGCTTGAGGGGGCGATGTGCATGCATGTATGTATACAGCTACAACTCGTCCCCCTTCTTGGCCAGCTAACTATCTGTAGCCCAGTTAGGAGTTTCTGATCTATCACGTGGATGAGCAGTCGGGTGCACTGGTAAGAACTGTGACCACAGTTGGAGATCTTTAAAAGTAAAAGACCTTTATTTGCTAAAGTACAATCTCAGTTCACTAGAGCAAAAGCACATTGGAAAACACTATAGGATTTTACAGAACTAAGAAAAGAAATCAAAGGACTAATTACATTGTATAGTGTCAGAAACCCAAGCCTGGGCCCCCTGGGTCACCACTCCTTTTTACCTGAGCAGCACTCAGCCTTGTGGGTCCTCAAGGTTAAAAGCACACAAATAAAACAGTCCTTTTAATATATA
>NW_015165241.1:200801-251545 GCF_001447785.1 Gekko japonicus | reverse complement strand
ATAGAGAGAGAGAGAGAGAGAGAGAGAGAGAGAGAGAGAGAGAGAGAGAGAGAGAGAGTTTTTTTAAGGATATTACTATGCTTAGCTCTATAGTCCAGTCTCTATAGCTTAGCAACACAGAAATTAAAGAGCTAACTTTTCTGTCTAATACATTCAGTGCCTGGTATTAGATGGCACACTTTCTTGCAGCATAAAAATCCAAGCTGTAGCCTAAACCATTCTATACATTGTAATCCATCATGATGTAGTATAATATATCAAAGCATAGTATGGCACAAACATAAAGTTAGCCTCGCCCCTCCTTGCCCTCCTCCAAATGACAGCCTTTCAAATATTTAAAGAGAACAATCATGTCCCCCCTCAATCTCCTCTTCTCCAGACTAAACATTCCCAAGTCCCTTAGCCTTTCCTCGCAGGGCTCAGTCTCCAGACCCCTGATCATCTTCATCGCTCTCTTCTGCACCCTCTCGATTTTGCCCACATCCTTTTTGAAGTGAGGCCTCCAGAACTGCACACAGAACTCCAAGTGTGGCCTGACCAAGGCAGTATACAGAGGGGCTTGACCTCCTGCGATTTCGATGCTGTGGCCCTTTTAATACAACCCAAGACTGAATTTGCCTTTTTTGCTACCGCATCACACTGACTGCTCATATTTAGTTTACCGTCCTCTCTTACCCCAAGATCTCTTTTGCATACACTTCTCCCCAGAAACGTATCCCCCATCCAGTATTTGTGCTTGATATTTTTGTGGCCCAGATGTAATACTGTGCATTTATCTTTGTTGGATTGCATCCTGTTTGCAACTGCCCACTTCTCCAGAGTATTCAGGTCTTGTTGAATTTTAACTTTCTCTTCTTGGGTGTTTGCTGCTCCTCCCAATTTGGTATCATCAGCAAATTTAATGAGTAGCCCTTCTACCCCTTCATCCAGGCCCAAAACCGAGCCCTGCGGCACCCTGCTGGACACCTCCCTCCAATTTGATGAAACGCCACTGACCACCGCTCTTTGGGTGTGGTCCTCTAACCAGTTCCCTGTCCACAGAACTGTCCTATAGTCCAGCCCAGTCCCCAAACTGGTGCCTGTGGGTACCACAGCTCCTGCAGTCACCATTCCTAGTGCTTGCCAAGTGTTTTTAGAAAGCGAGAGAGGCCAGGTGGGGCTTTTCCCAGCAAGGCTTCTGTTATGTATCGTGTTATATGGATAGCCTGAATGGTAGAATGAGCCTGAGCTTCAGTCACAAGCTCCATAGACTCTCAGTATCATGAAATCAACAGCCTGATTGGCTGCCGTTGTGCAATGGACCAATCAGGGAAGACTATGACTTTCGGTGGGAACAAACCCTATTGGTCCTAAGCACGCACTTCTGGTTGGACCTTACTGTTCTAGGGGTGTGGTTTAGCCAGTTCCAAACTGTATATAAGTTGGGGTTGATCTGTGTGTTCTGTGTTGTTGTATGTTCTGTTCTAATAAACTGAAATCACTGATTAAAGAAAGAGCTGCCTGATCTTGACTTACAACAGCTTCTGATTGGCCACTGGAGATTTGATTGGCTGTGCAGATTTTTAAAAGCCATCGCTTTGGCAGCAGCTGCCACTGTAGTACAAGGATCTTCATTGCAGTGGCCATTTTGTGGCTCACTCCACCTCCTGGGGCAGCCATTTTATGACAGTCACTTGTGGTTGTACCCACCGCTCTCTGTCAGAACTCCAAAGGTCTCCATGGGCTCAAAAAGGTAGGGGATCCCTGATCTAGCCTGATAGAGACACATGAGTAAAAACTGGACTGGAACTGCTCCAGACTCTAGTATTCTGGAACTAGGGCGTCCAAGTCCCCCCGGTCCCCCAATCCACCAGTCTGGATCCGGCCAGCAGGGGGAACCCCACCCCCAAAGTGGCCAGATCAGGCCGACGTGCCTGGTGCAATGACGTTGCCTGGAAGTGACGTCATCATGGGACCATAGAGTTTTTGTGATGCTCTAGCATTTGCCCTGAAAACTCTATGGGACCATAGAGTTTTTAGGGTGATTGCCAGAGCGTCGCCCGGTGACGTGTCCAGTGTGATGACATCATCATGGCACATGTGCACAAAGACTCCTGGAGAGGGGCCTGGACTCCCCTGCTATTACTTTGGTGAGACTTGGCAACCCTATCTGGAACTAATTTAAAAAGTGAAACTGATTGATGAACTTTACAGATGCAAGCCTGCAGGAACTTTGCAAATAGATCCTGGTCAAGACAAACTTCATTTCATTTGCTCCCCGTGTTCCCCAGACCATGGCTTACATGCTTCTGAGAGGGTGCCCAGACCATTTAACCCTTCCAGCTGGTTGAGTTTCACCTATCATGAAATTTGGAGTAGGACCTCGGTGTACTGCTCTGCACCCTTTCACCAATCAAATTAAGATGTGCACTTCCCAAGATTTTTATGACCCAACTCAGATATCCCAATAGCCATCTGCCTTGCCCTTTTCTGGCAGGTGGCAAAATGGTTTCTCCACCTGCCTGTTTGTCTCCATAAAGGAAGTTCATTTCTCAGACTTCATTCTGAGGTGTTCTATTGCTTCATTTCCCAGGAAAGAATGTTTTCCGTGAGAACAGGGCATCCCTGTGTGTTAATCCAAGGGTCCTGCATCTCTTTATCACAGCAAGGCCTATTATGGGGGGGGGGGCATCCTTCCTCCATTATTCTGGGAACCTGCAGGGTATACTGCTGCACAACCTGGTCCCTTCATCAGTAGTCAGGCACTATCTAGTAGTAATAGCTTTACCGTGAAGGTCCACATATGCTAGGGGATAGTTGAAGCACCAGAAATGAAATTGTTAGCTAAGGCGGATAGTTGAAGCATAGATAGATAAATCAGGGGTTGACAACTTTTCTGTCATGCAAGCTACTTATGAGTAATGAAAAATATCCCAAGTTATTTCCCCTATCCCCACCCCACCCATCATGCTAACAAGTTAACAAGAAACAAAACATGGACTAGGAAAAGCACCAGAAATGAAATTGTTAGCTAAGCAGCACAGAGAAAAATCCTATTAAATAAAAGGGGGGGGTTGTTTTGTTTTTTAAGGCTAGAACAAATCTTTTCACAATCTTTTTCTTGTTTAAGCTACTCTGCAGCAGCCGGCAAGCTAACAGTAAGTCACAAGCTATCTGTTACAGACAAGGGATACAAATCTTCCAAAATACGCAGTACTGGAGTGTAGACCTTTTTGGCTCCCAGAACCTACAAGTGAAACTATACGCACTATATTTCTTCCACATATTACAAACGGCTTTGCTGCTTAGGTTTGGCCCGTGAGGCTCCAGTTGGTGATTCCTACCTTTGTCAGCCTGTCAGTGGAAAAGCTCTGGTATCCCTTAAGATGGTGTCTATGTCTTGCATCTTTACGTATGCTGGCCTAGTGTTACTGTTGACTGAACTCTCCTGAATCTTCTCCTCACCTCCCAGATTGATGAAATGTCTCGTCAGTCTCAGAAGCACTATGATGAGCTGAAAAGTGTCAAGGAGGAGATTGCTGAACTAACTCGCTATGCCCAACGTGTTAATGGGGAGATTGAAGCCTTGAAGAACCAGGTGAGCTGCGTCTGGATACAAAATGAACCAAAATACGGAGGAGAGTACAATGTATGGGAAAACACGACAAAGCCAGATTGCCTCCCAAATCCATTCTGCATGTTGAATGTATTCTTCCAGTTTATCTTTGGCTATAGTTTAAGACAGTTCTGTTCAGGCTTTGATTTGCCTGGCTGCAGATATCCTCATTTTGACTAAGGAAGTGTAGCAGTTGTAAGAAGCAAATAAGGGGGTAATTTTTCTTTAGGGGATAGATGTCAATCAGATTGCAGTTTAAAAACTGTTTACATCCTCTGCAAAGAAAAGTACACCATTAGATGAAACCTGTTGGCCAGGAGAAAACCTTCAGCTTTTAGTATAGATCTTTTATCAGAGCACTGACTTCTCTTGAAAGTGGTTTGGGCAGTTTTCTGAATTGGAGGTTTTTTTAAAAAAAAAATTGTGTCCCAGCATTAGCAGGCAGGATTTCCCTGTTGTGCTCTAGCAAGAGATTTAACCCAGTCATCAAGATCATACTTTAGGCTTGCATGTGTGCCCAGTTCTGTTAGCTACTGCGAGTTTTGCACATGGCTTCCCAGTAGCACAGTGGAGATGAAGATGCTGCTCACAGCAACTATCTCCTCTTGCCTAGCGAGCTGTTCTGGAGAATGCTGTGACACTGGCTGAAGAGAAAGGGGAGCAAGCTCTGCAAAGTGCCAAGGGCACCATCCAAGACCTGGAGGAGGCACTGAGGCGTGCCAAGCAAGACATGGCCTGCAAAGTGAGAGAATACCAAGAGCTGATGAACATCAAGCTTGCTCTTGATATTGAAATTGCTACCTACAGAAAATTGCTGGAAGGCGAGGAGAACCGGTGAGAAAGCAAATCCAAACTTTGGTTGAACTGCTTGTTTATGAGCGTTACGTGTTTGAAAATTAGCTGCCCTCTTAGGTAGCTCTAGGAATCACTGGAAATGGCTACATGGTGGCACACACAGGACACTGCCCTCTCCCATGTCCTTGCCCCTGAAGCTCCCACCAGCGCAGCTTGGCAACCCTGTGCCCATTTGATCCAGGGAAAATGGGGAAGCTTGAAGGGAACACAGCAGCTGTGTGATCTACACCTATACCATCACTGCAGTCCTACGCGCTGTGACTCCAACCCAAACCCGTTTATTTCAGTAGGCTTAAACTGGACTCATTCTGCATAGGGTTGCACTAGGGTGGCCGGGTACCTGCTGGGAGACCTCCTGCCCCCAGTTCCTGTTGCCCACCGTGACATCATGACTCCCTATGAATTCCTGGAAACTCTATGGTAAAAGATTTGCCCTGAAAGTGACACAATGTCATAGCACCAACAGTGCCCCCCCATGTCTCTGCCCCCCCCCGACTCCCACTGGCTGCCAGCTGCTGGCTGGCAACCCTTGATTGCATGGTATCACTCTCGAGGACGACCGTATAAGAACAGAACAGATAATTACAGTATAGACAAAAATGGGTCAAGGAACTGGATTGATCTTTGTTCAGAGTTTAAGAATATGTTGCAGACAATCAGAGTAGAAAAAGGTCACAAGGACATTGGATCCTTAATGGAGTATTTAGCAAAAGCACTTTTCAGATTACAGTGTGGAGTCTCCTGCTGAAAAAAGTTCTAAGTACTACTTGCTAGCACTGGGAGAGTATGATGGTTCAAAAACAGCAGCAACAACAAATTCAGCTGACCCTTAAAGAACTTTGAGTAAGACACAGGTGCTACCATGACAGTGGGGGTGGTGGTCATTTTGGTATATTAGGTAAAGGTAAAGGTTTCCCTTGCTCGAAAGCCAGTCGAATCTGACTCTAGGGATGCGGTGCTCATCTCCATTTCCAAGCCGAAGAGCCAGCGCTGTCCAGAGACATTTTCCGTGGCCATGTGGCCGGCATGACTAGACACCGAGGTGCACGGAACACTGTTCCCTTCCCACCAAAGCGGTACCTATTTATCTACTTGCAATTTCTTGCTTTCGAAATGCTAGGTTGGCAGGAGCTGGGGCCAGAGACGGGAACTCAGTCCGTCTTGCAGTACTCGGGTCTCGAACTGCTGAACTACTGACCTTCCAGTCTGCAATTCAGCATCCTAACTACTTGAGCCACTGCAGCCCCTCTTTTGTATATTAGCTTGTATCAAAAGATTGGGGCAATGCTGAGGGGAACTGCAACGAAGGGTGCTCACAATGACAAAAGAATGGTGTACAGCCTGTATTTCCATTTCCCTGTCTGATATCTGTAATCTCCTTCTCTTATCTCTTAGGATGGTTAGCCAGGCTCCAAGTCTTCAGCTTAGTGCTATTGACAAGCTAGGTGAGTACAAGCTCTAGGCCCTAGGCAAAATGGTAGCAAGGGTGCTCTTCTGCTGTCCTTCTTCCTATGGAGATTCCTGATACTGTTGCTGCATCTCTGTTCCCATGCAAGTTTTCTTTTGAGTCCTTTCTTAGTTTCTTAGGTCTCCTTAACCTTGTGTCTGAGTATGAATGGAGTAGAACTAGAGACTCCCACAAATTCTCCCCATAATTTCCATTTGCTAATTCTGATGTCCATTGTATCTATATTTCAAAATATTTGAATGTCTCATGGTATTTTATATTTAATAACATTTGATTTCAGTATTTAACATCTGATGGTTTTGATTTGGGGTGGTTCCAAATATAGTAAAAAATATCAACGATAAAGAGGTGCCAACAAGTCTAGTACATGCAGTACTTTTAAAAGTAATCTTTTAAAAACATATTCTTTTATTAGAAGAAAAAGGGTTTTAAAAATTAGCACTAAATTATTTTACATTATAGGAAATTACATAAGTATTCATATCCCCATTTAAGTACCGAAGTAGAATAGTCACTATTTAAAAGGCAAGGTATATTTTCAGTGCAATTTCTGGAAGTAAGTCTTATTGAGTAGAGTTGAGTAGGATTCTGAGTAGATCTGCTTAAGATGGCACTGTTGTAACTGATATTGTAGTAAAAATGTCAAAGACTTCAACATGCACATGTGGACTAGGGATGGGCACAAACTGGGAAGATGCAGTTTGGTTCGTGATTCATGGCATGCCCGTTTTGCAAACCATTGGACCATCATGAATTTTTAGGAGCTAAACAAACTGGCTCAGTTCATGAGGTTTGTGATGTGGTAGAACAGCCCCCAGCATGCTAGAGACACCAAATGCACAGGGGATCTACAATGACTCTCCTCCATCTGCTCTCCAAGTTTGGTGAGGATTGGATTTATGGGGTCTATGTTATGGCCCCCCAAAGAAGGTGCTCCCATCCTCTATTGTTTTCAATACAGGGGGGTGGAGCAAAAAAGCAAGGGCAATAGAAGCTCGGCAGAAAAAAATCAAAGTCCCTGAGAATCTCTGCAGTAGAAACTGAAAGTGGGGGGCATTTTTGCAAGCCCAGAAGAACCAGTACACTGTATACAGTGCCCAGCAGTATCAGTGCAATCAAAGAGTGCCCACAGAATCCAGTGCAATTGTGGAAATGCCAGATCAACAGGACTGATGTCTAGCATAGAATTACAGTCCAAGCAGGGTGGTGGTGGTGGTGGTGGTGGTGCAAGCACAGCAGAACCAGTGCAATGTACTAGTGCCCAGCAGAACCCAGTGTTGTTGTGGCAATGCCAGCTCAACATGACTAATATGGAGTACAGAATCATGATCAAAGCAAGAGGGGGGTTATAAGCCTAGCACAATCAGTTCAGTGTACCCAGCAGAACCCAGTGCCACTGTGGCACTGCAAGCTTGAAAGGACTGATCTCAAAGCACAGAGTCACAACAAATCCAAGCAAGGAGGGGGTTTCCTAGCTGTGTGCAAGAAAATGGGAAGGGAAAACAAAGAAACACTAGCAAGGGGGGAAATTCTCTTGAAAAGGAAAAGACTAGTTTGAAACTATCAGGAGTGTTTCCAAGGCTGGAGAATTCTGCCCTCCCCTGGTTGCTTTGAAGTTTGGTAAATATTTTGTTTGAGTGGAGACTGTCTGGAAATGTATCCATTCATGAACTGCTACAAACATCCACAACCTGCTTGAAGGTTCCTGGAACGTTCCTGCTGGTTGACCTGCCCATGAACCAGCCAAAATTTGTCACAAACTTTAGTTCATGAGCCAGTTTGTATCCATGCCTAATGTGGATTATTCAAAATCGGTAGGGATAAACTGTGAACATTTGGCTCTAGTCTTGCTCCTGCGCATGTGTCCAGGTGTAGGTACATACATCTGCATGCCACTGAGGTCTGCCTTTTCAGGAGAAAGATTTATAGGTGAAGGTCAGGGCTCTTTGCCTTTCCTTCATTTGTGCAAGAAATTACTCTATAGGGCTTATTTCCACGATAGGCAGAAGTATAGTGAACTCATTCACATGATGGGGACAGCATGAATCTCTGTGACTGCAAAAAGAAAAAAGGCGTCTCAGTGAGTGTGAGCGGCAGGCATTCATATTAATCCGCTCTTTCTCCTTCACCTCCCCGTTTCTCTGTTTCTCTCTCATTGTGCTAGTATTCACTTCCTAGCATAGTCCAATAGAGATGAAAGAAGAGAAATACACATGTGAGAGCATTTGGGCACACAAAACTCTTCCCAGTAGTATCCTTGTTTCATGACTTACTCTATGTTTATTGAAAGCATCTTCCTATCAATCAGAGAATGCTGAGTTTCTGTCTGTGGGCTGCCTTTCCCTCTCTAAGCAAATTTATGTAAATTGTGCAGTACAACAGACAGGCCTTCTATCTCCTTGCTTGTATGGGATCCTAGCTTCAAATCCTGTGGCTGTTCTCAAATTGCTTGGGGTAATCAGGAGTCTCTTCCTTAAAGCCATCCTTTTCTGATCTTTTGACCCAGATTTCTAAACCCATCCATTGCTTATGCAGCTGGGCTCCTGACACAACCTTCCTACAGCAAGGTCGCTGGGAATATCAACAACAGTTCACTGAAGAGACCCTTGCTGATCAAGACTATTGAGACCAAGAATGGGAAGATTCTTTCAGAGGCCAGTCACTTCTCGGAGAAGTAGGAGAGCCAGCAAGAGGGCAGCTGACTAGAGTGTTCAAAATAAACAATTATTTTAAAGCCTCTAATTTATGATCTCTCTCACACATCTTTTCTTCTTTAATGCCCAAGCAGTGGTCTCCTGTCTCTAAGCCTACAAGCTATTACTGGTAAGCAGGTGTGGGAGAGGCATCCCTGTAACATTCATAGCAGAATGCCATAAAATGTATAGTATAATCTGCCCCCGTTTCTTGCTTAAGGTGCCAGAGAAACTCCATGCGGTTAGTCCCTGTTCTTTCTGATGCTGTTTTCCTTTCAGGATATGCGTCATAGGATTATTCTTAATTTACGATGACACCGGAGGTTCTGACCTCCTACACATATAAACAGAATTGTCCCAAACCCACAAATTCATAAACTTGTAGAGAGGGTGAAGAAGGTAGGAGGTAGGAGGTCGAAATTGAGAATCTGCATTATATACTATATTTTGCCCTTGGACATTTTATGATGCGGTTGAAAATGTTCTTGGACACTAGACAAGGCTGAATTCCTATCTTGTCCAGACATCTGGCAACTGGCATTGCTAGTTGCTCCCTCTCCCAGCCCAGTGTCATGCTGGGAAGGAACTAGCCAGCTTTTAAATGTTCTTTTTGGCGTACAACACAGCACTGATAATAGGGTAAGAAAAGCGAGCTGAAGGAACTTGAACAAGTCTACAACCTAGAGGTCCTGATTTCTAAACTTGTAAAACTCAACTTTTAAAAAAGGATTGAGGATGGGATTGATGTGTGCTTCCCATCATGTGCCCTAATCCACTAGAACCTTCTGAGAAGGACTAAAATTTAAAAGCCCAGGCTTACAACTGTCCAATTCTCTGGTAGAGTACCTGAGTCCTATTTCTTAGCCTCGACTCTCTCAAATCCCATCCTCTTCTCAAAGCAGTTATCTCAGGAACCTTGAGTCTCCATACTATGCACTTTCTGTTATTAGGAGCACATAGAAATGCCGGCTTTTGGTTTGAGCTTTACAGAAGACATTGTTTCTCTATATTGCAGGTCCTGCTCAGTAGAAAACACTTTCCATATGCTATCCTACATCTACCAGAACTTGCTTCTTCAGTAGCCAGTGACTCACATAGGGCTGTTGCTGTGTCATTGAGGAATTTCAGACAGATGATATAATCTGGAAGAGGAACGGTTCCCAAACGGTTTCTGGTCTGTCATTTCAGACAGAACCGTTTTAGAACCGGTTCCCTACCGGAATATATTTGTAATTTCACACACAAATGCTTCTGTCCCATTTAGGAAACGGGGCTGAAGCATTTTACCTGTCAACCGCTTCCAAGTAGTCTTCAGTTTTCTCTCCCAGTTCCGATGCGCTTTTCCCCACCGCTTTTCGCCCGCGCGGGCGATCTCCGGCTTTTTTGGGGGGGACCGTTCGCTTTAGGCTATAACGGTATAATGCTATAACACAACTGCATTATATCAACCCCATTGGAATGCCTGGAGTGTTGTGTTATAGCACTATAGCATTAACGTTAAAAAAAAAGCCGTAGATCGCCCACGCGGGTGAAAAACAGCAGGGGAAAAGCGGTGCAGTTTGAAGATCCAGCTCTTTACCGGAAGGGGAAAGCCATGTGTGAAATGGCAGCCCTATACCGGTTTACTCCACAACGGATCAAAAACGGTTTCAAAACAGGTTAAAAAGGGTAATGTGAAATTCCTCACTGTCTATGTGGTCATGTCTTTTCTTTTGACAGAGCCTGTTCAATGTAATAATAATCAGTAGCTTCCTTATCCGGCCCTCTCACCAAGCCAAAATGTTAATGTGTATTTTAGTCTATGGAATGTTAACAGAATTACTTGCACAAATTCCAAATTCGCTCCTTACAATAAATACGGTCCTAGCATTGAGTTACCCCTCTTCAGCATCCTGTCACGGTCATAATTTGTAAAGGGCATTTTCTTTCTGGATGACTTATGCATGAAAAGGTTCATGAAGGGGAGCGGCAGCAGGGGGAGGCCTTAGCCTCTATGCTTCCGCAGTGGGTCTTCCAAGGCATGGGTCAGCAACCATGGGAAACCAGACTCTGGCCTAGATTGACCATTGGTCGGATCTTATTTAACAGTAAAAAAAAACACATTGGTGTGATCTTCTGATTTTAATAATTCATCTGTGCAGATGGAAAAGCATTGCAGCGTGCCACCATGTATGCTCTCCTCAGCTTGGGGATGGACAGTACATACAGATAGTGTGGTGTGTCGTGTTTGGTAGGGTATTTAATCCCTAAACGGAGTGGTGAACATTTTCGCGTGGCGTCCATTTGGTGTTCCAGCAAACCAACGCTACTGTGACTGCCCATTAGCAGCTATAGACTCACTCGCTCACATATTCTTTCATTGCCCAAAACATACAGCTGGGAGAGGAAAATTCTTGGGGAAATGGCTATTGAAATTCTCACCTTTTCCAGAAGCTACAAGATTGAGATTCCTGTTGAGTAGTTTGTGCCAAATTGATTTTAATAATTAAAAATCCATTCTGAGCCAGAAAGAACCTTTGATGGGTACAACTGGAGCAGGCTTGGAGGCCAAAATCTCAGCGACTGAATGTGTCATCTCTGCATTCTTATCTGACAGGAGCCAGTGAAGCCTTGCTTTGTTTGTGTTAATGTGCCCAGGTGTCCTATCGACTAATGGGGTAATAATTTTAAGATGAGCCTCCCTGTAAAATGGACAGCTGAAGAACATATGCTCAACCGATTCAACCTTGCTGAAAAGGCATCGGCATAGCCTTTCAGAATAGGGGTTTTTAATGTACCTGCCTTGCATAACCGCAGACGGAAGGGCAGAACATCTAGCTAGAGCAAATGCCCTTCTAGAATTCTTTCCTTCCACTGAAGTCAAATGTATTGCTGGCTCAATGGTGCTTCTGATATTTAACAACACCCCGAGTTTGGAAGCCTTAGAGATGTCAGATTGTCCTCAATATCCAATGTAGACTTAGGGTTGCGAACTCCAGGTTGGGAAATTACTAGGATTTGGAGGTAGAGCTGGTGAGGCAAGGGAACTCAGCAGTCAGCCAGAATGGTCAGTTTGGATTTGGGAAGTAGTCTTTAAATTCTTCTCTTGCTTTGTCATTGAAAGAAGGCACCCTTAGCATATTGCAAGATAAATATGGACAAACACAACCCAATCAGAAAATAACTATACAGACAACAGTCATGAGAGTCTGACCCACAAATCAAGCAGTCACCGAGACTTGCAAAGAAAAAGCTTCCTATGTATTATAATCTGAAGCACTACAAGAAAAACTTTATGCATAGATACATAATCAACGTCATCTCCGGATTATATAACAACATTTCAATAATGGATCTTCCTCAGGAGATATTCTGTAGTGTACAAAAACACAATTCTTTAGAGTATATACTATATAAACAATAGAAAACAGTATAAAACCCTGGTACAGTCTTACTTACAGAGTAGTACAAAAGCTCTCTGTATTCATGAAGTGCTTTACAACAAGTCATAAGGAATCTGTAATATAATAATGGACTAAATGCAAAAATTGACCTTTCATGTTTTCTGTAAACTACTTTGTTTTTTGTAAACTACTATGTGATGTTTCTTTAAGTGTACTGCCTCTTATCACAATATGCAGTCACACTTATCAGCAATATGCAAGGTCCCTTTAATTACACTTTGCTTGGAATCACTAGAGGGAGACGCCCGGGATCCATTTAGAAACTTAGCAGTATATTTGAGCCTGAACATTTATTGAGATCAGCGTCCTATTTGAATGTAGTGTAAGTTACTACTAGGTTGGCTTCATTTTTTAAATACTCTGTAAATTAAAATGCCTTATATTTTTTCATAACAAAAGGAACATTACACTACAGAATATCTGCTCAGGAAGCTCCATTATAGAAACATTGTTATGTAATCCGGAGACGATGTTGATTATGTTTATTAATGATGTTGTAGTGCTTTAGATTATAATACATAGGAAGCTTTTTCTTTGCAAGTCTTGGTGACTGCTTGAATTGTGGGTCAGATTCTCCTGACTTTTTCCTTTACCCTTAGCATAGTGTACATCAAAGTGTAGTGATCCCAATAAGAAGGAAAAAATGTTTACGGGTAAGTAGGAGGGATATTTTTGGGTCAGGGGGCCACATTGCGGAGAATGTCTTTATGACATTTATTTCCCTTCTGGCCATCAGCTTTATGCTGTTTAGCCCTATGACAATAGCATTCACACAGGAAAATTGTCATTCCTTCCAAAATTTGTGTTCCTTACAAATGAGTTAAAATCTATACCCCCCACCCCCTTCCCAGCCAGTGAGTCAAAAATGGTTTGATGTAACCAGTGCTTCGGAAAGAAAGAATTATCATTGCAGGCCTCTTTGGTACTAAGACTTGTGTGTAATTCTGCTTATTAGGAAATGTATCTGCAGAGTCACTCCTTCCTGACCCCCTTCTGACCTTTTGGAACTCTATACCAGACAGACAGACTCCAGAATGATAGCCATACCCTAATGTTTCTCACTGTCTCATGGATCACTGCCTTGACGTGGCAAGAGGGCTTTCGTGGTTTGATGACGCTGTGGGCAATGCTGTGGAGGGCCACCCAGGATGGACAGGCCACAGCGGAGAACTCAGACAAAACATGATCCACTGGAGAAGGAAATGGCAACCCACTCCAGTCTCTTTGCCAAGAAAACCCCATGGGTTTAACCCTGTTAAATAGTGGGTTCCATGGATGCACAGCACAGATCCTAAGTACAGTGACCAGCTCTACTTCATTAGTGATTTCAGCAAGGAGAAGGAAGACAAAATCCCAGGTAGAAGCCTGGTTTTTAAGCATGCAAAAAACTCACACCCCAACACTCCCACTCCCAACGATAAACTATTTACATTACATTGTTTCTCTACTGGTCCAGTCTAGGATTCTTACCAACTATTGTTTTGTGGGCGCAAGCTCAACCTGACCCCAGGGCTAGTTTAGGGTTGAATCATCCTTAGTACACAACACCCCTCTCCCCTAAGTTCCAAGACACCCTAACATACAAAGTCTCTTAGGTACGCTGGCCTACGTCTTTCTCTGGTCGTGGGCCTACGTCTTTCTCTGGTTGATTAAATAATTTGCAGTCAAAGATGGAGAAGCTGTATCCAGTCAGTAAAAACAAGACCTGGAGCTAACTGTGGCTCAGATCATGAGCTACTCATTGCAAAATTTGGGCTTAAACGGAAGAAAGTTGGGGAAACCACTAGGCAATTCAGGTTTGACCTAGATCACATCCCTCATGAATATACAGTGGGGGTGAAGAATAGGTTTAAGGGACTATGGACGGAGGTTTGTGACATTGTACAGGAGGCAGCAATCACCACCATCCCCCCAAAAAAAAGATGCAAGAAAGCAAAGTGGCTGTTTGGTGAGGCATTACAAATAGCAGAGGAAAGAAGGAAAGCAAAAGGCAAAGGTGAAAAGGAAAGATTTACCCAACTGAATGCAAATTTCCAGAGAATAGCAAGGAGAGATAAGGAGACCTTCCTGAATGAACAATGCAAAGTAATAGAGGAAAACAATAGAATGGGAAGGACTAGAGATCTCTTCAAGAAATTTGGAGAAATCAAGGGAAAGTTCCATGCAAAGCTGATGATGATAAAGAACAAAAACTGTAGGGACCTAACAGAAGCAGAATAGATCAGGAAGAGATGGCAAGAATACACAAAAGAACTATACAAGAAGGATGCCAATGCCCTTGACAACCACTACGGTGTGATCACTGACCTCAAGCCAGACATCCTGGAGTGTGAAGTCAAATGGGACTTAGAAAGCATTACTAACAGAGGCTTCCGGTTTTGGTGGACTGATGGCGGCCGTTTCCCCAGGGAGCTCCTGGGGGACAATCCGTGGATGAGTGCACTGAGAGGGGGTGCAAATGTACGCACCCCCCTGGGACTCGTGCGATGAGTCCCTTGCTATGGGGCACCGAGGGGCGCTGCTCTGCAGGCACACTGCCAGCAGATTGAGGCTTCCCTTTGCCCCGAAGGTCTCTGCGTTGCGTTCCCAAATGGGACTAAGCTACACACACCAGGAAAAAACGCTTGGAGGTACAGCGTTAAAATCCTTACCTGGTGAGATCAGAGTGATCAGACGTTAAACAGTGAGTCTGTTAAAGCAAGAAAACCAGAAAATGAGTGAGTCCCCATTTATTAAAGCAAGGGGGAGGGGGGAATCTCCCCCGGAAAGAACAAAATAAGCAAATAAAGAAAAGCCACTGCAGTGGGGACGGAGTTTTAAATGACAATAGACTGTAGTAGAGAGACCCCAGGAGTTAAACAAGTGTTTGGGCAAATTTTCGGGACTTTGGCAAATTTTGAAAAAAGTAAACATACTTAAAAATGGCGATTGGCGAGGCAGCAGAAGCAACAAGTGAGATGTAAAATGAGATGCCATTGTTCTCTGAAATTTGTTTTTAAGTGAATTAGCGATTCTCCTGTAATGCTCTCTATATAGTCAGATTTGATGGTTTGTTAACATAGTCGATGATGATGATTGGCCACTCTCAATGTCAAGAAAAGCAATTTCCAATGTTAAGAAAGGCAATTTCTATATTGTTAAGCTAATACTTTTATAAGCAGTGTATGACCTCCAACACTTGGGTTTTTAGTGGGTTTTCTTTCCTTTCTCCTATATTTGTAGATTCCCTCCCTATTTTCGTTGTAGTTTTTAGAAAATGCAAATTAAAAAATCCCCTACGGGGGGCCAAAAAGAAAAGTTCTCTATTTCTGTATTCACACATGACAGTCTTTCTTATCAGTCTTATCTCATCAAAGGCACCTGATTGGCATGGTCATTTAGCAGTAAATGTTAAATACGATTGTGGCATGAATTTATTGTCAGTGTTTATCGGTCCACTTTGGTACAATTGTCCTTTATTCATAAATAAGAGAAAGGAGGATAAATTTGGCTGTTAACTGAGATTTACTAGTAATTTTTCAAGAATTACCAGTAAATGTCAATATTCATTGAATTTGGACACAATATACATGTAGTATTCATATTTGCTACTGAGACCTGTTATGCCAGGGTTAAGCCCTCTAGACCATGAATGAAGAAAAGTGACTCTCCTACAGTTGGGGCTGCCTTTGTCGCAGATCCGGAGCGGGAAGTCCTTAAAGAGATGGGAGTACCAGACCACCTCACATGTCTCTTGAGAAACCTGTATAAGGGTCAAGAAGTGTCAGGTTCAACAGCAAGTAAAGCACTAGGGTCAGAGAAGGGAGCAAGCAAAACATGACAGCTAGCTGACAGGAAGTAACAATTAGAACCAGATAGGGAACAACTGATTGGTTTAGCATAGGAAAAGGAATACGACAGGGATGCTAATTGTCACCCTACTTATTTAATTTATATGCAGAGTGTATCATGCAAAAGGCCGGCCTGGATGAATCACAAGCCAGAAATAAGATTGCCAGGAAAAACATCAACAACCTCAGATATGCAGACGATACCACTCTAATGGCAGAAAGTGAAGAGGACCTAAAGAGCTTCTTGCTAAGGGTGAAAGAGGAAAGCACAAAAGTTGGCTTGAAACTCAACATCAAAAAAACTAAGATTAAGGCATCCAGCCCGATCACTCCTTGGCAAATAGAAGGGGAAGTCATGGAAGCAGTGACAGACTTCATGTTCCTGGGATCCAAGATCACTGCAGACCGTGATTGCAGCCATGAAATTAAAAGACACCTGCTCCTTGGGAGGAAAGCTATGGCAAATCTAGACAACATAACAAAAAGTAGAGACATCACCCTGCCAACAAAAGTCCATATGGTCAAAGCAATGGTATTCCCAGTAGTAATGTATGAATGCGAGTGTTGGACTATAAGGAATGCTGAGTGCCGAAGAATAGATTCTTTTGAATTATCTTGCTGGAGAAGACTCTTGAGAGTCCCTTGGACTGCAAGGAGATCAAATCAGTCAATCCTAAAAGAAATCAACCCTGACTGTTCCCTGGAAGGCCAGATACTGAAGCTGAAGCCCAAATACTTTGGCCACCCAATGAGAAGGGAGTACTCACTGGAGAAGACCGTGATGCTGGGAATGATTGAAGGTCAAAGAAGACGGGGACGGCAAAGGATGAGATGGTTAGACAGTGTCATCGATGCAGCAAACATGAAATTAAGCAAACTCTGGAGGACGGCGGAAGACAGGAGGGCCTGGTATGATGTGGTCCATGGGGTCATGAAGAGTTGAACTCGAGTGTGCGACTGAACAACAACAATAGTGTTTTCAACCGTAGTAGATTTTCAAGTTTGGATTAGTTACTCTAAAAATAGCAAACAGCAAATATAACGTTGAATTTGGTTTGGGTTTTGATTTGTTTATATCTTAAGTTGTGAGTTACATTTGCTGAATGTCTAAGAACAGGTATGGGGTAAGAACCAGGGTGAATGTCATGGCTACTGATTTAGAAGCCCTGCCACTCAATCATCACTCAGATCAGGCTTGTAGCTGCAGTGGGGCATCTCGGGGCCTGCCCCCCCCCGACTTCCCATCCCGCCCAGGCCCCTCAACTTCCAACTTTCTGTTTTATTTGTGGTGCTCCCTTGGGTGTGTGTGTGTGTGTGTGCGGAGTGCCCCAGACTTATTTAAAGGCCCCCTGAGTTAAAAAAAAAAAATCCTAACTACGGGCCTGACTCAGATTAAGCCCTTTATTTCCTCTGTTGTTTCCCTACTGTAAAAATATGCTTTAGAAGAAGCTGCAGGGCTCTAGTGTGGATTTTCCTGTAGACAATGCAACTAACTCACCCAAGTGTAAGCCTGAGCAGACAAGAGCTCACTTCATGTTCAACTGACAAGTGGTCATTCCGTCATGGGTATCCTGGTCTGTGATACCTCTCAGCATTGTCTTGTGCCACTAGGAGGCAGCTCAGTAAAGCTGGACTGGACAGCAGCTCTCCAGTGGTGTGACTGGACGGCAGGGAGCAGGGAGACCGTCGTCTCTCACGGTGGTTTGCTCGCAGCCTCAAGAGTCGTCTTCCTGGTCCTCAGCAGGCACCATTTGCTGCTTTCCGTTTCACTTGGCAACACCCAACCCAGCTGACTGTTAGGGCTCATTTTCTCTGAAGTGAGCAAAGTTATTGTGCGAGGCCATAGCAGCTGAAGATGGTCCAGCCTTTGCCCAGAAGAGCCAGGCAAGAAGGAACTGACAAGTGTCCATTCTCATCACATTACTGGGAACCAGGATGGCTACCTGTGACTAGAAGAGACTGATAAATTTGCTAAAGGTTTGTTAATGCCTGTCCGATTCCTGGATTTTCAGGACAGAGGGAGGGAGAATGAGAAGAGCAAAGAGGGGGGGGGGAGAATGTCCCAGTTTGTACTGGGTTTATCACCAATAAAGTTCAGGCATCATTCTGGTGTGGTGCCCACAATAACTTCACCTTGGAGAAATTAACTTGCTCTGTAGCATAGAAGCAGCATCTAGACTAAATGTTTGCCTCTTTTGCATCAAGGATGCTGATTGTTGCTCCGGCACCTTATCTCTCTATCCTGGAGGTTCCCAGTCAGTGGAGAGCTTTTACTTTGGTAAGATGGTGAGTCCTCCCCTCTGCAGTTCTAGAGGGGAGATATAAAAATACTCCCATGAAGGAGAGGATTTGTCTGTGTGGCACTGAAGAGGGGGAATCAGTCGAGCATGTAATGTTCCACTGTCGCTTCTATCGGGAAGCTCGTTCTGATATACTTTCCCCTCTACTTAATAATCTCTCAGGGTGTTCCGATGCTTATATTTTAAAGAAACTTTTAATGGGTGCTAATCAACAGGGTTGGGGCTGTGGTGGCTCAAGTGGTTAAGACGCTGAACTGCAGACCAGAAGATGGGTAGTTCAGCAGTTTGAGGCCCAAGGGCCGCAAGACAGAGTGAGCTCCCGTCTCTGGCCCCAGCTCCTGCCAACCTAGCAGTTTGAAACCAAGAAACTGCAAGTAGATAAATAGGTACCACTTCGGTGGGACGGTAACAGTGTTCTGTGTGCCTCGGCATCCGGTCATGCTGGCCACATGACCATGGAAATGTCTTTGGACAGCGCTGGCTCCTTGGCTTGGAAACAGAGATGAGCACTGCACCCCTAGAGTCGGATTCGACTGGCTTTCGAGCAAGGGAACCTTTACCTTTACCCTAATCAACAGGGTTACCATTAGCTGTGCCGATTTTTTTTCCAGTAGCCTGCAGAATTCGTACAGAAATTTTAAGTAGAGATTGTAACTAATTGTAGCCAATAGATCAGACCAATTTTACTCTCTGATGATTTTACTGTAAAGCTTTTATTTTTGATTTGTACTGGTCATTGGCCGAATAAAGAAATTGAAATTGAATCAAGCATGCTAGGTGTTATCAGAAACCTGGAGTGTTTTAGTGGAACAAACATTAGACATGGACCACAGCACTCAGGGTCCATAGTGCCCCACTGATCAGACACCCCACATACAGACATAGGCTTCAACTGCCCCTGTTTACCCAGGAGAATCCCTATTTCTTGGAAGTTGTCCCTAGTAAATAAGTTGGCCTCCCCACCGCCAGCAAGGCAGCCTTGGAGCCGCGGGGCAGAGGACGCTGCCAGCAGATCCCTCCCAGGCGAGCAGCCTCCACACTGCCAGAAAAACGAGGAAGCTGCAGAAAAGGAGGCCGAAGATGGGGAGTGTGTGTGTGTGAGAGAGAGAGAGAGAGAGGGGAGAGAAAGAGAGGGGCAGACTGAGAAGGGGTGGGGTAAGAGAGGGGTGAGTGGAGAAAGGGGGTGAGAAAGAATTCCTAGAGGAGGGGGTCGGGAGGAAAGCTCATGCAGAAGGGGTGAGAGGGGGAGGTGAGGGAAGATTGACAGATCAGGGGTGGGTGCAGAAAGACAGGAGGGGACTTTGACAGAGAAGGGGGGAGAGGGAAGCAAAGGTGGGGGAAATGCCCCCCTCTCCCCCCGCAGGTTTCTTGCAGGTCTCTCCTTGTATCAAACCTAATGCTGTTGCTGTATCATTCATTAACATCAGGTGGTGACATATGACAGATACATGGAAGGGAAGATAGATTCTTTGTAATTGGGGAAAACCAGAAATACTGATTCAGTTATTATGGCAAAATGTGTCAAATTGGGGGAAATCTATATCCATAGGTACCCAGACTAATAGTGCGTTCTAGCATTAAAAATCTACACTGCAACCATCTACAGGTGTGGTAACGTTACAGGGAGATCTTGCATTTCTATAGAGGAGCAAATTTCCTTTTCCAATTTTTTCCCCCCCAGATATAGCCATTGATTCCTTGTGCTCTCTTTTTTCCCCTCCTTTAAAAGTGGGATTTCTCTTTGAAGAGAAATGCACCTTCTTGTAACTTCAGTCCTTGCAGTTGTTTTTGTTCTAGGTCACAGGATGGTGTGCAGTGTTCCTTCTAAGCTGAGTTAGTGTGAGCTAGCTCACAGTTTTTTAGCCTCCAGCTCACACAGTTTTGTCTTCGCTCAGGAAGGATGGCTCCAGAGCAAACTAATTTAGGCAGTAGCCAAATTGCTCGCCCACAACTTTAATGCCAGTAACTCACAAAGTGGGATTTTTGCTCACAAGACTCCACAGCTTAGAGTGAACATTGATGGTGTGCTAGCGGGAGAATAAGGAGATGTGGGTTGAACACATTGCCTGCCGCTGAGGCTCTGTCGTGGTGGGAAGGGCCATCAAGTCACAGCTGCTATATAGTGACGCCACAGGATTTTCAGGACAAGAGATGTCCAGTGGTAGGAAACTAGCAGCAGTGACAAACAGGGGGCAGGTGAGTGAGCATCAACAGAAGGCGCCTTCCACTGATGCCTTCCTCAGATGTAATGTTTACAGATCTAGAGGGAGACAAATACGGGGAGAACTTTGACGCATGTATGTACATGCTAACTGTTCAAAAACGTATGCGTGCACACAAAAGCTTACACCCAGAATAAAACTTTATTGGTCTTAAAGATGCCACTGGAGAATGGGGCGGGGGAGTTCAGGTCTGGCTCACCAATTACATTCCCTTCCCAAACAACTGAGGCTGAATCTGGAAATTTTTTTAGAAAAAATCATTTGCACCACCATATTTATTTAAATAATCTGGAGCATACTGAAGAATCACCTACATAAAAAAATATTAGGTAGCAGAGAACTATTACAACATGACTGGTTTTAACATGAAAATAAAAGTATCGGAACACCCTGAGAGATTATTAAGTAGAGGGGAAATTATATTAGAACGAGCTTCCTGATAGAAGCGACAGTGGAACATTACATGCTCGACTGATTCCACTTCTGTACTTAAAATTTCTCTACGAATTCTGCAGGCTACTGGAAAAAAAAATTGGCACAGCTAATAGTAACCCTGTTGATTAGGGTAAAGGTAAAGGTTCCCTTGCTCGAAAGCCAGTCGAATCCGACTCTAGGGGTGCAGTGCTCATTTCCGTTTCCAAGCCAAGGAGCCAGCGCTGTCTAAAGACATTTCCATGGTCATGTGGCCGGCATGACTGGGCGCCGAGGCACACAGAACGCTGTTACCTTCCCACCGAAGTGGTACCTATTTGTCTACTTGCAGTTTCTTGATTTCAAACTGCTAGGTTGGCAGGAGCTGGGGCCAGAGACGGGAGCTCACTCTGTCTTGCGGCACTCGGGCCTCAAACTGCGGAACTACCCATTTTCTGGTCTGCAGTTCAGCGTCTTAACCACTTGAGCCACCACAGCCCCAACCCTGTTGATTAGCACCCCATTCCCCTCATTTTGTTGGATGATAAAAGTGGTTGTTTTCTCGTTTCCATTAGGAGGTCTTCATTTTAGAAAGAACAGAGGATGGGAAATTCCTTGGCTGGGAATAAGTACCAGGAGCTGATGTTCTGGCTCACACGGCCTTTATCGGCTTTCATCATTTTAGGCAACCTCTTTATCATTGTTGGGATCATCTGCAACCGCAAACTCCATGGTGCCATCAACTGGTTCTTCCTAAGCCTTCTTTTTGCTGATCTTCTGGCTGGGGCAGCCCTTCCAACTCTTCCACAACTGGCCTTTGAAAAGCAACGGGGGTACCACCTTTGCTTCTTCATCCATGTCGCACCCAATTTCTTCTTTCTCTCTTTCTTAGCCAATCTGCTAGTGGTACACTATGCCAAGTATGTGTGCATCATCCACCCATTACACTACCGCAAGTCCTGGGTGTATCGCTGGGCCGCTTTTTACATACTCTTGGCCTGGACTGCTTCTTTGACCTTCGCTGGCCTCCCACTCATTTGGAACCAGTGGCAACCCGATCTCAACTGTTCCTTCCTCCTCGTCTTCCCCATGCCTTACCTCTACTTAGAGACCTATGGACTCCTCATTCCCACCATCCTTGCCATGGCCTTCATGTGCATCCGAGTGTTGTGTGTAGCCCGAAGGCAACTGAAGAACATTACAAAACTCCTTCGTTCAGTGAATCGAGGCCAGGCCTCTTCGGGACTGGAGCAGCGGCTGGAACTGAAGAATTGTAAGGGCATTGCTGGTATGTCCCTCATCTTCTTGGTCTGCTGGGTTCCATATGTTGCTTGCTTGAATATTTCATTGCTAGCCATAGAGTACTACCCTGTAAGTTCCCTCACTCTCACTATTGTCACCTGCCTAGGCAATGGCAGTGCAGCCGCAGTGCCAATCCTCCTCAGTCTTAGCAATCACCAATACATGGAGTTCTGGAGGGATGTCGTCTCCAAAGTCTGGGGGAGCTGTTGGCAAGGTCAGAGGTGTGGGCAAAAGCAAGCCAAGCCAACGGCCAAGATGCTACCTGGTAAACCTTGTGGAACACAAGACGAGTGTCTTCCCAGTGAAGACCCCAAACCCTCACCAGGAACAGATGAAGCCAAGTGATGTTTGGAATTAGCTATCAGGGTTAGCACAAACCTCTGAAAGAGACTATATTAAAGAATCCTGATCAAAGTATTTTTCTACCTATATTGGCCCAGAGGACATATGAATATCTTATCCTCCAATGGATTCTGTCCAACTTTGAATTTCCTAAGAATAAGCTCTGTTTCCATGTTAATCTATGGAATCTGCAATTGGTTTATCTGATGTGCTGTGCTTCTAGTTTCTTTGCCGTAGCTGAACATGGTGTGTGATGCAACATAATTCACAGGCTCCCTGAGCCTTTGGGAGGGCGGTATAGAAATCCAACAAATAAATAAAATAAAATAATAAACATTAGGTTCTCTGTTTATCATTAATTTGATCCTGCCAAAATCAGCCCTTTACCGAGCATATACTTAACTCTCATTTACTAAAATCAGTGGGACTTAAAACTGCTCAGGTTTTGTCTGGATTGTGCCCCATAGAAAGCAGCTATGAATCGTGTAGAAAGGGGAGGTAGGTATCCCTATGTTATTTCTGTTGCAGGGTGGTGTAATTTAAAAAAATTCCACTGCCACAAAGGCCCATGACTGTAAGGCAGTATTTCTACCTGTCTTCTAGTGACCATGTCCCTGAAGAGCTATTTTGCTTCATGCAAATGTCACAAAACTCAATATTTGGAACCATCCAAATACCATCCAACACCCTTTGTGTTCGTGTCCTTTATAAAGTTCATATCTCTGCTACCTGGCATTACATTTTATGACACACATGGCCCGGCCCAACAAGGTCTCGTTTATGTCAGATCCAGCCCTCATAACAAATGAGTTCGACACCCCTGGGTTAGATGCCTAATTTTCCCTATAGAGATGATCCCAAACTTTTTGGGGTCCCTTCTGAAATGCACACTACCAACGGATTTATCGTTCCACCATTTTCCTTAGTTGGTACTGAAAAAAGATAGGAGGACAACACTTGGTACCCTGCTTCAAAATACCATTTGAGGAGAATGCAAATAGATTGGTTTTGCAATCTTGAGTTTCCCACAAGAGAGAGATGTCCTGTTTCCCTGATAAACAGAAACACTATTAATAGCAGCGAAGCAGGATGTTTGAGGCTCTGCATCTGTGTGAAACACAAACTCCAGCAATCAGCAATTCATGTAGAGAGGAAAAAATTAAGGTAGGCTGGTAGCCCAAATGGCTCGAAGGTCAATGCTCAACAGAGTCTATAGCCTGAGTTTTGAATGTTAGGAACATATTTTTGGTATTGTATGTACACTTTTGGTCATCCTGTTTCAGTCTACAGAACTGGTAATAGTCCAGAGAGGGCGGGGAGGGGAGGGCGGGGGATACATTGAATTAAATAAATAAATAAATAAAACACAACATTGGGCATACAATAACGTCTGGAATCCAAGCTATGAAAACTTTCTTCAGAAAACACACACACTCCTTTCTAGACAACAGTTCTGAACCCAATAGACCTCATTGCTGCAGGATATGGGGAAGGCCCAGCGTATGTTCTTAAACATTGCACAGATTCGTGGAGGATAAAGCCACTATGCTACTTAATGACATGACCAGTTATTACACAAAAACCTCAGACTCTTTGTGTCCCTAAGGAAAACCTCTGGTTGGTAAAACTTTGAACAACTAAAACCTAAACCAGGGCAAGCTTTTGGCTTGATGGTTGGTGCCAGGCTGGGGAAAATGTTTGGCCAAACTAGATGTTATAGTGGCACAACCTGCATGTTACAATACAAATGGTGACCATTTCCTATCAAGTGAAGAGAAGGCATTCAACATCTGACAAGGGGTGAGGTGGGGGTGCTGAGCCCCCCCCCCCATACTTTCTTTTCACGAATGCTTCTCTCTGGCTGCTTTAATCCAAAGGAGACCAGAAGCAATTGCCACCAGAAGAAAAACACCTGGGGAGAAATGATTGGGGAGGGAAAGTGTGGGTTCAGTACATAGTCTGTTTTTTTACTGTAATGTCTAAGTGGCCTGGCAAACAGGTTAGATCAGGGGTGTCAAACATGTGGCCTGGGGACTGGATCAGGCTCCCGGAGGGCTTCTATCAGGGCTTCCCTCAGGCCCGCAGTGGAACTGCCTGTCTTCTGCTGCTTCTTCGTTCTGCTGCTGCTGCTGCGTCATCATAGGTTTGTAGCTTACAGATACACACAGCTGAACAGCATACTCAGGGTTGCAAGAGCACAGACATTTTGATGCAGTAATTCAGAGCAAGAGGTGTCAGTTATCAGACACTGTTAAATAAACAAAATATCGCAAGAGTGCTAATGTTTTAAGCATGTTTTTATTTTAAGTAAAAAAAACCAACACCCTTTGTGTTTGTGTCCTTTATAAAGTTCATATCTCCGCTACCTGGCATTACATTTTATGACACACATGGCCCGGCCCAACAAGGTCTCGTTTATGTCAGATCCAGCCCTCATAACAAATGAGTTCGACACCCCTGGGTTAGATGCCTAATTTTCCCTATAGAGATGATCCCAAACTTTTTGGGGTCCCTTCTGAAATGCACACTACCAACGGATTTATCGTTCCACCATTTTCCTTAGTTGGTACTGAAAAAAGATAGGAGGACAACACACAAAATACATTTATTTTTAAACTGAGGGTATAGGATTATATAAATTCCACTCGTTATAGAATTAGGTCCTTGCTTCTATGTTGCATCTTCAGGGACCTCCACAATCCCATTCAGGGAATGGCCACGAGGCCTTTCATCCACAGATAACACACTCATCCAATCATTGCTCCTCCTCAATAGCTCCCCTCTGTCTTTTGTAGGGTTGACAACCTCCAGATGGTCAAAAACAATAGGGAACCCTTAGTGTACAAGCATAGCCACAAATAACACCCACCAAGGAAAGATCATCCACAATTCACAACTATATATGCTCAAAACTGTATATTGCATTCATTGAAATACAAAGAAGGGTTAGTGGTTATAACCCAATAGAATGTATAGACACTTACCCAACAGATTGCTCATAACAAGTAAGCACATTTTACAAAAGAATGTGTTCAAAACAGACAGTAGGCTCCTCTGTAATTCCATACATAGATAGGGTCCTTAGATCTCCAAACAGAAAGTAACTGCAGCAGAAGACGCCCACTGTGGAAAAAATAACTGCCAGACGACGCCTCTCTCAGGTATAAATCAAGACATTTCAATGATCTGCAACAGCGGCTGCTATAATGGTACCTGTCACGGCTCAGGTGGGGTGTCACCTGACGCTGCCACCACTCTGCTTCCAGGCTCCTCTGAGAAGGCCCAGAGCACCCTCCCAGGCCTTTAGACCTCCCTTTTGGCCTAATAATAGGCGTGAGGATCAGGCAGAGTGAACAATGAAAATAGTTTATTTTATAGGAGGTCGAACAAACAAGGTGCAGAATAATAACAGTAAGTGGGTGAAAAGAAATCAAATGCCTTAACGCGTCTAAATATATACTGTCCTTAGCTCACTATCAAGTGGCCTTAGACTACTCACCCTTCCCTCAGGATGAGGGTTTTCTTCCCCACAGCAGCCTCAGTCCCTTCTGGCTCTGTTCCCTGGGAAGAACAGCTTTCCCTCTTGTACCAGTTCCTATATTCCCCAGCCCTCTTCTTCCCTATTGGTCAAAATCGGCGCCAAAACTTCCCAAGCCTTCTGGGGTTTGTAGGCCCAGCCTCCCTTACTGCTAGCCAGGCTCCCTGGGCCTAGTAGGCCTCTGGTGGCACAGCCCAGATCCTGACAGTACCCGAGTTCCAAAATAACATAGGCACAGCTCAATAGCTTCAATAGAGTCCTAGGGAATGCTGGAAGAGCCGTACAGCCGTTATTCTTTCCTGCAGTGAGGCATACTCCATTCAGCTGGAAAGCTCCCTTCGCTAGTAGACTCTGAGGCAGTTGGGACACTTGGGGTCGAGTAAGAGAGACTGGCTTTTACATGATCTGAGGTTCATGTCAGAACAGGTATGGAAAAGCACCAATGGTGTGCAACTGCAAGCATGTATAAAAATTTAAAAGGTCCCTATCCAGAAGGGATTTGTGATTGAGAACATTGCATCACCAGTGATCTACCTGTGAGAGTAATCTTATTACCATTCACATGTAATAGAATTACTTTTCATCTCACTGACACTGCAAGAAGTACATTTTAAGGCTAATGAAGCAAAAAGAAGAAGTTCAGTGGTGGTATTGCTGTGTATGATCCCAGGGACTCTTAGAAGTGACTCCAAAATTTAATGTTGTTTCACAATGCAAGTTATCAATGGGGTTCCATCTAAGCCAAATGTTATTTTATTTTCTCCCTGGAATGCAAACCACAGATATGTAAACAATGACAAAAACGTTGGGAAAGGGGTTGGTCTTTATCTGGAAATCCAAAATTGGAGCTGAAACAGTTACAAAATGTAACTGGGAGGTTCAGTGTGGCCTCTGATCCCTGCACTGCTCTGTCAAGAGTCAGGACAGTTATGACGGAGGGAGGAATGATTTAACTACAGTGCAGACGTTTTCAAGGCTAAGATCTCAGACAGTCTCACATGAAACCTACCATTGCCACAGATGCTTTCACAAGATCTTGAGGAGGCTGAAGTTGGTTCCTTATTCGCACTTCCTTATTTGTTACTTATTTGTGTAGTCATTCAGAAACACTAAGGAGTGTGAGTTGGAAAGCTCTGAACCCCAAAATAAGGTCTGGACCACCACATATCATATACCCCCACATTCACAGGACTCTCCCCTTCGAGGGGACATATGCTGTATCCTGGTCCAAAGCACGGTTCTGGTGCCAGCTGCTCCAAAGTGCAGTGACCCTAGGACAATCACACAAGCAGACACTGGGGCCAGGCTGCACCCCAAAATAATGTTTGGACCACCCCAAAGGACCCATCCCCATGCTCTGAAGACTGTGCCCTGCAAGGTGACATAAAGTGATGCCCGGTTCAAATACCGGTTCTGATGCCACGAGCTTCTGTTCGCAGGCTTCCCCGAGGCCTGAATTTCAAAGGAGATTTGAATAAGGAAGTGCCCCCTGCACCCAAAAGAAGGCTTGGACCCCCACACTTCATACACCCCCGTCTTCAGCAGACCCTCCCCTTTGAGGGGACACATTCTGTGTGCTGGTCCAAAGCGCGGTTCCGGTGCCAGTTGAATAAGGAAGTGCAAATAAGGAACCAACTTCAGCCTCCTTGTCAGATAAAGTAGAGGCCAAAAAAGCAGGAGGAAAAGCAGCAGGGCTGCTGTTAGACCTTTACATTATTTTTGCAGCACTGCAATCAAACTGCCTTTAGAGATCCAATCTGGGGGGGTTTGATTGTGCTGGTTTTCATATCTTTGGGGTATTGGGGGTGTGTGATTATCTTTACAACTGAACGTTGGAAGAATCCAACCCACAGTTCCATAAGATTTTAGTGTATAGATTCTAAGGGTTCAAGTTCTGAGAGATCAGAAACAGTGGGTTCAACAAATAAATGATCAGTGTCGTTCTAGTAGGTACGATAATTGTGTCTGAAAGTAGATACGGACCTGACATTTTGAAGCGGCAGAGTCACAAAATATAGTTTCAGGTTGGTAGCTATGATGGCCTGCAGTGGAAGAGGAAGATTTGAGTCCCGGCACACCTTAAAAGACCTACATGATTTCCAGGGTGGAAGCTTCCGAGAGTCAAAGCTCTGATCGCCAGGTGCCAGTGACGGAAGGCATGGCCGCGTACCGGTCCTGATCACATAGCTCTCCTAGAGTATTACACGGCATGAGCACTTGTGCCATTCATGAGGCCAAGAAAGCATCCTTGAATGACAGGGCCCCTTCTCCCAACAGGTGCTGCAACAACATTATCACTAAACCAAAAGGGAGAGAACCCCATAAGAGAATGTGCGAGAAATGCCTGGAGATCTTTTGAGCAGAGGCACACGGGGCAGGTAAGCAGTAGTCAAGGTGTGTTTCATTCAACACCGAAGTAAGATTTTTTTACTTTTTACGAAAAAAAGAACCTGATCCAAATGACTGTTTCAACACAGCTGTCTTGCTCTGCCATGGCTGTGATCATCCCCAAACCTGGTTTGATAGGATCTTGTTGGAAACATTTTTGGATGCTGCAGAGATGGGAGGGTATGCAATTTGGGGAGGGGGGGCAGGTCTTGCCCACACAGGTGCCATTTTCCTTGCCTCGGCACCCTAAGTGGCTACCTGTCAGCGAGCTGCCATGGTGTTCTGTGTTAGTTGTATCTCTGTACAGTTGCTAACCCCCCCCCGCCTGTGCGCCTGTATTTTACTCTGCTGTAATGCCTAAGCCAAACAACTGGAGGATGTATTGGGGGAGTACGCTTAACTGCCAGCTTGTTGCTTTTAGAGCCTGGGAACTGCACCTGTATTATGTCTGGAGATAGCTTGGTTCTCAGGGAATGAGCGCGCAACCGTTTCCTTTCACCCGCCAGCGGGAAAGTGACCCATTGGTCCTGTACCTGGTTCAAATCCCTTTATCTTGTTTGCCCTAACCGTTTGTAGTCAGTTCTAACAAAGAACGTGTTTGAGTGTCTTTCCAAAGCTTTGAAATAAATTTTGCTTTTCTTCAAAACGTGGATTTATTCTTGATGCTTGGGGATCCAACACTACCATACCCTCCCCGTTTTGGAGGGCTTTTTTGTTTTGAATGATCATCTACCAGTTCTCAGCTTTAATGTTTAGACGTTCGTCTCTATCTCTTCTTGTTGCCAAGTCGCAGGGGGAAATGTGCAGCCCACCTTACCTTTTGGGGTTTTTTTAATGGAAGCTGGTGGGAACTGGTGGATCATGGGGAACGATCACTCTAACACTGTCACAACATAGTAATTTCAGACTTTAAAAACAAAACAAAACTAAAAGCCTTAGGAAAAGCCCTCAGGTATCGGAGGGGTAGGTGTCTACAGGACACTGAGGCAAGGAAAATGTGAGGGGAAAAACATGTGGATGCTCCATTGCCACTATGAACATCTCTGCATTTATTACAGCAGTGAAAGCAACAGAGAAGTTCACCTGTCTGTGCTCTGAGGTTGCAAACAATAAGATGGTCACCGTCCAGAGAACTTACAATACATAAATCATACAACTGTGATAAAGAAGCATTCACAATTTTTTATCTCAAGACGTTGTACAAAATATTAATTTCTGAAGTGATTATTACAGGAAATAATACAATAATACAATAGCTCCGGATTGGTGCTGCCGTTTCGACAATATGTCTTCCTCTGACCAGAAATTGTGCCAGTCAACATGAAGTATGGAGTTCCTCAAGCAACAAAAAGCTGCATACTCATGAGTTTTCTACCTCTTATACCTTGAGAAGCAACATCTCTAATTCTAGAAAAAAGTGATCCCAAAAGGGCTGAAGTCAAAGCCCTTTGACTCATGAGTATGCAGCTTTTTGTTGCTTGAAGAAGACATATTGTCGAAACGGCAGCACCAATCCGGAGCTATTGTATTATTGTATTATTTCCTGTAATAATCACTTCAGAAACATCTTGAGATAAAAAATTGTGAATGATTCTTTATCACAGTTGTATGATTTATGTATTGTATGTGCTCTGAGGTTTGCCAAAAAGGGCTCGTGCGTGAACTTAAGATCGCTAAAGTTCATTTGGTAAGAGACTATGGAAAGGCCTTTGGGACAGCTACCTAACTCTTCAGAACTTCTGCCTCCCACCATCTCTGTGTATCACCTGCTAGCTGCACGCCTTCTGACAACATTCATGTCAGGAGGACCCGGTGGGGACCCTCCTGCCTATGGAGGGGTACAGCAACAATCGAGCGGCCCAATGTTCCCTCTAAGCTATGGAGTCTTGTGAGCAAAAATTCTACTTTGTGAGCTCCTGGCATTAAAGTTCTGAGCAAGTGATTTGGCTACTGCATCAATGAGTTTGCTCTGGAACCATCCTTCCTGAGCTAAGGCAAAAATCTGTGAGCCGGAGGCTAAAAAACTGTGAGCTAGCTCACGTTAACTCAGCCTAGAGGGAACACTGGCGGCGACCCCTTGCGAGGCTTCACAGCGGGACCAGAAATACTGCCTCGGAACACAGAGGTCGTTTGCATATGCGACTTGATTGGTTTTTGCCTCTAACATTCTAAACAGATTTGCTGTTGTGAGGTAAAATGTGTCCAATCTCCGAGAGGTGAGGGCTGGAGATCACTCAGAATTACAACTGCTTTCCAGATGGCAGAGATCAGTTCCCCTGGAGAAAATGGTGGGCTCTGTATCCTTATAAGCTGCTGAGGTGGCCCCCGTATGACAGCCAATGTGACGTAGAAGTCAGGGTTTCAGAGCACGGGAGAGGCTGCAGGTGTGTGGGGGGTGGAAAGCTGAAGAGTGAGGGGGAAATAAAGGTAGGTTAATGACTGGCTGGGAAGGAGATAGGGTTGCCAACTCCAGGTGGGAAATTCCTGGAGATGTGAGGGATGGAGCCTGGAGAGGGTGAGGTTTCAGGAGGCGTGGGACCTCGGACAGGTACAAAGCCATAGACTCCACCCTCCAAACCAACTCTTCCCTTCTGGGGAACCATCGTTGTCAATCTCCAGGTGAGGGCTGGAGATCACTCAAAATTACAACTGTTCTTTAGATAGCAGAGATCAGTTCCTCTGGAGAAAATGGTGGACTCAGTATCATTATACCCTGCTGAGGTCGCCACAGCAAATTGACACTGAGTGTTCAAGGCCGGGGCACCCGCCCAGAGCCTCTTTCTAGAGACCGTTGTATTTATTTCCCCAACGGACCTTTTTCCTAGTCCTAAATATCTCTCCTTATATATAATTGAGTAAGGGAACGGAGAAAAAATGCGCACCATCAGCCACTGGCTCACCAGCTGCTGCTCAAGGCTGCTGGCGTGCCATTGGCTGGGAGGCGGGAGGTGACCACTGCGAGCCAGGAGCTGAGGAAGGGAGACTGCAAGGCCGGGCCCTCAAGCACAGCGTTGCTTTCTATAGGTTCTATGAGAGTTCTGCCTGTGTCAGTAGACACATTTGTCATGTACAAGAGGGGTTGCGTCTGTGCTTTGCCTCCAGAAGGAACTGTCCTGAGAAAGCAAACTGGCACAGCACCCGTATTGCCTTCTGTCAAATGACTGCAGCTCTCCTAGCCCCCAAGAAGCTTCTTGTGATTTCTTCCAGTTAGCAGTGAGGAAGAAAGTCATCGCAAGAGGAAGAGAAAACGAAGAGGGGAGCTGCTTCATAACCACCCAGGCCCATTATGGTATAAAATACTACCCAGAACAGGCTGTATAGAATAGCTGCCGCGATACCCATGTTTTGGGCTGCCCAAAGGGTAAGGCTTCCCTTTTTTAAATATAAATTTATTTCATTTTCAATCGAATGTATATATTTGCCAACATTGTTATACATTATTTTATATAAAATTCATTTCTCCTTCTTATACATAATATAACAGTATAACTTTCCATATTTTCGAGTCTAATCCATCTTCTTTATCTTTAGCCAATCATATATTATTTTCTATCTCTTTCAAAATATCTCCTCTGGTTTGTTTTGTAGCGTTATATTTAACTTATCCATTTCTGCAACTTCCAATATCTTACATTTAAGTTCCTTTATTGTAGGGATGACCTTAGATTTCCATCGTTTCGCAATAAGTATTCTAGTCGCTGTTAATATGTATACACTTATATAAGTAAGATCCTTTATATTGTCTGGTAATATGTTAAGTAAATAGGCTTCAGGTGTTAATGGAATATTGACTTTTAAAATATCTAGAAAAATCTTATGAATTTCCCCCCCAAAAAACGTGAATTGTATCACATTTCCACCATATGTGAAGATAAGATCCTACATTTCTTTTACATCTCCAACAAATATTGGAAGATCTAGGGTAGCATTTTGCTATTCTAGTAGAAAGGTAAGGCTTCCTATTGCAGTAAAACCAACACCATTAAGTACGGCATACCGGAAGCTAGAGGGGGGGGAGAGAGAGGGAGAGGGGGGCTACTTCCTTTGTGCTATGTGCCCACTTCCATTTTCTCTTAGCAGCAAGCTTACGAAGCAGGAGACAAACAGTTTCCAAACACCCCTGTGAAATTGTTAGCTTTTTATTGCATTATGGTGTCATCGAACAGCCCAGGAAAGAATTATTTATTTGATCAAGTATTGGGGGCGGGGGGGGGGGGGGGGGGCTGATCTAATGCCCAACCCTGGCTGATGTATTCAACCACCCTTAACCAATTTTCCTAGGATAATACACCACGACCTGGGCACAAATGGGATCTTTTCCTCCCCATCACATGATTTTCAGGTACCAATGCTCAAGGCAAAGGGTTTTTTTTAACAAGGGGAGGACATCCCCCCCCCCCAATTTCAGTGGCTGCAAAGCCATCTACCAGACACAGTGTATGAGTTGAAGCATGGGAGGCAATCCCTCCAGTTACCAGGACTCTGAGTCCTGTTAAACACACGGAGCTGAACCCGGAAAAGATTTGTGTGTGTCTGTCTATTTGGCGTGGCCACACACCTTCCCCACAACTGTCCCATTGAATGGAGCTAAGTGATCCGGCCCTATATCAGACATCATGTGCCCTTGGTGCTTTGTGGCTGCACAACGCTCCAGGCCTGCAGAATAACTTATATATTTTAAGAAGTACAAAATCCCAGAAGGGCCTGGAACCATCAGGGAACAGGGTGGCAAAGCTTTCTTCTCAAAAGAACCAACCCGCCCACCCCACCACAGCCCCAGGGGTGTAGCTGCCAGCATCCACACAGGCCTGTTCCTTCACAGTGCCAACCGTGGCCCGACTGAGGCACTGTTAGCGGTCGGGGCGCTGTACACAAAACACCTTGGCTTGGTGATCCCCAGAAGTGGTGACCACAATGGAAGCGTCTCTGCAAAGGTAAGAAAACAGGGGGAGGGGAGGGTTAAGGAGAAGAAGAAGAAGAGATTGGATTTATACCCCGCCCTTCACTACCCAAAGGAGTCTCAGAGCTGCTGACACACTCCTTTCCCTCCCCCTCCCCACAACAGACACCCTGTGAGGCGGGTGGGGCTGAGAGAGCTCTGACAGAAACTGCCCTTTTTCAAGAACAGCTCTTGTCAGAACTATGGCTTGCCCAAGGTCATCCAGCAGCTGCAAGTGGAGGAGTGGGGAATCAAACCCGGTTCTCCCAGATTAGAGTCTGCGCACTTAACCACGACACCAAACTCAGGATGGTGATTCATCATGGCCAAAGCTCTTTTGCCGCTCAGTCCTACCTATGTTTGTTCAGAAGCAAGTCCCCAACTGATTTCAAGGGGCCTGCTCCTAATTAAGAGTATCAAGTATCACTGTCTAAAGTCTCTCTCTGTCTTTTACAACTCCTCATTGGGGGGGGGGGGGTTGCCGGAGAAATACTAAGGATGCAATCCTCCGCAGAGTTAAACTAGTCTTCAGTGCACTGATTTCAGTGGGCTTAGACAGGAGTTAATGCCCAGGGTGGAACTATAAAACCTTTCCGTTTCATAGGTCAGATCCCACAGTCTGTCAGTAGCACTCCCAGCACGGGACCTGCATGAGCTATGAGCCACCTGGGTTGTGACTCCATGGAGGAGACAGAAGGGGGCAACATTCCCCTCCTGACCAATGTTCCCTCTAAGCTGAGTTCGTGTGAGCTAGCTCACAGTTTTGTTGCCTCCAGCTCACACATTTTTGCCTTCGCTCAGGAAGGACGGCTCCAGAGCAAACTAACTGATGCAGTAGCCAAATCGCTCGCTCACGGCTTTAATGCCAGTGGCTCACAACGTAGGATTTTTGCTCACAAGACTCCACAGCTTAGAGGGAGCACTGCTCCTGACCCAGTCATCGCATGAGCTCCTCATACCACGCCGATCTTGTCTGCTTATTCCAGAATTCTTTCCCGCCAGCAGCCCCTGCAAAGGAGACAACCCCCCCCCCCGAATCTCCCCCCCCCAAACTTATTTCTTGCTCCAGGCACTCACTTGTTCAAAGCAAAGTCCAGAATTTCAGCGGAGTGGCCACGATACTCGCTGATCAGCTTGCCGGAACGCGCGTCCCAGAGATACACGGCACCATCCAGGCTGCAGGTGTAGACCACAGGAGAGTTCTCTTCCCACAGGAGCTGCACAATCCCTGACTGCAGATACAGAGGGAAACAGAACTGGCAACATCTGCACCCCCATCCACGCAGGGTGGAGCCAGATCTTAGCATACGGTCCCCTCTGAGGATTATTAGATAGCGTCCTTCAGCCATGTTTCCACAGTCTATAGATTGGTTGTTTTAAACCCTTGGCTGAACACCAAGCCTGACCTGTCCCACTGTAGCATTCACTATCGAGTTTGCACAGCACAGGAAACAGGAAACTCTCAGAGGAAAGGCTACGAATGGAATGGTGCCCGTTCCCCACCACCACCACCACCAAAAACAACACCATTTGCTCTTTGACAAGGCAAACGGGCCAAGACATGGTTCTATGGGGAAGACAGTGAATGGGGCCCAGAGGGAAAGATCTGCATATAGCTCAGGGCAGTTGCAAAAGCCAAAACTCCTTTGTCTTTTCCCACCCCTAACACTAGAGCCACAGAAATAAGAACAATTCAATCAGTAAGAATTAGAAATACACGGACAGGTATCTACCAGTTTCTTTCTTGACATGACTGCTCTGGAACAGGTTCTGAAGTGCCTGCCTGGCAGCATTTACAGCCCCCACTGTGTACCCATTTAAGGCTCAATGTAAGCAGCAGAGCTACAAGGCAACGGTGTGGCATGACAGCTACTGAGAACAGCACCACTCTTTAACTGCCAGGCTTCTCTCAGATAACACAGTGCCCCCTGGTGGTTGCTCTAAGGATCTTCTCCATTACCTCATGTTGACACTTGTGCCTCAGGGTCTGAGTGGTGAGGTCATAAATAGCCAAGGTCCCATCCAAGTAGCCAACAGCTGCCAATGGCATTCTACAACAGAAAGAGTGGGAGAATTGTTTTAGTACATCCCATGGATGATGCATTACATTCCACCTATCCCATTTTTATCCTGCCCTTCTGCCAAGGAGGTCAAAGTGGCATACAGAGCTCTCTTGTCCTCTGTTTTACTTTCACGACCCTGTGAAGTAGGTTTGGCAGAGAGAGAATGGTTGGTCCAAGGTTCTGCAGTGACCTGCAAAGTCCAGTGGGGATCTGAACCTTGGTCTCTCTGGTCCTAGTCTGGCATCCTAAAGTCACTATGCCAGTGACCAATGTTCCCCCTAAGCCGTGGACTCCTGTGAGCAAAAATTCTACTTTGTGAGCTACGGGCATTAAAGTTCTGAGCAAGTGATTTGGCTACTGCATAAATTAGTTTGCTCTGGAGCCATCCTTCCTGAGCTAAGACAAAAATCTGTGAGCCGGAGGCTAAAAAACTGTGAGCTTGCTCACACTAACTCAGCTTAGGGGGAACACTGCCAGTGCCTGTCCTATGGAGAAACAGCTGGCCCGGGCTGAGGGAGTTGGTTTTAACCCTTAATGAGGACCTCACTTGCACCAGGTTTCTCTTGTTCGCTCAATGTCTTCACCATGTTCCACCTGGTTTCCCCTCAGGTATTATGGTTACATGGATGTTAGCTTATCATATCTGACACATGAGAGATAGGATTATAAAAAGAACAAAATGCCTGAGTTTGTTAATTCTGTAAAAGGATTAATGTGTTTATTTCAAAAAGCAGAGGCTAAATGGTAAAGAAACAACATCAGCGAATAAACACTCCATAGAACACAAGCACCCTTTCGTTAGTCTTAACTAGCTTTACTTTTAAGACACCTTTAACTCCACTAGACCCAAATTCTCGGCAGGAAAGCAACACAATGTTTGTTTCTCTTAAGAACAACTCGGTACTGATTACAACCCCTTATTTTCAGTAGCCCTAATCAAATATAACAAACTCTGTTTACAATTGATCTCAGTGGCCAGACTATATCTGAAGAAAAACAATGCTTGGAATAAGCAGTAGACTTTCAGCCTTTCCCCCTTAACATCCTCCCTCCTAGAGTCAAAATACTAATGTGTTTAGGTCACAGGTACCTGACCTGTCTCTCAGACATTTCCACAGGAAGTAACCTTTCAAAACCTCTCAGTTGTTCTGTGTGGCCCCAAACACTGTGAGGGGAGAGGACAGGCCCATGAGAAGAAGAAGAGATTGGATTTATACCCCGCCCTTCACTACCCAAAGGGGTCTCAGAGCGGCTTACAAACTCCTTTCCCCTTCCCCTCCCCACAACAGACACCCTGTGAGGTAGTAGGTGGGGCTGAGAGAGCTCTTGACAGAAACTGCTCTTTTTCAAGAACAGCCCTTATCAGAACTACGGCTTGCCCAAGGCCATCCAGCCAGGTGCAAGTGGAGGAGTGGGGAATCAACCCCGGTTCTCCCAGATTAGAGTCTGCGCACTTAACCACGACACCAAACTGGCTCCCAGTTTGTGCAGGAAATGTGCAGGAAGAGAGCATGAAGCCCCAACTTCCTCCTCACAGCATATGTAGCTGTGCAGAGCAGTAGAGAGTGAATGTGGAGCTGAAGAGTTGCTATGGCACCCATGAACTGACTCATGTCCCAGGTTAATGTGCATTCTGGGCCCTTCCTCCCTCTGGATTAGATGATCCTGTTGCTCTGGATACTATAATATCTTTGCAGGACTTGGTGAATATCTCAACGGAGGGGAGGACAACCGACTATCTGTCATGTCACCCCCTCCCGACAGAGTTAGGGCCTCCTCAATTACAAAAGGGCAGGTGCTGAGGGCACACCAGCCCCCTTCAGTCAGAAAAGTGGCCAGGCGGCAGTTACCACAAGAAAAGATTCTTTCAGCACCATAACAGACATAACCCAGATAGGGGATGGCTAGCTTTTTCTTCTTTCAGCAGCTCTGGGTTATTTCCAAAGCAACAAGTGCAGAAAGGGGAAAGAGCTCTGAGTGGATACGCCAAGTGCACTAAGCCGTCTGGCCAGAGCAACAGTCTCGCCTCCTTGCCAAAGAAGTTGCCCAGTACGGCACTCGGCTGCCCCTTACCAGGCCCACAAGTCCCAAAGTCGGCCACCTTTATGAAGGCCACAAAGAGACCTCCCCCCACGCCCAATGCTCACACGTTGCAGAAGCCCAGGGACTCAACTGAGTTGGATTCAGCTTCCTCAGATTCACTTGCTGAAGGCTTGGGGACAACGCTCTCTGCTCTGAACACAAAGACAACCTGCAGCAGCGAAAGAGCCAGTGTCAGCATCAAAAGCATCAGCACACTGTCAAAGGCACTCTGGAGGGAATGCTCGCCAAGTGCAAAGACAAAAATCGAACTCTCCTCTCGCGAGGGTGTTCTTATGCCCAAGTCTACTGGTCCCATGTGGCGGGTGTCACTTTTCAAATAATAGGAATCCAACGTATATTATGTGAATGTACTGCATTACCATCTAGGACAGCATTAATGAACAGCCAGTGGGGTAGACTAGGACTTGGACGATGTAGCTTCAAACCAGCCACACACACTCTCAGCCTAACCTCCCTCACAGGTTTCTCTTTAGGATATAATCGGGAAGGGAGAACCACATATGCCACCATGAGGAGGAGGAGGAGGAGGAAGAAGAAGAAGAGGAGGTAGAAGAAGAGGAAGAGGAAGAAGAAGAGGCGGAAGAAGAAGAGGAAAAAGAAGAGGAGGAGGAGGAGATTGGATTTATACCTCACCCTTCACTACCCAAAGGTGTCTCAGAGCGGCTTACAAACTCCTTTCCCTTCCCCTCCCCACAACAGACACCCTGTGAGGTCGGTGGGGCCGAGAGAGCTCTTGACAGAAACTGCCCTTTTTCAAGAACAGCTCTTATCAGAGCTACAGCTTGCCCAAGGCCATCCAGCCAGGTGCAAGTGGAGGAGTGGGGAATCAAACCCGGTTCTCCCAGATTAGAGTCCGCGCACTTAACCACGACACCAATCCCCCCCTTGTAGGAAGGGTGGGATAAAAAATATACCAGACAGACAGATGACAAAACAACTGCTCAGTGTTCCAGTTTTAAAGAGATGAGCTTTAAAAACCGATTAAGTGTAGGAACTGGGTTGTTTCAGCTTTGTAAGCTTGGTAGAGGTAAAGGTTTCCCTTGCTTAGAAGCCAGTCAAATCCGACTCTAGGGTTGTGGTGCTCATCTCCGCTTCCAAGCCGAAGAGCCAGCGCTGTTCGAAGACTTCTCCGTGGTCATGTGGCCGGCATGACTAGATGCCGAGGTGCACGGAACGGTGTTACCTTCCCACTGAAGCGGTACCTATTTCTCTACTTGCGATTTCTTGCTTTTGAACTACTAGGTTGGCAGGAGCTGGGACCAGAGACAGGAGCTCATTCCATCATGCGGCACTCGGGTCTCGAAATGCTGAACTACCGACCTTCCAGCCTGCAGTTCAGCATCTTAACCACTTGAGCCACTGCAGCTCCTAAGCTTGGTAGAACAGGATCCATTTATTGGGTTGGATCCTAAGAACAACGAGCAGAGCTCTTCCTGCCACAGCCTCACGCCCCTTTACCTCCCTCAAAGCCATGAAAGGTGAGGGGACTCTTGGGAATAGCGCAAGATGAGGCACGGGAAGACTACAGCTGGAAGGGGAAATCCATGGAAGTTTCACAGATTCCTATTGGGAGTGGAAGCATTTCAAACGACGGGTGAGAAGCCTGGATCTAACCCTTTCTTTATTGAAGCTCTAGATATACTGGCCGTGAAATCTGTTCTCCCAAGGGGCTTTAAAGAAAAGGTTTAAAAACAGAGAGGTCAGCCAAAAATGCCATGCCCAGAGCAGATACTGGAAGAGTAACACAACCACCACATTTATGATCTAACATGGTCCCAACTACGTGCAGATCAAAGCTGGAAAAGAAATCCAGCTGGAAAAGATGCGGGTAGGGGAAAAAAGATCTCCTTTTCTAGAAGCAACAGTTCATAGTGGTTTGACTTGTGTTGTGAGGCTTTCTGCTGCCAAGCCAATGCTATTTTCCAAAAAAGAACAGTCCACAAGACCAGAAAAGCCAGCAGCCAACAAAACTATCAGCTTGACAGGCAATGCAGGCTGTTCACTGGAAAGAATAAGGAGAGTTCCCCCCCCCCTTTCCAGGTGAAAAGATTTGTTCATCCCAGCGAGGAGAAAAAGGAGGCACTAACCTTGCCAGTCGCAGAGTTCACTAACTTGGCATGGCAGTCGACAGAGCCCATCAGGACGAGGCTGCCATCCTTATTGCTGGCCACACAAGTCAAAGGGCCCTGGTGCCCATCTTGACCTGGCCGAATTTGGTAAAAAGCAGAGGTCACATCACTAAGGAACATACCTAAACAAGTGCAGAACTCGGCAAAGGGCTTCAGCCCACGCCCTCCATTCACCCTCTAGCTCTCCCAGCACCTTGACCCGGAATACCCTGTTATCCTTGGGCAGGAGTGCCCCAATGCCTATAGAAGCTCTCCTGTACCCTTCTGCACATTCCCAGCTGAGGCTCCTCAGCCACAAGAAGAGGAAACCGACATGCTAAGCAGCACAGAGGAGAAGTCCTGCGTAAGCTGACAAGTGAGGCATCGCTTTACCAGGGCTGACCTGATAAGCTATCCTCAGGTTTCCCTTCATTCCTTGGAACCAGTGTTCCCTCTCAGCTGCGTTAGTGTGACCTAGCACAGTTTTTTAGCCTCCAGCTCACAGATTTTTGCCTTCGCTCAGGAAGGACGGCTCCAGAGCAAACTAACTGATGCCGCAGCCAAATGGCTCGCTGTCCACTTTAATGCCAGTAGCTCACAAAGTAGAATTTTTGCTCACAAGTCTCCACGGCTTAGAGGGAGCATGGCTTGGGACCCGCCCACATGCCTAGAAAGAGGCTGCTTCCTGCCTTTATCATTTTCTCTGACACAAGAGCTATGACAGTGGGCTGAAAGCCATCCTGCTCTGCAACGAGGTATCGCTTCTGATTTTTTGACAGTAAATGGAAACAGGCAAGGACAGGGAGTGAAACTTTTGGTACCTTTTAAGACATGCAGCGAGCTGCCTTGCTTCAGATCCCAGAAGCGCACAGTCCCATCTTCGTAACCAACCACAGCTCTCTTCCCTGCAGCGAACATCTTTGCGTTAGTAGCTCTAAGAGGACTCGGAGCCTTCTTTCCCAAAGCCCTTCTCAGCTCTTAAATAGGGGTGTTCATTCAACAATAAAGGTAAAGGTTCCCTTGCTGGAAAGCCAGTCGTGTCCGACTCTAGGGTTGCGGTGCTCATCTCCGTTTCAAAGCCGAAGAGCCAGCGCTGTCCGAAAACGTTTCCGTGGTCATGTGGCCGGCACGACTAAACACCAAGGCGCACGGAACGCTGTTACCTTCCCACCAAAGTGGTACCTAATTATCTACTTGCAATTTCTTGCTTTCGAACTGCTAGGTTGGCAGGAGCTGGAACCAGAGACGGCAACTCGGGTCTCGAACTGCTGTACTACTGACCTTCCACAGCCTGCAGTTCAGCGTCTTAACCACTTGAGTCACCGCAGCTCCCATTCGACAATACCAAGCCCCCCCCCAAAAAAAAACACCTAGAAAATACATTATTGGAATTTTTCAGGTATTTTTTTCAACCGAACATAAAGCTCGGAATTGTCTAAAGCTATCTGAAATGACCGAGTCCAAAAAACCACGAAAATACTCAGGATTTTTCAGGGCTGCCGAATAGCTGGTGTTTAAAGGGACTGCCTTCCCTTTAAACATCTTCTGGGTGAACTCACCGCTTCAGAGTTCACTCACAGCACTGCTTACAAAAGGCATTTAAAAGAACTGTGTTCCCTTTAAATGCCCTTTCCCCCCTCCAATGTAAATAATGGTGGATGGGGGCACCTTCTTTTGGGGCTCATAGAATTTGACACCCTGGTCCAATCTTTTTGAAACTTGGGGTGTTGTGTGTTGTTTTTAGGCGAGGCACCAGCAGCTATGCTACAAATTTGGTGCCTCTACCTCAAAAAACAACCCCACAGTGCCCCCCGGATCGATTCTCCATTATATCCTATGGGGACCATTGACTATAACAGTCCCTATAGGGTACAATGGAGCCAAAAAAATTCAGGAATCCCGAATATTTACAGGATCCAAGTATCATACCAGTAATGGGATTTGGGAATATCAGGAAATATTGATATTCTCCCAGTTCAATATACCCAACCCAAAAAATACCGAAGTTCTTTTTTTGCACACCCCTACTCTTAAACAATACCTTGCCATCCCTCACAGCACAGGAAAACCAAGGGTGTACTTGGAAGGACAAAGTCTCACAGCACTCCTCCCACTAAGCATTTTATTTACGTATGTTATTGATAGTCCACCTTTCTCACTGGGACTCAAGGTGGATCACACAGAGTTAAGTCAATATGACCCACAGGACAGGACACCTAATCAACAATACAATAAGATTTCTATTGTAGAAACTTGGAACCAGCCATCTGAAAACAGAACTGAAGCAAAACACAGGTATTAACATGATGCATTAAACAAATGACACAGTGGAACCCTACGGACAGCAACAGGCAGTATGAGTTATACACATTAGTACAGATCACAGTTCCTGAACCTTTACCCAAGTAGCTGTCAGGTAGCCCTGTCATAGATCTAGAATGTGGAGGGGTGCACTCCTTCTCCTCGTTCTCAGCTCTTCCCTGTCCAGCTACTGGGCGCTATCTCATGCTTGACCTTGTAGTCTCCAGCTGCAATTACTCGGCTGGGAAAGTTAAGCTTTGCCTGCTTGCTTTTGCCCACGTGCACGGACTATAACCATTGGCTTATGCTTACAAGGGGGGGGGGCTGCTCAAGCCCCTTACTTATCCATTCTGGGCTATTCCTGACACAAGCTGTACACATGTTCTTTGGTACTGGAACCACTAATAAACATAAGAAGTTAACTTCTTATGAAGCCCTGTGTGGTGTGACCTGACTGAGGAGCCTGACAGTAGCTTTCCAAATGATTCTATACAGTGCAACTCCATCCCCCGTGTAGAAAAGCCCTCCAGAAAACTCAGGTTTGCATCGCTTTTAGAAAGCCAGGAGAGTGGGAGCCTTCTTGACCTCATCAGGCATTTCCACCCCAGCACCAATTCTGCAAGCCAATTTCCACATCCCAGGCCCCATTCCTGACCGTCAGGGAGGACATGCCCACAAGTGGCTGGACAGTTTGGCCCTTGAAATGTCTTGCAGTCTCCGCCAGGGATCTTCCACATCCAAGAGTTGCCATCAGCTGTGCCAGCTAGGAGGATGTGGGCCTGAGGATGCCACTCCATCCACTGGGGTTGAGAAGAAAGAAAAGTCAGACTGGGAGATGAACAAAATGGTATGGATCTAAATGCTTTTGTATGTAAGGAACAAATTCCTGCCCAAACAATTGAGCTGCTTGAAACCGTTCCAATAGCTTAGACCTAAATATATTTACTAAGAACAAATAATACTCAACATATAAATAGCACTTTATAATACAATAAATAGTACTTCAAGAAAGTTTAACATACAGTTCCTCAATACAAAGTTTGAGTCCAGTGGGACCTTTAAGACCAACAGAGTTTTATTCAAGGTAGAAGCTTTCATGTGCACGCACACTTCTTTAGATACAATGAAATGGAAATCACCAGTCCATCCATATAGGTAGAGGGTGAGCAGTAAATTAGTGTACAGCATAATGAAGATGTTTAACAGATTCAAGGACCAAACAGGAACAACAAGCTTAGTTTATATGGTTACCATCTGTTTGTGTTTAACTCGGAGACTGATGGGCAGATGCTGAGAGCAATTAACTGAGACCCTGCCATGACACTCCGTCTGTCTCCTCTCAAGAATCCAGGCGACCTTACAGCATCTTTGAAGTGGGGTGATTGACTGTGTAGAGTTATGTCCCCTGTCCCCAGACCAGAGAAATACATTCCAATCTATCATTCCCCACTATTCTATTATTCCAAATAAGAAATAGAATAAAATAAAGATGATGTATGGTCCTTCTGGGGGACTGGTGAGAATACAAGTGTAAAGCCATATGTAGTGATACAAGAAACCAATATCCCTGTTAAGTCCTGGGGATTTCATTGTTCAGAGTGTTGTAATGACTCACAACTCAGCAATTTCCCTTTCTAGTCTGTTCCTGAAGTTCCTTTGCAATAAAACAGCTACTCTGAGGTCACCCATTGAATGTCCTGGAAGGTTGACGTGCTCTCCTACAGGTTTCTCAGCCTTGTGATTCTTGATGTCAGATTTGTGTCCATTTATCCTTTGGCGTAGGGTTGGACCTGTTTCCCCTATGCAGAGAACTGAATATTTAACGGCATAAACAATGTTAGAAGATGAGCATGTGAATAAGCTTGAGTTGATGTTGTTAGGTCCAGTGATTGTGTTGTCTGGGTGTATGCCGCAGCAAAGTTGGCATCTGGGTTTATTACAAGCTCTGGTCCCAGTGTCTGGCAACATTGCCAGAGCGATGCGTAGCGTCACATCCTGGCGATGGCAGTGCAACGCGTATCGCTGTCCCCCGCGGCAAGGATTCTGTGAAGACGTGTGGATCCCCCGCCGCGGCTTGGTAGCCCTAACTGATGGCCAAGGCAAAATTTCACCTGGGGCCTTTGTAGCACCCCCCGCTTTCCACCAGCATTTTGTTCTGGTGATATGAATTTGGATACCATGTCAATTCCATGTGATTCTGTGCATTTCTGAATGGGTGTGACAAAGCTGAATCCATTTTGCAAGAACTGCTAAATAAACAGTGTTTGACCCTGCAACAAACCCTCATCAAAAATCTGTACTTTCAGCTCTGTCAAATAATCCTCCAGTTTATTTCCTAATGTCTAACGTTGTTAATGGCTTAATTCTGGTGAGGCAAGTGTGAGTTTGTCTGCTGTTTTATTGTGTAGTTTGATACCCTGTGGATTAAACACATTATTATTTATTTATTATTAATTGGATTTATATCCCGCCCTCCCCAAATGGGCTCAGGGCGGCTAACAACAGAGGCAAATGCTATTACAAACAGTTAAAGCAGCATAAAAACAATCATTAAATAAAGTGCGGTGCCCTTGATGTTGAGTCTTAGTCCAAGATGGGTTCCATTTGTCAACCTAACCTGACAGCATACGTTCTTCGGTCATCTAGGCGTCTTCCCAGGGCCGGCTCACCTCTAGGTCTAATCCACCGTCGAAGATGGCAGCTCAGTGGTGGTACAATGACGGCGGCGGCTCCTATGCAAAGGCCTGGCGGAAGAGCTCCATCTTACAGGCCCTGCGGAACTGCGCCAGGTCCCGCAGGGCCTGGATCTTCTCTGGGAGCTCGTTCCCCCAGACAGGAGCCGCCGCCGAGAAAGCCCTGGCCCTGGTTGCAGCCAACTTGATGTCCTTGGGGCCTGGAACCTCCAATAGGTGCTGCACCCCCGACCGTGGTGCTCTTGGGGGAAGATATGGGGAAAGGCGGTTCCTTAGGTACGCTGGACCCTGGCCATCAAGGGCTTTATAGGTAAGAACCAGCACTTTGAAGCGAATCCGGTGCGCTATAGGCAGCCAGTACAGCGCCTTCAGCACAGGTTGGACGTGGTCCCGTTTAGTGAGACCCATCAACAGCCTGGCCGCCGCATTGTACACCAGCTGCAGCTTCCGGATTTGTGACAAAGGCAGCCCCATGTAGAGAGTGTTACAGTAGTCCAACCTTGAGGTGACCGTCGCATGGATCACTGTGGCCAAGTCTTCGCGGTCAAGGAAAGGAACCAACTGCCGCGCCAGCCGAAGATGGTAAAAGGCTGACTTGGCAGCGGCTGCCACCTGGGCCTCCATCAATAAGGAGGAGTCCTGGAGCACTCCCAAACTACTAACCCTCAACACTGGCACCAACAGTGCCCCATCGAAGGCTGGGAGAGGGAGCCCCAATCCCGACCCGACTTAGGCCCAGGACCTCCGTCTTCGCCGGGTTTAACTTCAGCCGACTCAGTCGGAGCCAACCAGCCACAGCTTGTAATGCCTGATGAAGGTCATCTGGGTCGAAGTTCGACCGGCTGCCCAGCATCCTTGCAGGAACGAGGCAAACCACTGAAGGGCGAGCCCCTGAATCCCCACGTCGGCGAGGCAGTGGGGCAGCAGCTGATGGTCGACCGTATCAAAAGCGGCCGACAGATCTAACAACAGCAATGCCGCCACACAACCTCGATCCAGCTGCCTACAGAGGTTGTCAGTCAGGGCGACCAATGCCGTCTCCGTCCCATGACCCAGGCGAAAACCGGACTGGAAGGGATCTAGGACTGAAGCATCCTCCAGAAAGCCCTGTAGCTGTAACGCCACCGCCCTCTCTATAAGTTTGCCCAAATAGGGCAAATTGGACACCGGCCGATAGCTGGCCAATTCAGTCGGGTCCAAAGGTGACTTTTCAGGAGGGGGCGGACCATCGCCTCCTTGAGTGCTCCGGGGAATCGTCCCTTCGAAAGGGACTTGTTGATAATCTCCCGCAGGGCACCTTGAAACCCCTCGTTGGCCCACTTTAATGAGCCAGGAGGGGCACGGATCAAGGTTGCATGTGGTTGGGCGCACAGATATGAGCAGTCTGTCAACTTTGTCCAGGCTGAGTGGGCTAAAACATTCTAAACCCGGAACTGAAGGCGTGCAAGGGGCCTCATGTTCGCTCACTGTCTCAATTGTGGCAGGGAGGTTGCGGCGGAGCGCCAAGACTTTATCTGCAAAATAGCTCGCAAAAGCCTCACAGCCAATGTCCAATTATCTACAGTAATCCTGAAGAAGCCTATTTTGTTTGAATTAAGTGCCCTGCATGGTGGGCCTAGCGTCTATCCACAGGATATCCACAGGATATCAAATGACACAATAAAACAGCAGACAGATTCCCACTTGCATCACCAGAATTAAGCCATTTCAGGCACAGCACCTGAAAACCCACCAGAGGAAGATCTGCCAAAAATGGCTTAGGGCCTATGCAGGGAACCTGTTTTCCATGGGCCTCCTCTGGAGTCTGAACTTTTTCAAATAATTATGTTTCTAGAGTACAAGGCCTGCCTGCCTGCCTTGCTGGTTAGACTAAGAGGTCCATCTAGCCCAGCATTTTTCTGAATAGTGGCCGGTCGGCCAGACAACCCTCAGAAGTTTACGAACAAGGTATGCAGGAGGCAGCCACCTCAGAATCCTGCAAGCAGAGGCACACTGGCCCTGAAATATAAAGGTTTCCGTGGATTTATTAAAATCTAAGTAAGATCCTCACCCCTGCCCCCTCGTGAGTGCAAAGGAAGTCTTTGGAACGCACTGGCAGCCCTTCATAAATGCAACAAAGTGAACAAAAACTCGCTGAGGCCGAAATTCATGACTTCATCACAATGCATACCGTAATTTCGAACATCTGCAGACAGCAAGGGCGAGACGGACATATCATCGTGGCTGGCTAGTGGGTCACGGTATTGAACTGTGGCACGTCCTTATTAAGCGCCAAACTCAAGAAATTAGCAACCCTTTCCTTGCAAAACAGAAACGGTCCCTTCCAGCACTAGATCACTAGCCAGCCAGTGAAGCCTGCATTACCAACTTCAGTTTTCTTTTAAGCTTCTTTCCAGTTCCAGTAAGGCTTGAGGAAAACTGTTTCAGTGTATCTGATTAAGTCTGTATCTCCGACTCGCTTTTCCCTCCACTGCTAAACTCCGAGGATCTTCGCTCAAGAGAGACCACCAACATCTCCGGAAAGCGGTAAGGGCATTCCGAGAAGCCAAGAGGAAGGGGCGGGAAGAAGGGAGACCAAAAAACTCTTTTGGCTTTCACGCCACTGACAAAGCAGAGCCAGCCATTGACTGGGAGTGCCCCCAAGAGGGGAGAAGCTGCTACAGCATGCTCCCAAGAAGACTGGGTTTAAGAGAAAAGTTCTCAAATGAGCATCTGAGGAAGTGTGCCTTGTATACGAAAGCTCATACCTTGAATAAACTTTTGTTGGTCTTAAAGGTGCCCCCCACGGGACTCAAAATCTGCTTAAATGAAAGTGCAGCGAGGGAGATCTAGTGCTGTTTGGGCCCCTCGCAGGCTGCCTGCAACTTCCTCAAAGCCGCCAAAACCAGAGTGACCAAAAGCTTATGATCCCCCCAAAAACACATTTGAGTCCAAGGGCACTTTTAAAGCCAACCAGGTTTAATTCTGGGTATAAGCTTCCATGTGCATGCTCGCTTCTATAGATAAGAAGTGCGCCTGCACACGAAAGCTTCTACCCAGAATTAAACTTTGTTGGTCTTAAAGGTGCCCCTGGACTCAAACATTGGTCTATTTCTTCAGGCAAAATGGCTACCCCACCTGAATCTAAGGAAGTTCTGTTAATTATCTTTCTGATTCAGGCAGCATTTTCCCAGTTTTTGCCCAGTTTTGGTCTTCTGGCTGGTTCTCAGTGAAGCTGACCAAGGCTACTCTGGTTGCTCACTGGGGCACCAGCACTACCTTCTCACACTGAAACGGGCACCCTGGAATCTGCAAACCCCGTTCCTCACCTCCAAGTCACCCACTTCAAAAGACCAGATCTCCTCTTTGGTATCCACCCGCCATACTTTGATCAGCCCACTCATGTCACCTGTGGCCACGAAGGTGGAGTCATGGCTGAAACCCGCACAAGTGACGGAGTCTTTGTGACCTAGGAATAATTAAGAAAAAGAGATCAAGGTTTGTGTGTACTGGCTATTTTAACATAAGTAAGTGTAGCCAAAAGGCAACAGAGATTCACACAATTCAGCAGATCAGGGCAATAACTCAAAACTTTTGTAACTCGCCCGATACTCCTGGCTACTCCCTTCTCATCTGAACCACATGTCAACAGCTCCTCCTATATTTCACCAACAGTGTAGAACAGTGGCTAAGAGATGTGAGCTGTGCAGTGTTCCAAGAAATGCCAGTTCAAACTTGCCCTGTGCCATGAATTCGAGAGGTGGCATCAGGCCGTGTTCTCACAGCCTCATTCTCTAGTCCCCTTCCCCCACCCAAATCCACCAGCACTACCATAAGGATAACTGAGAATGTATGTAAAATATTTGGAACCCTCTAAAAAGTCTTTGGACAGCACTGGCTCTTCGGCTTGGAAATGGAGATGAGCACCGCAACCCTAGAGTCAGATTCGACTGTTTTTCGAGCAAGGGAAACCTTTACCTTTACCTAAAATGTCACAAAAATGCTAATGACGTTATCTGCATCAGCCTCCTGTCGCAACACCACCAGCCGTGTCAACTTTTTTTTATGATACAAAAGGTCACTTTGACTTACATTCTTGGTCAGTGGAATCATGCACACATGGCAGTCATTTTGAGAGTGCGCTTTCACATACACACACTAAATAACACACTTTCAATCCACTTTGCCACTGGACTTTACTGTGTGCAGTGGTAAAATCCACTTGCAAACAGTTGCTGAAGTGGATTGAAAGTGCATAATTTAGCGTGTGTGAAAGCGCTCACAGTCTTTGAGTGCCAAAAAATAGCAAGAGGACATACTGTCATCTCAAATGGGAAACAGCATCCACTGTTACTTCCTCCCATTCAAATTTCAGACACACAACGTACCACTACCAGTTTGGTGTAGTGGTTAAGTGCGCGGACTCTAATCTGGGAGAACCGGGTTTGATTCCCCACTCCTCCGCTTGCACCTGGCTGGATGACCTTGGGCAAGGCGCAGTTCTGATAAGAGCTGTTCTTGGAAAAGAGCAGTTTCTGTCAAGAGCTCTCTCAGCCCCACCTACCTCACAGGGTGTCTGTTGTGGGGAGGGGAAGAGAAAGGAGTTTGTAAGCCGCTCTGAGACTCCTTTGTGTAGTGAAGGGCGGGGTATAAACCCAATCTCTTCTTCTTCTTTTGCTACTCCAGAGTATTAGAGTAGGATTTGGGAGACCCAGGTTCAAATTGCCATTCTGCCACAGACGCTTACCGGGTGGCCCTGAGCCAGTCACACCCACTCAGATAAACTACCTCACAGGGTTGTTGGGCAGATAAAGTGGAGGAGAGGAGAACAATGTAAGCTGCTTTGGGTCTCCACTGTGGAGAAAGGTGAGCTATTAATGAAGGAAATAAAGAGAAATCACTTCATTCCTGATATACAGAGAAGTAGCTGGCTAAATCTACTTTTTGCTACTGATATAAGCCAAATATGGCAATGAATGTTGTCAAGCCAGTATTAAGTGGGAGAACAGGGGTGGCTCACCTGAGCATTCAAAGAGGAGCTCGCCATCACTGAGGTGCCACACGTAGGCCTTGTCATCTTCTCCGCCTGTCACTGCCAACGTGTTGGTCTTGGGATCAATGCTGACACAGAAAACAGACGCTGTGGAAGACAAACAGAATATTAACAACTAGCCTGATACCCGTGCTTCGCTATGGTATTTAACATCCATAAATCCAGTTATAATACTGATGATGTAAAGTTTGAAATGTAACATTTGTTGTAGGAATACTAATGGAGAAGATGGTAGTGTAAAAAATGAAGCGAGACATACATACTTTTTTTTTCTCTACTGAAGGACCTCTCTGAAGACTGCTGGGGCAGGCTCGCTCATGGCTTTAAGCACCCTGCAACCACTGCTACACTTGACAGACAACCGCCTGTTAGGTGTAGGAGGTGGGGTGGAGTGTGTTGGAAGCCATGAGAGAGGCTGGACCAGCACCATCACTAAGGTGATCCTGCTGGGGCGGCGTCCCTGATGGATTAAAGTACCCTGGCCCTGCTACTACACCAGGGCCAGCAGCAGGGCTAAGGCAATCTTGCTGAGCAAACCTCCCCGGCGGCTGTAAGCACCCCACCTCCTCTCCTACACCTGCCAGGCAGCTGCCTGTCCAGTGTAGGAGGGGGGAGGAGTATGAGACGCCACCGTGGAGGCGGGGCTGGCAGGATCACTAAGGCGTTACTGCTGGGGCAGGCTCCCTCATGGCTTTAAGCACCCTGCAACTGCTGCTGCACCTGACAGACAACTGCCTGTCAGGTATAGGAGGGGGGAGCACGTGTGAAGCCATAGGGAGGCTTGGCCAGCAGCTTTGCTTCACCTCACAGGCAGTTGGCCACTCCTGATTTCCTCAACTGTCATTAGCTTTCTGTAGTCCCCTGTAACTGGGTTTTTTTTTTACCTCAGAACACGGAGCTCTGTAGCTGACCAATCAGAGAGTGGGGGGTGCAAGGAGGCAGCAGCCTGGCAGCTACATAAGAATGAATGGGGGGAGCACATTTTACCCCTTTTGACCCCCTTAAGGTTCGAATTTCTAAAAAAACCCCTTCTTCGTGAGCATCTACGTCACAGTAGGAGCGCTCTCCCCGAATTTCCGGTTTCTAGGTCCAGCGGTTTGGCCTGGGGGTTGATTTTA